>NC_036872.1:25126066-25146537 GCF_002910315.2 Salvelinus sp. IW2-2015 | reverse complement strand
TCCAAAGCTCAATTGTCCTGAGTCTGCACAACTCTGCCAGGACCTAGGATCAAGGGAGACACTCAAGTGTAGTACTATATCTCTTGACACAATGATGAAAAATAATCATGGCCTCTAAATACCTTCTAGCTGCCATACTGATCCTATTCCTACTAAACTACTGAAAGAGCTGCTTCCTGTGCTTGGCCCTCCATATGTTGAACATAATAAAACGGCTCTCTATCCACCGGATGTGTACCAAACTCACTAAAAGTGGCAGTAATAAAGCCCTCTCTTGAAAAAGCCAAACCTTTGACCCGGAAAATATTAAAAACTATCGGCCTATATCCAATCTTCCATTCCTCTCAACATTTTAGAAAAAGCTGTTGCGCAGCAACTCACTGCCTTCCTGAAGACAAACAATGTATACGAAATGCTTCAGTCTGGTTTTAGACCCCATCATAGCACTGAGACTGCACTTGTGAAGGTGGTAAATGACCTTTTTAATGGCGTCAGACCGAGGCTCTGCATCTGTCCTCGTGCTACTAGATCTTAGTGCTGCCTTTGACACCAATCGATCACATTCCTTTGGAAAGACTGGAAACCCAAATTGGTCTACACGGACAAGTTCTGGCCTGGTTTAGATCTTACCTGTCGGAAAGATATCAGTTTGTCTCTGTGAATGGTTTGTCCTCTGACAAATCAACTGTACATTTCGGTGTTCCTCAAGGTTCCGTTTTAGGACCACTATTGTTTTCACTATATATTTTACCTCTTGGGGATGTTATTCGAAAACATAATGTTAACTTTCACTGCTATGCGGATGACACACAGCTGTACATTTCAATGAACATGGTGAAGCCTCAAAATTGCCCTCGCTAGAAAGCCTGTGTTTCAGACATAAGGAAGTGGATGGCTGCAAACTTTCTACTTTTAAACTCGGACAAAACAGAGATGCTTGTTCTAGGTCCCAAGAAACAAAGAGATCTTCTGTTAAATCTGACAATTAATCTTGATGGTTGTAAAGTCGTCTCAAATAAAACTGTGAAGGACCTCGGCGTTACTCTTGACCCTGATCTCTCTTTTGACGAAACATATCAAGACTGTTTCAAGGACAGCTTTTTTCCATCTACGTAACATTGCAAAAATCTGAAATTTTCTGTCCAAAAATGATGCAGAAAAAATTAATCCATGCATTTGTTACTTCTAGGTTAGACTACTGCAATGCTCTACTTTCCGGCTACCCGGATAAAGCACTAAATAAACTTCAGTTAGTGCTAAATACGGCTGCTAGAATCCTGACTAGAACCAAAGAAATTTGATCATATTACTCCAGTGCTAGCCTCCCTACACTGGCTTCCTGTTAAGGCAAGGGCTGATTTCAAGGTTTTACTGTTAACCTATAAAGCGTTACATGGGCTTGCTCCTACCTATCTTTCCGAGTTGGTCCTGCCGTACATACCTACACGTACGCTACGGTCACAAGACGCAGGCCTCCTAATTGTCCCTAGAATTTCTAAGCAAACAGCGGAGGCAGGGCTTTTCTCCTATAGATCTCCATTTTTATGGAATAGTCTGCCTACCCATGTGAGAGACGGCAGACTCGGTCTCAACCTTTAAGTCTTTACTGAAGACTTATCTCTTCAGTAGGTCATATGATTAGTGTAGTCTGGCCCAGGAGTGTGAAGGTGAACGGAAAGGCTCTGGAGCAACGAACCGCCCTTGCTGTCTCTGCCTGGCCGGTTCCCCTCTCTCCACTGGGATTCTCTGCCCCTAACCCTATTACAGGGGCTGAGTCACTGGCTTACTGGTGCTCTTTCATGCCGTCCCTAGGAGGGGTGCGTCACTTGAGTGGGTTGAGTTACTGACGTGATCTTCCTGTCTGGGTTGGCGCCCCCCCTTGGTTTGTGCTTTGTGGTGGAGATCTTTGTGGGCTATACTCGGCCTTGTCTCAGGATTGTAAGTTGGTGGTGAAGATATCCCTCTAGTGGTGTGGGGGCTGTGCTTTGCAGAGTGGGTGGGGTTATATCCTTCCTGTTTGGCCCTGTCCGGGGTATCATCGGATGGGGCCACAGTGTCTCCTGACCCCTCCTGTCTCAGCCTCCAGTATTTATGCTGCAGTAGTTTATGTGTCGGGGGCTAGGGTCAGTTGGTTATACCTGGAGTACTTCTCCTATCTTATCCAGTGTCCTGTGTGAATTTAAGTATGCTCTCTCTAATTCTCTCGTTCTCTCTTTCTTTCTCTCTCTCGGAGAACCTGAGCCCTAGGACCATACGTCACGGCAAACCGGGCATGATGACTCCTTGCTGTCCCCAGTCCACCTGGCCTTGCTGCTGTTCCAGTTTCAACTGTTCTGCCTGCTGTTATGGAACCCCTACCTGTTCAACTCTTAATGATCGGCTATGAAAAGCCAACTGACTTTTATTCCTGATTATTATTTGACCATGCTTGTCATTTATGAACATTTTGAAAATCTTGGCTCTCTCTAATTCTCTCCTTCTCTCTTTCTTTCTCTCTCTCGGAGGACCGGAGCCCTAGGACCATACGTCAGACTACCGGGCATGATGACTCCTTGCTGTCCCCAGTCCGCCTGGCCCTGCTGCTATTCCAGTTTCAACTGTTCTGCCTGCGGTATGAACCCCTACCTGTCCCAGACCTGCTGTTTTCAATTCTTAATGATCGGCTATGAAAAGCCAACTGACATTTATTCCTGATTATTATTTGACCATGCTTGTCATTTATGAACATTTTGAAAATCTTGGCTCTCTCTAATTCTCTCCTTCTCTCTCTCTTTCTCTCTCTCGGAGGACCTGGGACCGTGCGTCGGGGCTGCCGGGCGTGATGGC
Source organism: Salvelinus sp. IW2-2015 (assembly GCF_002910315.2). Taxonomy (NCBI): domain Eukaryota; kingdom Metazoa; phylum Chordata; class Actinopteri; order Salmoniformes; family Salmonidae; genus Salvelinus; species Salvelinus sp. IW2-2015. Next base: position 25,143,711 of record NC_036872.1, on the reverse strand, counting down.
TCTTGCTGTCCCCAGTCCACCTGGCCTTGCTGCTATTCCAGTTTCAGCTGTTCTGCCTGCGGTTATGAACCGCCACCTGTCCCGGACCTGCTATTTTCAACTCTTGATGATCGGCTATGAAAAGCCAACTGAAAATTATTCATGATTATTATTTGACCATGCTTGTCACTTATGAACATTTTGAACATCTTGGCATAGTTCTGTTATAATCTCCACCCAGCACAGCCAGAAGAGGACTGGCCACCCCTCATAGCCTGGTTCCTCTCTAGGTTTCTTCCTAGGTTTTGGCCTTTCTAGGGAGTTTTTCCTAGCCACCGTGCTTCTACACCTGCATTGCTTGCTGTTTGGGTTTTAGGCTGGGTGTCTGTACAGCACTTCGAGATATTAGCTGATGTACGAAGGGCTATATAAAATAAACTTGATTTTGATTTGATGATCCATGGCAAGAAGCCTCCAGTGATGATCCATGGCAAGAAGCCTCCAGTGATGATCCATGGCAAGAAGCCTCCAGTGATGATCCATGGCAAGAAGCCTCCAGTGATGATCCATGGCACGAAGCTTCCAGTGATGATCCATGGCACAAAGCCTCCAGTGATGATCCATGGCACGAAGCCTCCAGTGATGATCCATGGCACGAAGCCTCCAGTGATGATCCATGCATGAAGCCTCCAGTGATGATCATGGCACGAAGCCTCCAGTGAGGAGTCATGGCACGAAGCCTCCAACGACGGCCTCCAGTCCGGAGCCTCCAGCGACGGTCTTCCGTCCGGAGTCCCAGCGACGGTTCCAGTCCGGAGTCTCCAGCGACGACCTCCAGTCCGGAGCCTCCAGCGACGGCCCCCCAGTCCGGAGCCTCCAGCGACGGCCCCAGTCCGGAGCCTCCAGCGACGGCCCCAGTCCGGAGCCTCCAGCGACGGCCCCCAGTCCGGAGCCTCCAGCGACGGCCCCCAGTCCGGAGCCTCCAGCGACGGTCTCCAGTCCGGAGCCCCCAGCGACGGTCCCCAACGACGGACCCCGGACTGGTTGCCCGCAGTCGGGCCCGCAGCGAGAACCCCCAGTCTGGGGTTGGCAACGAGGGTCCCCGCACCAGAGGTGCCACCAAATGGGGTGAGTCAGAGGTGGAGCGGGGTCTGCGTTCCGCCACCTGATAAGATTCTCATCCAGACCCTCCCCTATAGGTTCAGGTTTTGCTGCGAGGTACTGTTACGCCCTGACCTTAGAGAGCCTTTATGTCTCTATTTGGTTTGGTCAAGGTGTGATTTGAGGTGGGCATTCTATGTTTTTTTTCTATGTTTCTTTATTTCTATGTTTTGGCCGGGTATGGTTCTCAATCAGGGACAGCTGTCTATCGTTACTTAGGTAGCCCTTTCCCTCCTTTCAGTGTGGGAAGTTAACTTTGTTAGTGGCGCACTATAGCCCTGTAAGCATCTCTCTCTCCAGTCCGGAGCCTCCAGCGACGGCCCCCAGTCCGGAGCCTCCAGCGACGGCCCCCAGTCCGGAGCCTCCAGCGACGGCCCCCAGTCCGGAGCCTCCAGCGACGGTCTCCAGTCCGGAGCCCCCAGCGACGGTCCCCAACGACGGACCCCGGACTGGTTGCCCGCAGTCCGGGGCCCGCAGCGAGAACCCCCAGTCTGGGGTTGGCAACGAGGGTCCCCGCACCAGAGGTGCCACCAAAGTGGGGTGAGTCAGAGGTGGAGCGGGGTCTGCGTCCCGCACCTGATAGATTCTCATCCAGACCCTCCCCTATAGGTTCAGGTTTTGCTGCGAGGTACTGTTACGCCCTGACCTTAGAGAGCCTTTTATGTCTCTATTTGGTTTGGTCAAGGTGTGATTTGAGGTGGGCATTCTATGTTTTTTTTCTATGTTTCTTTATTTCTATGTTTTGGCCGGGTATGGTTCTCAATCAGGGACAGCTGTCTATCGTTACTTAGGTAGCCCTTTCCCTCCTTTCAGTGTGGGAAGTTAACTTTGTTAGTGGCACTATAGCCCTGTAAGCTTCACGGTAGTTTCTTTCGTTTCTTGTTTTGTTGGCGACATTCTAATAAAAGGAATATGTACGCTCACCACGCTGCACTTTGGTCCAGTTCTTTCGACGGCCGTGACAGTTACATAGATTTCTGAATTGACAGAATTGAAACTCATACACAGGAGAATTCACAGATGCTCTTGTTGGTCTCTTACGAGACTAAAGGTGAATATATTTCTTTAATTTAAAACCACTTGAAAACCAGGGTGTTGAAACTGTTTGTGAAGTTATGTTCCATCGACTGGTCCATGACGTCCAGAGGCCATTTGTTTGTTTAGCTGTGTTATGGCTACACATTATTGAATTTTTTCCAGTGACAGACACACACCTCTTCTCCACTCCTCTCTGTGCCTCAGATCTCCAGTGCCCTGCCCTCTCTCTTTATGGCCATGTCTGAAGTTCCCCTACTACGTCTAGGCTTTGAGTAGTCCCTGTATCGGTCTGCAGTTGTGCCAAAAATACATGCTCTTGTTTTTCTCTTACAGATTACAGGCTACACATTCATTTTATTTATTTTTTACACACCTCTTACAATAGTTCTATTTTTTAAAACATTTTTACAACACATGTTCTTTCCTGTACTTATTAAATTATGTTTTCATAGTCAGTTGTTTCAGTTGTTTATTAATATCTCATTTAGACTTAATCTGGTTATTTCTTGATGAAAGTAAAAACACATTCTCTTCCTAATTCGTTTTTTCCCCACCTGTATTTTGTCAGGCCAGTGAACATGGTGGTAAACTGTACTATTTGTATGGACCCTAGGTTACCCTTTCCCTTTGTTATCATACTAACTGTATGTTGTATAACCTTAACTAGTGCTCCCGCTCACCTGATGTACCATGCCAGGTGTGTATAATACTGATGTTAATGGGAGAGGGAAGGAGTTAAAGTGTGGTCTTTACTCCCAAATTTCACTTAAATATAACTTCCAAATGAAGAGAGACAATGAATCATAAAGTAATCTGGGGGAAAAATGCAACTTTATGGACAACGGTGGATGGTTCTTAAAATAACCTTTGTGGTAGGGGGCTCTTAAAAGAGCAGTTTCACTCCACGGCATACTGCCATGGGACTTCACCTGCTGGCGATGAGAAGTAGGTGGTCAGCTTCTCCCTCACCTGGAGTGCCTGTCTGGGGGCGTTGTTGGCACATGCCCTGGTAACATCAGGTAGGTGACCATTTGGCGTGCCCATCTCCATCCGGAGCGGCTCCTGGAATGACCTCCGCAGGTAGTTATAGAGAACACATGTGGCCTTCACGCAGGCATTGACATTTGAGGGGCTGAGACCAAGCACTCTCCAATACATTCTCCACCGGGCTGCCAGAATCCCAAAGGCGCATTCAACAACTAACCTTGCCCTGGACAATCGTTTGTTAAAGATCCTTACAGGCTTTGGCAATGGCAGCTGGCGTCCAGCGTAGGGCCTCATGAGGTTGGGTCTTAAAGGGAAGGCCTCGTCGCCGACGAAGATATGGGGAACAGGTCCCAGGTCTTCAGCTCCAGGGAGTGATGCAGGTGGTGGAATCTCCAGGATGCCATTCTGAAGTGCCTGGCCGAAGGCAGAGTCCCGGAGGGTCCCGCCATCACTTCCGTTGCCGTAAGCACCAACATCGACAACACGGAAACAGTAGATGGCATCTACTACAGCCAAGAGTACGACTGAATATGTACCCTTGTAGTTGTAGAATTGCGAACCTGAGCACGGTGGAGCCTGGATTACTACATGTTTCCCGTCAATGGAGCCAAGACAGTTGGGGAAATTCCACCTCTCCAGGAACTCGGCAGCGATGGCCCTCCAGTCTTCCTCCTTGGGGACAGGCATGTATTCACCAACCAGACAGTCCCAAATGGCTTGTGCCACAGAGGGGACAATGCCTGCCACCGTGGACCGTCCAACGCGGAAGCTGAATCCAATGGTCTTGTAGGAGTCCCCTGTCGCCAAGAATCTAAAATATAATTACCAATATTGCGTGTAACTTGAATTCCACCCACATATTATATCTACTTATATATCTACTTCATTGCAGTTTATTATGCTCTACTAATTATATTGTAATACTCATCAACCATCATTAACAATGCCTTGAAACACTACAATTCAGTCTATGACTATATCAATAAACTGTAGCCCAGGCCAACTCTACTCTTAGAAAGAATGGTACTATCTACTTAAAATGGTTCTCCGGCTGTCCCCATAGGAGATCCCTTTTTGGTTCCAGGTAGTACCCCTTTTGGTTCCATGTAGAACCCTATTGGGTTCCATGTATAACATTTTCCCCAAAGGGTTATACCTGGAACCAAAAAGGGTTATCCTATGGGGAAAGCAGAAGGACACTTTTGGAACCTTTTTCTCTAAGAGTGTATGTGAGTCCAATAAGAATGTAATGAATGACTGTAACTGTCTTGAACAACAATGGGTCCTGGAGAAGACAAGCCTACCTTCATCAGGGCAGAAGGCACCTCAACTTTATTTTCATTTGGTAGCATTGCATAATTAAAAAAGGATTATAAACCAACTTTGGGAAAAGTTATAGTCCTAATGAACATTCTGTAAAAGTACATCTGATATAAAATAGGGACTAACTAGAGAGCCCTTTAGCTAGCTAGGTTGCACATAAAAACAATGTATCAATCAATTATGGTATCAAAGGCTTTAAAAATGTACTAGAATGTAGCTTACCGGAGACAAATCGCCAGGCGTTCAACTGGGCTGATGGACTCCCGGTAGTTGGTATCCATCCGGGCGATCCTGGCTCCAACCATCTGGAGCAGGTGATCGAACTGGCTTCGGTCCAGACGAAAGTAACTTCGGAATTCCTCTTCAAACATTCGAAGCTCTTGAATGAGACGGTGGAACTTCCCTGCCTGCTTTCGGGACTTGAACCATCTCTGGAACCACACAGACCTGCGCTTTCGGTGGGGCTGGTCCCGGCCCAACAGCGCGATCAAGACCACCTTCCTCAACGTTGGTCTCATTGTTGAAAGAGCCTACGCTGCTATCTTGACTATTTATTATTGCATTTCGCGCCAAAGCTGCATTTGAGGGAAATTATATTATAGGCTCTCAATTAATTTGTGGATGTCATCGAATAAATAATATACTTGGCAAATAAATGAATAAAAAATGTAAAGAAATTCTCCACTCAAACTGTTTTTATTATGTAATCCCAATTTTTTTTTACTGGATATGTGTGCAACAAAAATTAAACATTCACATTTTGCTACTGTCTGTCAAGTAAGTCTACCCATACAATTTGATGCATACGTTCGATAAATCGAACCTATGCACCACACAGAACACAATGCTGCAAGGCAAACGCAGCGTTCCATTGGAAATGAATGTACTTCTGGTGTTTCGAAACGCAATGACGCAGTCGGTGTGTTCGAAGCATTAGGGAGGAAAAACACATGCAACTAGTTAGCCGGCTAACTATCCACGACTGGCGGCAACCGGTTGCTTTCTCGGGTGTTGATATTGCACATTTTTCCCTGACATGATTTGGCTTGGCGGCTGAGCCTTGCTGAGTGAACTCAAGTGTTGCGCCCTTGGCATTGAGCAAACCCAGCAAGTCGCCTCCTGTCTTTTGCCCCGTCATAATACATTTTCCATAGTGTTTTGATACTAGCAAAGTAGGTATTTTCATTATGAGAAAATACATGTGCATATTGCCATKTGGAGCATTTTCATGGTTTAGCGAGTTTCCATATGTCCTTTTGCATCTCACAAGCATTGAATGTGAGAGAAGCTAGTTGGAATGGATCCAAACAAGCCTCGTTCCTAAGCCTCCCACATGACTTGCCTGCAGCAGCAGGAGGGAGGACTTCTGTCAGATAAGCCAGCCAGGGGTTTCATCAACCCTGGTGATACACTGCTAATGCAGTATGGGAGAGGAGTGCCTTCCCAACGAGCGAGCCCTCCATTGGCTTCGCCAGGGGGATACTCATGCCCACATCAGAAGATGGTGGGATTGGCCGCACAAGAGGGCTGCTTCTTTCGTCAGCTGAGTCGGTGGTAGGGGTGGCAAGAGGGGTTTGGAGCCTCACTGGTCAAGGTCCTCCAGGTCAGCCTATCACACAAGTCTGGCCTGAAGTAGAAGTAGTAATCAAGCAGGTTTGTGTTGTGTTACTTAGGGTTTGTAAAGTCTTTCTCCTAACTCCAACTCAGACTAGGGTTCAAGGTGGTTTGCGCTTATGGGACTATTCAGTTAGTTCCATTGCACTCAATGCAAGCTCAATCAAGGACAGATGACATACTTACATTTAGCAGACGCTCTTATCCAGAGCGACTTACAGGAGCAATTAGGGTTAAGTGCTTTGCTCAAGGGCACACCAACATATTTTTCACCTAGTCCGTTCGGGGATTCGAACCAGCGACCTTTCGGTTACTGGCCCAACGCTCTAGGATACCTGCCGCCCGCTCAAAATTGTTCAAATACCATTTGAGCCCAGGTTAGGCTCTCGCATAGCTCTTGTAACAATATTGTAATTGGCAGGTGGACATGCCCATCCAAGGCCAGGGGTCGTCTCTGGTGTCCATGTTCAGAGGCATTGGAATCGAACCCTCAAAGACCTTCTGGGGTAGGGGAGCTCCGCCAGTGGGTGAGTTATAATGACTTTATGAAAGACTAGGTTTATGTACCAAATGGCACTCCATTCCCAATGTAGTACACTACTTCTGATCAGGGCCCAAAAGTAGTGCCCTACATAGCTAATAGGGTGCCATTTGGGACCCTTGGCTAGAGATGAAGGTATGCTGGATCAAACTAACTGGGAAGATCATGTTTTCCACTGAGTTTGAGTTCAAATTAGTGCTGAATGATTAACCAAAATGTTGGCTATTTTTTGTTTTTTAAACAACTACATCGGTTCAATTATTTGAATTCCATTTCGTTCAGTTGTTTTCTGTGGAGCTCAATGTGCGCAATTTCAGAGCCAGCCTGAATTGTACGATGTACTAGGGAGTTGTAGTTTCCAACAGACCAATATACTACATAATTTAGTGCATAAAATGAGTTAATTAAGTACAATGACCATAATCCATTGCACATTTACTTGTCCGGTCTGTGTTTCTTTAACACCTGCTACAGAAGAGACAAGAATGCATGATTGTGAGGGGAAATAGAGCAGCTGTTGCTTCTCTACCTGAAAATACATGATCAAAGTGATTGATAATTGGTATTCAGCAGTCAAAGAAGTATGCCTTATTTACTTTGAAGAACTACAAAATAGTTACAGCATAGGCAGCAGCTCTATTGAGATGACTTGGAATTAAATAATAGTCATCAAATAAAACCAATGTAATATACACAACTGAAATGTTTTTGTGAATAAATTATGGTTAGTAAGTGATAAGCAGTAATGGGCAGTCATTACCATCATGGGGATTTTATTCATGGATTTATTCTGTGTTAGAGCATCAACACAAATAATCAAAACCAAAATTGAAAACTTATTTTTTAATAATCAAAACCGAACCGACCTCCAAAATCCATTAATCGCTCAGCCCTAGTTAAAATGACTAGGGTTATGTCATGCCCTGACCATAGTTTGCTTTGTATGTTTTGGTTGGTCAGGGTGTGATCTGTGTGGGCATTCTATGTTGTATGTCTGGTTTGTCTATTTCTGTGTTTGGCCTGATATGGTTCTCAATCAGAGGCAGGTGTTTTGCGTTGTCTCTGATTGGGAACCATATTTAGGTAGCCTGTTTTGGGTTGTGGGTTATTGTCTATGTCTATACGTTGGTTGCCTGTGTCTGCACTTTCGTTATATAACGTCACGTTCGTTTTGTTGTTTTGTAAGTTTGTTTAGTGTTTTGTCTTTGTTAAATAAATCAAGTATGTATTCATCAAACCACGCTGCGCTTTGGTCCGATCCTTACTCCTCCTCAGACGAGGAGGATTACGACATTCGTGACAGGTTAAGAATAATGGTTGGCCGTTACTTTGGGAAAAAGTCAGAATATTAGAAATCTGTCAAATATTGATGCACTAAAGATAAGCCATCTTCTGTACGCAATGTAACATAGTCAAATCGTAATTAGAGCTTTAAAAGATTTAGGAAGCTGGTACGCTTGGTTGATTTCCTTATCCACCAAATGAAGCCCCAGGAATTAGGAGAGGGATGAATCCACTGAATCCCCTGGTGTTTTTCTCTGGTGTTCTTTTTGGCACAGAAAGGGGTGCTGTCGGAGATTTTGGAGCAGAGCTCAAACCACAGACAACCCCTACTGGTGCAGTGGCAGTTGCTGGCCTGGGGAGAGACGGGATCCCTGAGGACATGATAGGCCGAGGCAGCAGGAAGGAGAATGACGTGGTAAACTCAAACCCTTCTATTTAGCCTGGGGCAAAAGGTATTTTGGGGCCTGGCAGTAATGCTTCTAGAATTCATAATTCATGCTGTGCATATACAGGAATCCCACTCACATATCCTTATCATAATATGCCCACCTCATTATTAATTAATTATCCATTGTCTATGTGAAGTTAAATCAGACTTCCCACTCTTCTGTGTGTATGTGACTTAGAGCTGCAAGATACAGTCCCTTCGGAAAGTATTCAGACCCCTTGACTTTTTCCACATTTAGTTAGGTTACAGCCTTATTCTAAAATGGATTACATCGTTTTTTCCCCCTCATCAATCTACAGACAATACCCCATAATGACAAAGCAAAAACAGTTTTTATGTTTTTTGCAAAAAAAAGTGAAATCACATTTACATAAGTATTCAGACCCTTTACTCAGTACTTTGTTGAAGTGGCTTTGGCAGCGATTACAGTCTCAAGTCTTCTTGGGTATGATGCTACAAGCTTGGCACACCTGTATTTGGGGAGTTTCTCCTATTCTTCTCTGCAGATCCCCCTCATGCTCTGTCAGGTTTGTTAGGTTTTGTTACATTAAAGCCATATTCTAAAATTGATTAAATAAATAAAATCCTCATCAATCTACACACATTTTTGCAGATTTATACAAAAACAAAAAAATTGCGTATTTACGTAAGTATTCAGACCCTTTGCTATGGGACTTGAAATTTATCTCAGGTGCATCCTGTTTCCATTGATCATCCTTGAGATGTTTCTCTACAACTTGATTGGAGTCCACCTATGGTAAATTCAATTGATTGGACATGATTTGGAAAGGCACACACCTGTCTATATAAAGGTACCACAGTTGACAGTACATGTCGGAGCAAAAACCAAGCCATGAGGTCGAAGGAATTGTCCGTAGAGCTCCGAGATAGGATTGTGTTAAGGCGCAGATCTAGGGAAGATTTCAGGAACATTGAATGTCCCCAAGAACACAGTGGCCTCCATCATTCTTAAATGGTAGAAATTTGTAACCACCAAAACTCTTCCTAGAGCTGGCCGAAGGTCACTCTTGACAGAGCTCCGTAGTTCCTCTGTGGAGATGGGAGAACCTTCCAGAAGGACAACCATCTCTACAGAAACCACCTTTATGTGGCCAGACGGAAACCACTCCTCTGTAAAAGGCACATGACAGCCTGCTTGGAGTTTGCCAAGGACTCTCAGACCATGAGAAACAAGATTCTCTGGTCTGATGAAACCAAGATTGAACTCTTTGGTCTGAATGCCAAGCAACAAATCTGGAGAAAACCTGGCACCATCCCTACGGTGAAGCATGGTGGTGGAAGCATCATGCTGGTGGGATGTTTTTCAGCGGCAGCGAAAGGGAGACTAGCCAGGATCAAAAGCTGAATGGAGCAAAGTACAGAGATCCTTGATGAAAACCTGCTCCAGAGTGCTCAGGACCTCAGACTGGGGCGAAGGTTCACCTTCCAACAGAACAACGACCCTAAGCACACAGCCAAGACAACGCAGGAGTGGCTTCGAGACAAGTCTCTGAATGTCCTTGAGTGGCCCAGCCAGAGCCCGTACTTGAAACCGATCGAACATCTCTGGAGAGACCTGAAAATAGCTGTGCAGTGACGCTCCCCATCCAACCTGACAGAGCTTGAGAGGATCTGCAGAGAAGAATGGGAGAAACTCCCCAAATACAGGTGTGCCAAGTTTGTAGCGTCATACCCAATAAGGCTTGAGGCTTTAATCGCTGCAAAAGGTGCTTCAACAAAGTACTGAGTAAAGGATCTGAATACTTATCACATTTACATACGTTTTTGGTTTTAGCCTTGTTACCATGGGGTATTATGTGTAGATTGAGGTGGGGAAACTATTTAATGGATTTTAGAATAAGGCTGTAACGTAACAAAATGTGGAAAAAGTAATGAGCTGTGTTCGAATACTCTTACTAACCACACTAACCATAGTATTTGCGACATAAATTGAGTATGTAGTATGCTTATTGGTCATAGTAAGGATAGAGTTAGTATGCCAAAACTTCGGGTGTGGTACTAAATTTGCCAAAATACAAGCAGTGGACACTATTTACATGATTTTAGGGACCATAATACAATTGTTCAAAAAATGGGTGTGGCTTCACAACTTTTTCAGATTTCAAGAAAATGGCGGAAAATATGCAGCCAAAGTCCGACGAGAGCGGAGACAATTTCATAGCTTTAACTAATTATGACAAATGTTGAGAAAATGGTGAGCAATGTAATGACTTTTCAAATAAGTTACTTTGGCTGACAATTTGTTAGCTACGCTGCCCTTACGAACCGCAGCATAACATTACAGCAGTATGTAAAAGGGTGCGTTCGTAAATTCGCTCTGGCTATCTACTCCGATTTCAGAGCACTCTTGTCTGAGTGTGCCAGAGCGCAGAATAACTGATGAATTTACGAACGCTCAACACCCGTTGAATATGGCCGGAGTTGGTAAACGTCGGCAAAAAAGCGTAATTAAATTGTTGCCAGCAGCACAGATACAGTAACCAATGCTCTGGATAACATGAAAACAACCTAACCAGCTCTGCAAGGGTGAGTAAAATGGTCAGAGTGGGGTGTTCTCTCATTTGTATCTAAAAGTAGCTAGCCAACGTTAGCCAGTTAGCTTGGGTGCTTCATTGCTGTTGTGAGGTCAAAACGCTCGGATCAACCTTACTCCTTGGGCCAGAGCGTCCAGTGTGTGCTCTGAACGCTCCGAGAGTGAAACGCTCTGAATTTACGAATGGACAATCTGACAACACTCTGAATTTACGAACGCCCAGAGCGCACTCCAGATTGAATTAACGAACACACTCGAAGTCGTAAAATGTCTAGCTCAGTGGTTCTTAACCTGGGTTCGATCGAACCCCAGGGGTTCGGTGAGTCAGTCTCAGTTTGGTGCGCTCAGTAGTCGACTTGTGACTGTCGTGATGGTACGTCTTGTGATTTCTTTCTTAATATTTTAATCCCTTCATACTTACTATGTCGAGCAAAAAAAGAAAGTGGTCGGACGAATATGTACAATATGGATTCACATGTATAACGGAACGTGATGGGAGTCAGCGTCCTAACTGCATGATTTGCAATGCCAAGTTGAGCAATTCTAGTCTAGCACCGGCAAAACTAAGAGAACACTTCCTTAATAGGGGGGCGCCATTTCGACTTTGTAAAAATTCGTTCCAAAATTAAACTGCCTCGTACTCAATTCTTGCTCGTACAATATGCATATTATTATTACTATTGGATAGAAAACACTCTCTAGTTTCTAAAACCGTTTGAATTATATCTGTGAGTAAAACAGAACTCAAGTTGCAGCTAACTTCCTGTCAGGAAGTGAGAAATCTGAAATCGGGCACTCTGTTCCAGGGTCAGTTTATTAATTTGCATGTAATCTATGAGTCGACATGCACTGCATACGATTTCCCCTAGATGTCAGTAAGCAGTGAGAATTGGAATGGTGTTGCTAGGCAGATCTGAGGCCATATAAAGGCTCTTGGAACCGGGGGTGCACTCTTTTCAACGTTCGTCATGGCGCAAGACAGACCTCAGGATGGCATTCTGAAAAGCTCTCGTTATAGGCCTTAGATATATCCGGCTCTGATTTTATTCGATAAAGGTGTTAAAAACATCATAATGTAGTTATTTTAAACCGAGTTATATCAGTTTATATCAGTATATTGCGATTTTCGGAATTTTCTTTGTGCTTTCTTTGTGCTGCGTTATGAAGAGTTGGGCACGTCTGGGCCACATAGCTAATGTTTGCTGCTAATTCCTAAGTTGAAGACGACAATCTACAACCGAGCAACGATGATTCTGGACAAAGGACAACTTGCACAAAATTCTGATGGAAGCTCATCAAAAAGTAAGAACTATTTATGATGTTAATTCGTTGTTCTGTTGAAAAATGTAAAACTACTATTACGCCATTAATTTCGGTGCAGTCTCGCTTTAACGCACGCTGTATGTCGTAGTAACGTTAATTTTAAAAATCTAACACAGCGGTTGCATTAAGAACTAATGTATCTTTCATTTGCTGTCCAACCTGTATTTTTTAGTCAAGTTTATGATTAGTTATTGATTAGATTAGGTGCCTCTCCCAAGATTTCTCCCGACATTTTGTTGGCAGTTGGGCTACTATTCTCATTGTATAACCACGATTTGTGCCGCTAATATGCACATTTTCGAACAAACAATATATGTATTGTGTAATATGATGTTATAGGACTGTCACTGATGAAGTTTTGAGAAGGTTAGTGAAAAATGTAATATCTTTTGCTGGTTTCGCTATCGCTAACGTGCATGAATCAATGCGCTGTGTGTGGTTGGCTATTGTAGTAAGCTAATATAATGCTAAATTGTGTTTTCGCTGTAAAACAATTAAAGAATCTGAAATATTGGCTGGATTCACAAGATCTTTGTCTTTCATTTGCTGTACGCTGTGTATTTTTCATAATGTTTTATGATGAGTATTTAGGTAATTCACGTTGCTCTCTGTAGTTATTCTAGTTGCTTTGGTGAGAGTTGTGATGGTGGCTGCAATGTAAAACTATGATTTATACCTGAAATATGCACATTTTTTCGAACAAAACATATGCTATACAATAAATATGTTATCAGACTGTCATCTGATGAATTGTTTCTTGGTTAGTGACTATTTATATCTTTATTTGGTCGAATTTGTGATGGCTACCTATGCAGGAAAAAAATGGTGGGAAAAAAAAGTTGTGTCTTTTGCTATGGTGGTTAGCTAATAGAAATACATATTGTGTCTTCCCTGTAAAACATTTTAAAAATCAGAAAATGATGGCTGGATTCACAAGATGTGTATCTTTCATTTGGTGTCTTGGACTTGTGATTTCATGAACATTTTATTATATGATATCCCTGTGGCTTTAGGCTAGGCTATGCTAGTCAGCTTTTTTGATGGGGGGGATCCCGGATCCGGGTTTGTGACTCGTTAGAGTTAATTAATTAAGCTGCATGGAGATGGAAAATACAAGAACACAACGCTCGCTGAATTCAAGGTGAAGAGAGCCAGATTCGATGAAAAGGCTACTCTGCCTGTTCTCGGCTTTGTACCCATCAACAAACCGATCCTCACAGCATCGTACGAAGTTGCTTACCTGATCGCAAAGCAGGGCAAACCACACACCATTTGGTGAAACACTCATAAAACCAGCTGTGTTGAAGATGGCGAATATCATGCTGGGAAAAGAGGCTGAAGTTAAGTTATCCCAAATTCCTCTTTCAAATGACACCATCAGCGACAGAATAGAGGACATGAGCAAAGACATCTTGGCTCAAGTAGTTGCAGATCTTATTTCAAGCCGGCAAAATTCAGCCTTCAACTCGACGAGACCACAGACGTTTCCAATCTAAGCCAGCTTGCTGTATTCGTGCGCTATGTGAAAGACGACGTGATAAAGGAAGATTTTTTTATTTTGTAAGCCTCTTACAACAACAAATAAGGCAGCCGATGTGAAGAAACTTGTGGATGACTTCTTCAAAGACAGCAATCTTTCGTGGGATATGGTTTCTGCAGTTTGTTCGGACGGAGCTCCAGTCATGCTGGGAAGAAAAGTCTGGTTTGGTGCGCAAGTGAAAGCCGATGCACCACACATCATTGTTACGCATTGTATTCTGCACAGGCATGCGTTGGCAACAAAAACTTGCCTCCAAAACTGGCAGAAGTATTAAGAATTGTAGTGGAATGCGTGAACTATGTGCGAACTAGTGCTCTGAGGCACCGCATCTTCAGTGAGCTGTGTAAAGAAATGGGCTCTGAATTCGAGGTACTTCTGTACCATTCTAAACGTTCGGTGGTTACCCCGGGGACAGGTGCTGAATCGTGTTTTTGCCGTGCGTGTGGAATTAGCCCTGTTTTTGCAAGAGCACCAACATTGTCATGCAGATTGCTTCAAAAATTCTGAGTTCATTCTCATTTTTAGCGTACATGGCTGATATCTTCGCAGCTCTCAATCATCTCTAATCAAAAGATGCAGGGCGGTGGAGTCAACATCATCGAAGCGGAGGAAAACCTGAAGGCTTTTCAAAAAAAAGCTACCGTTATGGAAACGACGAACAGAGAACGATAACTTCGCAAACTTTCCCTGCTAGACGACTGTGTAAGTAAGATCGAAGATGTATCTGGAAACGGAGACATTTCTGTACCTGTGGAACTGAAGCAAGCAATTGCCACGCACTTAGATGAGCTTGCAAAGTCTCCTGACGGATCTTCCTTACAAGAGAGTCATATCCAGCATGGGTGAGACAGCCGTTCACGTTTAGTGTTGAGACAACAGATGTCAATGATGAATACCTCGATGAAATCATTGAAATTCAGCAGAGCCACGTTTAACAGCAACTCTTCAGAACAACAACGCTTTCAACGTTTTGGTGTCAACAATATGGTAACGTACCCTGTTATTGCTAAGAAAGCTCTAGAGATTTTCATACCGTTTGTTACAACATATCTTTGCGAGCAATCCTTTTCGAGGATGCTGGCAATAAAAACTAAGAAAAGGAACAGACTTTGTTGCGAAAATGACATGAGAGTGGCACTTGCCAAGGTGAAGCCGCGCATTCTGAACTGGTCTCTGAAAGGCAACAGCAGAAGTCACACTGATTTGCAGTAAATATTCATTATTATGTTTTTGTTTTTGTGTGAAAATCATGTTTTGATGATTTTGTTCTTTGAACACACGGTGTTGATGTTGATGCACGGTTCATTTTGTGCACCAGTAAAATATATACCTATGTTTTGAATTTTGAAAAATTATTTTAATTTTTCCAATTAAGAAGGGTTCGGTGAATGCGCATATGAAACTGGTGGGGTTCAGTACCTCCAACAAGGTTAAGAACCACTGGTCTAGCTAGTAACTTCTTATGCTAAATAGCTAGCAAGAGGTTGCATAGCAAAAGCATCAACTTCCGGTAGACAGGCGAAGTGCTAGTACGCTCAAGTGAAAGGATACCGTTAGTTTACACTATACTAAAATGAACTAATAGTATATAGTATGTAAACCCAGCAAAAAAAGAAACGTCAGTTTTTCAGGACCCTGTCTTTTAAAGATAGTTCGTAAAAATCCAAATAACTTCACAGATCTTCATTGTAAAGGATTTAAACACTGTTTCCCATGCTTTTTCAATTAACCATAAACAATTAATGAACATGCACCTGTGGAACGGTCATTAAGACAGTAACAGCTTACAGATGGTAGGCAATTAAGGTCACAGTTATGAAAACTTAGGATGCTAAAGAGGCCTTTCTACTGACTCTGAAAAACACCAAAACACAAACCTACCGTCGCTGGTCCAGACAGGACTGGCAAAAAGTGCTCTTCACTGACGAGACGCGGTTTTGTCTTGTTGGATTCGACATTTTGAACATTGAGATATTAAATAAATGATAGAGAAGAAGCATAGAATATTAAGGAGTGAAAGAGACTGGGTCTCTGTAGAAAGACAGATAGCTGTAGAATGTGTTGGAATGTGTTGTGTGATGGGAGCAGGGCAACGTGTTGAGACAGATGGACATCTGTGGATTAGATGAAGGAGTGGTTGAGGTCAGGAGGGGAGGACAGATTCCCTTAAGCGAGTAATAAGGGTTTGGTATCCTGTTACCCTCTTTCTGTTGAACCACAAGATGTAAGGATTGGAGAGAAGGCGTGTCTTAAGTAGGATGTATATAACTGTGTTGGAGAGAAATGTTTTGGTGTCTGAATACAGCTGTACAGAACCTTTGGGAAGAATTAAACTTGGTTAAAGGTTCTCTAGTATCCGTGGGTTATTTACTCTGAAAAATAAGAACCTAACAGTCTCACCAGGGGTGATGGTCGGATTTACGTTTATCGTCAAAGGAATGAGCGCTACACCGAGGCCTGTACTCTGGAGCGGGATCGATTTGGAGGTGGAGGGTCCGTCATGGTCTGGGACGGTGTGTCACAGCATCATCAGACTGAGCTTGTTGTCATTGCAGGCAATCTCAACGCTGTGCGTTATAGGGAAGACATCCTCCTCCCTCATGTGGTACCCTTCCTGCAGGCTCATCCTGACATGACCCTCCAGCATGACAATGCCACCAGCCATACTGCTRGTTCTGTGCGTGATTTCCTGCAACACAGGAATGTCAGTGTTCTGCCATGGCCAGCGAAGAGCCCGGATCTCAATCCCATTGAGTACGTCTGGGAATTGTTGGATCCGAGGGTGATTCCCCCCAGAAATGTCTGGGAACTTGCAGGTGCCTTGTTGGAAGAGTGGGGTAACATCTCACAGCAAGAAGTGGCAAATCTGGTGCAGTCCATGAGGAAGAGATGCACTGCAGTACATAATGCAGCCGGTGGCCGCACCAGATACTGACTGTTACTTTTGATTTTGACCCCCCCTTTGTTCAGGGACACATATTCCAATTCTGTTAGTCACATGTCTGTGGAATTTGTTAAGTTTGTCTCAGTTGTTGAATCTTGTGTTCATACAAATATTTACACATTAAGTTTGCTGAAAATAAACGCAATTGACAGTGAGAGGACGTTTCTTTTACTGAGTTTATTATACAGTATGTTAGTATGGGTATTCAAACACAGCTATGGTCTGAATACTTTCCGAATGCACTGTAAATAATTGATCAGATAATGGATATGGTAGAAAGAGTATGTGGCCTTTTCTGTAGCCTACAGGCTAGAGATGAAATGTATGACAATGTAATAAGACGGACACTCTTTACATCATGCACGTTTCTCAGATCAATTAGCCTAACCTAAATGGCAACCAATCAAATAAAAAAAGCACTGACATGTTAATAAACACCTAGGGCTGACCCCATGTAGTGTACAATTAGATAGGCTGTTTGTCGACAGATTTTTTAAGTCGGGCAGTAGCAAAACATTTAAATAATAATATGGCATACAAGACACCTGTCTGATTCACGCGCGTCTGAGTGGACTGGTCCATTGTGGAGGCCGTGGGAATGGCGCAGTCCATCAGTCTTAAGACTTGTGCTACTGAAATTGTATATGGTTATATTACATTAGAACAATGCTGCAACACTAATAAAAATTATATTTTATAACAGATGCGCTTTCTCCCTCGTTGGATAGCGGTCACTGTCCATGGCTCTGAAACACATCAGTGTGCTGTTGAATTGGCGCCTTTTCCTAGACAATGTTGCAATGTGCATAATGGTGTTGAGAACAATGCTGCGGAGGCAGCAGCAGAATGAGGAGATGAGAAAACAGCTCTTGCCTTATTGTCTAAGAAAAACTTAATTAGGTCTATAAT
>NC_036872.1:24981386-25124834 GCF_002910315.2 Salvelinus sp. IW2-2015 | reverse complement strand
AGCGACAGCCCCGAAACCTGAAGGATCTGGAGAAGGTCTGTATGGAGGAGTGGGCCAAAATCCCTGCTGCAGTGTGTGCAAACCTGGTCAAGAACTACAGGACACCTATGATCTCTGTAATTGCAAACAAAGGTTTCTGTACCAAATATTAAGTTCTGCTTTTCTGATGTATCAAATACTTATGTCATGCAATAAAATGCAAATGAATTACTTAAAAATCATACAATGTGATTTTCAGGATTTTTGTTTTCGATTCTGTCTCTCACAGTTGAAGTGTACCTATGATAAAAATTACAGACCTCTACATGCTTTGTAAGTAGGAAAACCTGCAAAATCAGCAGTGTATTAAACAATTTCACAAATTTGGTTCTTCTTAATCTTTGCTTTTCTGTAATAAAGTCTTTACACGTTTTTTGTTAACAGCCTCTGTTATTAGATATACATTTATTTAGTGTTTATACTGCTCCAAATTGTCTGAAATTATATTTATTATAATAATAATACTCAATTTTCTTGATCTCCTTATTGCCTATATTTCAATACTTCTATAGGCTACTGTATCAATCATTGATTCGTTCATGTCATCACACAGCATAAGAGTCATTCATGATTTGAAATGCAATCAATTTTAGTTTTAAAATAAAGCGAGCCTTGAATAATTAGCTTAAACAAATAAACCATTCAATTTCGGAAATTGCTTTCACAAAGGAATGTGACTGTTGTAATGAAGGCCTAACAAAAAAAGGTTACTCTAGTACGTTTATACTTTCTTTAGTGTTGTTTACATTGTTCCAAACTTTCATAAAAATTATATTGTAATCTATACAGCACCTGTTTGGTACTCATAATATACATGCAGAGCTTGCTCCTTACCTTTTCTTGATCTCCAGTATTTTCCACAACTAGTCACATTTATTCCACACATCTGACTTTCCCTTTGCCTCCTGAGCAACCTTTAAGTATTCCCCCATATCAATTTTTTTTGTCATGTCATCTGGATCCATTTCGCTGTCATGCATTACGTATTCAGAGTTTGTTTATAACCAATTTATTGATGTGATTAAGATCTGATATAGGTCAGGCCCTATTCAGACAGGATTAGTTTTACTGGGGGAGTAAGGTAATGTAATTATGTGCACACCACAAAACACCACATCCCTAATTTTAGCTCCGTCCGAATTGCCATGTCAGTAGTTTTTAAATGGCAGGAGAGTAACAATTCTAGCCAAAATAACCTACTGTTTTTTGGCCAACTTCAAGGTCCTCTGATAACACTAGTCCCGTGCGAATTAACATCCCTGTGTTTTGAGAGAAATGTCTGAGTTTTGACAGGTGTTGCTCGCTTTTTGCGCAAGAAAACAATAACTGATTGGATCAATTGAACTAAGTGCTGTGCAAATGAATGGCCTACATGTTGCCTATCAACTTTCGCGGTGAATGCTTTTGTTTATATTTTTGGTGCGTATGAATTGAATATTGCCAAATGCACCAGTAACTTTTTTTTGGCCTATTTAATGCAACATTTGCTGTTAATAGATCACAAAGCAGCAGCATACATCTGACCTAAATGTTTGGAAATTATATGTTAACTTTCTCATCCATAGCCTTAAAATACATCTCAAGAGCAATTGCACTGTTTAGCTCACATCTGAATGCTGGGGGTCATTCGCTAAAATATGTTAATGACACTTCCTCAATTCAAATATAATGGCGACACTATAGGAAAGATGGTATGGTTCAGAAACTTGAGTTATCAGTGTGGCCCCATCACCTGGACATGTTGAAATACTGTATCTTCGCGTCTAGAATAAAAACCTTTATAACTGTCAATTTATTGGGAAAAATTACGTGGGTTTGGAAAAAACGAATTCCGTCCGAATCATCATAATAATTACATAACCAACATTCTCTAGTAATACTAGTCCGAATAGGTCTTTGGTCACAGTGCGAATAGGTCTTTGGTGCTAGTGCGAATAGGTCTTTGGTCACCTGCATGCGATGCATACATGTCACGTAAAGAGAGCAAGGGTTGAGGGAATAGGGAATGTTTTTCCTAAACAAATTAGGGATTTCGGTAACAGAACTTTTCAGTCAGAAATGGCTGTAATTACATTGCAGCTTCAGCAACATGGACAGAGCGATAAACACTGTTCTGTGGTGGTCACTGCAGCAGGGAGGAGAGAGAGACAACGGGTGCTAGTCACAGTCACTCAGTCTTTTTTTTTAACACAGCGCAGCAAGTCTGAGACCAGCCTGGCACAATCAAATCAATTGCTGGTCAGACTCCTAGTCATTTGTGTGTCTTAATTATTTAATCAAACTGTGTGCTTAAAGCATCAGATAAGCTCAGTGAATATAGTTGAGTTGTTTAAAACACATAGGATGTGTCAATATATTYAAAGAACAGACAACTCTTTTGTCGGACAGCCCTACAAACACCATATCCTAAAAACAGGACAGGTCAAAGTAGAATAGACAATATGGAATGGACAGTCAGGCTGCTCACAACTGCGGTACTAGAGTTTCACCCCATGGGCTAAATTGTCATGATCAGTTGTTTCAAGTTTGTATCCGTACAAACGAGCTGATCATAGTGAAAGGAGAATACTTCTGCATTTCCCGCTGTGTAAACACATTGATTCTCATTGAACAAATAGGCTCAGAATAACTCCTGATAAAGTTGGATAGCTGATYTTCAGAGCTTAAAGGGATACTTCAGGATTTTGTCAATGAAGCCCTTCATCTACCTCCCCAAAGTCAGATGAACTCGTGGATACCATTTCTATGTCTGCGTGTAGTTTGAAGGGAGTTGCTAGCATGCTAGGAGATACCATAGACTCCCAGTCATTGTGCTAATTCTAGTTAGCATTGGCTTGTGAAATGACCTCTAACTTCCTTCATACTGGATGCAGAGACATAAAATGTTTACCATTGCCAAAATCCCAAAGTATCCCTTTAACACTAGAACCGCCATAGGCCAACAGCCAGCCATTTGATTTTGTAAATCAATTAAAAAAACAGCCCCCCCAAAAAAAGCCTGCTCCATCCCTGACATTTCCTAAATGTCTGCTCATTTGTCCGAATTTTTAAATCACAAACAAAAAAGTATTTAGAGTCTTTTTACCTGTTTTTTTCTCCACCCCCACACTTATTGCTAACTTAATCCGCCAAGACAATGTGCTGTAGGACATTGGTACCCAGCCAGGTGCTAATGCGTCTCTCTCCTCACTGAATTAATGACAAATGTATGATAATTGTGCATCTTACTTCACAGTTGAATTTAAATTAGGCCTAACAATGATAAGGAGGGTGAAAAGGTTGATTTTAATTTAGAAAGACAATAGTGTAATGATGAGTGTGTTATGCCTATTTACCAGCAGCAAATAATTTGACCGTATGCCTTACGGGTTGATACTGTTGGGTTCTGAGAATATTAAATATACTTATTCATGTCACTGAGGGAGAGAGGGTAATGTATAACGTTTACATTGTCAGGATATGTTGTTGTTGTTAGCCATCAGGGATCCTCTGGGAGGAGAAGAGACAGTCTGGTACCAGTCACCATGACAGCCGTGAGTTGGGGAGGAGTGAGCACTTTGGAGCAGAGATCAGGTCAGATGACGTGAGGAAGAACAGATATCACTAAGGTTCTGTCTAGCAACAGAGATGCATTGGCTGTTCAGATGTGAAGGAGGAGACTCGGCATAGGAGAAAGGGTTAAATATCATTGCTTGTGTGAATATGTCGTTTTCTGTTCAGCTGTTCGATCCTTTGGGAAGAATTCATTTGGTTTGAGCTTTCATAGTGTCCGTTGAGTTCTTACTCTGATAATTAGAACCTAACAATCCCCTTCTCTTTTACATTTTGAAAACATGCTATGTGTTTCAGTAGGCCTTTAGAATAATGAAAACATGTCCTTGACTCTATCCAAGTTGATGAGCGGGAAACAAACAATGCCAGTCAGCCTACACAGCCAGCCCATCGAAACTACACATAAACTATACCAAAATTAATTTCACACATAAGAGTTAGCCTATAGACAAGATTACATTGACAATCTGATGAATGACAATATTTGGCCTATCAATTGTCAAATTGAACATGAGAAGATGGGCGCATCTTGTAATTGACACGCAGGTGTAACAGTATAACTTTAGACCGTCCCCTCGCCCCGACACGGGCGCGAACCAGGGACCCTCTGCACACATCAACAACAGTCGCCCACGAAGCGTCGTTACCCATCGCTCCACAAAAAGCCTTGCAGAGCAAGGGGAACCCCTACTTAAGTCTCAGAGCAAGTGACGTAACTGATTGAAATGCTAGTAGCGCGTACCCGCTAACTAGCTAGCCATTTCACATCGTTACATCTCACCCCCCTCAACCTCTCCCTTTTCCGCAGCAACCAGTGATCCGGGTCAACAGCATCAATGTAACAGTATAACTTTAAACCGTCCCCTCGCCCCGACACGCGGCGCGAACCAGGACCCTCTGCCACACATCAACAACAGTCAACCTCGAAGCGTCGTTACCCATCGCTCCACAAAAGCCCGGCCCTTGCAGGAGCAAGGGGAAACCCTACATATTGGTTTCAGAGGCAAGTGGCGTAACTGATTGAAACGCTACTAGCGCGTACCGCTAACTAGCTAGCCATTTCACATCCGTTACACATCACCCCCCTTTCAACCTCCTCCTTTTCCGCAGCAACCAGTGATCCGGGTCAACAGCATCAATGTAACAGTATAACTTTAAACCGTCCCCTCGCCCCGACACGGGCGCGAACCAGGGACCTTCTGCACACATCAACAACGGTCGCCCACGAAACATCGTTACCCATCGCTCCACAAAGGCCACGGCCCTTGCAGAGCAAGGGGAAACCCTACATATTGGTTTCAGAGCAAGTGACGTAACTGATTGAAACGCTACTAGCGCGTACCCGCTAACTAGCTAGCCATTTCACATCCGTTACACAGGGAAAGGACCATCGCTTTATCAAATCCTCCTTGAGTCATATGCAGGTAAAACATTTTTTGATAGTTTTCATTTTTGATCATTTTTAAATAGTATCTGAAAGAGCATATTCTGCTGTTTCTATGACACTTACCTTTGTCAAATAACTCAAAAGTCAAGAGGTGCAGCTGTTTTTCCAAAGGAGTAAAATTACAATATGTTATTCTGTCGCCAAATAGAAACTGATAAATGACTTCAGTTACGTTTTGGTTAGCTGCCGATGTCGGAACCAAGTACTTGCTCAATGTCTTTCTGTATCAGGGGAAAGATGAAAACAGGCCAGCGGGTGAGCACCTTTCTGAGACTGTGGTTTTGAGACTCGTGGAGCCTTACATGGGCAAAGGCAGAAATGTGACCATGGACAACTTCTTCACATCAATTCCCCTGGCAGACACCTGTTTTTGCTTCGTCGTTATGGGGTATTGTGTGTAGATAGATGGGGGGGGGGAAACTATTCAATCCGTTTTAGAATAAGGTTGTAACAAAAGGTGGCAAAAGTCAAGGGGTCTGAATACTTTCTGAATGCACCCGCTAGAGAACATTGCCAGGCATCCTCTTTAGAAGTCACTGTCTGTTCAATGAGTTTTCATTGGAAAGCCAGATTTCTAATCACTGTGTTCTCAGTTCCTACTGCTTCCACTGGATGTCACCAGTCTTAGGAAATAGGTTGAGGTTATTCATTTGTGCAATGAAGAAGAAGGCCATCAGGAAGTAGAGTAACGTCATGTGTACTGTTTGAGAGTTGGCAAGACTAAAAAATGTAGCGTTTGTTTGTTGATCTTCTGTATTGAAAACAGATAGACCCGTCTTCAATTTGATCGATTATTAACGTTTACAAATACCTTAAGTTGTATTACAAAAGTACTTTGAAATGTTTTGGCAAAGTTTAGAGGTAATTTTTGAGATATTTTGTAGTGACTTTACGCAAATTGGAAGCTGTTTTTTTCTGGATCAACGGCGCCAAATAAATGGACAATTTGGATATATATGGACGGAATTAATCGAACAAAAGGACCATTTGTGATGTTTTTGGGACATATTGGAGTGCCAACAAAAGAATCTCGTCAAAGGTAATGCATGTTTTATATTTTATATCTGCGTTTTGAGTAGCGCCAGCACGGTTGAAATATGCTACACTCTCTTTGTTGACATTGTGCTATCATCAGATAATAGCATCTTATGCTTTCGCCGAAAAGCCTTTTTGAAATCTGACATGTTGGCTGGATTCACAACGAGTGTAGCTTTAATTTGGTATCTTATATGTGTGATTTAATGAAAGTTTGATTTTATATAATATTTTTGAATTTGGCGCTCTACATTTTCCCTGGCTATTGGCCAGGTGGGACGCTACCGTCCCGCTATCCCAGCAGAAGAAAAATGACATTGACATACAGTTAAAGTCGGAAGTTTACATACAACTTAGCCAAATACATTTAAACTCAGTTTCACAATTCCTGACATTTAATCCTTTAAAAAATTCCCTGTTTTAGGTAATTTAGGATCACCACTTTATTTAAAGAATGTGAAATGTCAGAATAATAGTAGAGAGAATGATTTGTTTCAGCTTTTATTTGCTTTTATTTTTATTTCCCATTCCCAGTGGGTCAGAAGTTTACATACACTCAATTAGTATTTGGTAGCATTGCCTTTAAATTGTTTAACTTGGGTCAAATGTTTCGGGTAGCCTTCCACAAGCTTCCCACAATAAGCTTTTCCAGTTCTGCCCACACATTTTCTATAGGATTGAGGTCAGGGCTTTGTGATGGCTACTCCAATACCTTGACTTTGTTGTCCTTAAGCCATTTTGCCACAACTTTGGAAGTATGCTTGGGGTCATTGTCCATTTGGAAGACCCATTTGTGACCAAGCTTTAACTTCCTGACTGATGTCGTGAGATGTTGCTTCAATATATCCACATACTTTTCCGTCATCATGATGCCATCTATTTTGTGAAATGCACCAGTCCCTCCTGCAGCAAAGTACCCCCACAACATGATGCTGCCACCCCCATGCTTCTCGGTTGGGATGGTGTTCTTCGGCTTGCACGCCTCCCCCTTTTTCCTCCAAACATAACGATGGTCATTAAGGCCAAACAGTTCTATTTTTGTTTCATCAGACCAGAGGACATTTCTCCAAAAAGTATGATCTTTGTCCCCATGTGCAGTTGCAAACCGTAGTCTGGCTTTTATGGCAGTTTTGGAGCAGTGGCTTCCTCCTTGTTGAGTGGCTTTTCAGGCTATGTCAATATAGGACTTGTTTTACTGTGGATATAGATACTTTTGTACCTGTTTCCTCCAGCATCTTCACAAGGTCCTTTGCTGTTGTTCTGGGATTGATTAGCACTTCTCGCACCAAAGTACGTTCATCCCTAGGAAACAGAACGCATCTCCTTCCTGAGCGGTATGACGGCTGCGTGATCCCATGGTGTTTATACTTGCGTACTATTGTTTGTACAAATGAACGTGGTACCTTCAGGCATTTGGAACTTGCTCCCAATGATGAACCAGACTTGTGGAGGTCTACAATTGTCTTCTGAGGTCTTGGCTGATTTATTTTGATTTTACCATGATGTCAAGCCAAGCGGCAATGAGTTTGAAGGTAGGCCTTGAAATAAATCCACAGGTACACCTCCAATTGACTCAAATGATGTAAATTAGCCTATCAGAAGCTTCTAAAGCCGTGACATCATTTTCTGGAATTTTCCAAGCTGTTTAAAGGCACAGTCAATTTACTGTATGTAAACGTCTGTCCCACGGGAATTGTGATACAGTGAATTGTAAGTGAAATAATCTGTCTGTAAACAATTGTTGGAAAAATGTATTGTCATGCTTGTGTCATTGCCAAAACTATAGTTTGTTAACAAGAAATGTGTGGAGTTGTTGAAAAACGAGTTTTAATGACTCCAACCTAAGTGTATGTTAACTTCCGACTTCAACTGTAAGTATTCCCTTTACTCAGTACTTTCTTGAAGCACCTTTGGCAGCGATTACAGCCTTGAGTCTTCTTGGGGATGATGCTACAAGCTTGGAATACTGGTATTTGGGGAGTTTCACCCATTCTTCTCTGCAGATCCTCTCATGCTCGGTCAGGTTGGATGGAGAGTGTCGCTGCACAGCTATTTTCAGCTATATATTTATGTAATATTACAAAATATGGAAAAAGTCAGCAGGTCWGAATCCTTTCTGAATGCACTGTATGCTGAAAGGCCAGGTGGTTCTATTGTTAAATAGCCAAATCCAGTAGTCACAGGAATCAGGACTAATAAAGCCCATGCAACTTCCTGTTTTACAAATAGTAGGCCTACCACATGAATGGGCATTCATACAATTTCATTGCAGGCTGACATTGTAGGTTTTACCCCAGTGATCAATGATATCTTTTTTTATCCTGTCCGGACCGCCCCTCTTTTTTTGGTGTCGTCCAGACTGGTCGTCATTTTTTGGGGATGTAGTCTGGACCGGCTTTGAACCAAATCATAAACATCTATGATTGGCTCAGATTTTTTTTCATTTATCTTACTGGGACTTTTCTAGATTTGTTGGGGTATGGGAGGGCGGCAATTTTTTTGCCTTGCCTAGGGCCGCAGAACGGCCAGGAGCAGGCTTGGCTGTTTCAAAATATTGCYATAAAGATATCTTACAATATAGGTATTGCATATGTCAATATTGCAATTAATTGTGCAACCCTAATGTGATTTGTCAATAATTCAAGGAACCGTCTAGGCCGGACAATAAAAATAGAGCATTTTTCTTTAGACAAATAGTTAAGCAGTAATATTGATTAGATAATAGATATTATTAGTTTTATAAAAACAAATATTAAAATATTTTCAGATTTTTATTTTCTTCTACATATTATGTCACACTTATGTTGTGGATGGCGTTTTTGAACAACTAAGAACTTGTAATGTGTCTGTCTCTGTCTGCAGTTTCCTTGGCCGAGGTCTGCCATCTCAGATGATGGGAATGGGACGAGCATCGATGCCCACTTGGGTACTGGGAGGAGGCCCACTGTGGCCCCTGCTCTTTCCCCTGGCCCCATCCAGTCTTCGCTGATTCCCCTCTTCCCCACCCAAAGAGGCCCACAAGGCTCCAGGTAGATGTCCAACTGAGGGAGAACTTAAAATGGAGGCCACCTGGTAAGTACCATCCATATGGTAACTAAATACCAGTATTGGTCAAACCATGTTCTGAAAACATATATTGTTATGAAGTAAATGATGTTATTGTTTCTATAAATGATGTTACTGTTGTTGAAGGCAATCAAATGATGAGGCAGAAATGTATTTGTATACAGTGAGCTCCAAAACTATTGGGGCAGTGACCATTCTTGTTGTTGTTTTGGCTCTTTACTCCAGAACTTTGGACTTTAAATGTTCCAAGGACTATAAGGTAGGCTTAGGCGGTATCCAGATTTCTATATTGTCATACCGTCCTTCTCTTATCCCGGAATTTACGGTATTAACAGCATAGGAAGGGGGCGCTAAAAGTGCAAGAAAAGCCTCTACTACAAAAATGCTATTACCAGAATGCAAACAAAATTAGCACAAACTAATAGCTAAATTCTAATGAGTGACAACGAACAAACTAATTGCAAAGACAGGGAAATCCAGCTCATAAAGTTATACAAGCATGGCTAGTAGCTACCGAATGTCATTTTTGGTGATTGGACACTTACAAGCGAAAGTGAACAAGAGAAATTGTGCAAGTAAAGAAAGGTGTGATGCATACATTTTCTGAAGGAAGAACAGCATGTGTACATTGAGCAGAGGAGAGAAGAACCGAAGAGGAGAAAAAAATGCTAGTAGGAAGCACAGGGGGAAAATGGCAGCTGTACAGATATCTCACCCAGAGCTCTTTGACTTCTGGCAGAAAGCCGTTATAAGATATATGATGGCAAACATTTAGTAATGAATTGCATACAAGTGTAACTTCATCACCTCATGTACGCTGCACAACAGAGACTCACAAATATCAGATTCCCAAAACATGCTAACCTCGCACCATTACAATGACAGGGGAGGTTAGCATTTTTGAGGTTTATGACATTTATGAGTCTAACTTTCTCCCTTATCATTATTCACTATTCATTCAGGATTATCTGTAATCATGGTAGCATCCACATTAATGTAGAAGTGTTTATAAACATTATATTCTTATTTACAATAGAAGTGACTCCAAAATGACACTACATTATTTACCATTAATTTCTACAGGGCACAAAATAATCTGAAACACAACCAAAACAAACAGCAAATGCATCCAACAAATGTGTAGTCACAAACTTGATGTAATCATTCCGTGCTATGACTATGGGACCAAATACTTTACTTTTTACTATAATATACATAAGTGAATTTGTCCCAATACTTTTGGTCCCCTAAAATGGGGGGACTATGTACAAACAGTGCTGTAATTTCTAAAACGGTTGAAAATACCCTCAAATCCAAAGTGCTGGAGTACAGAGCCAAAACAACAACAAATGTGTCACTGTCCCAATACTGTTGGAGCTCATTATATTATGAATTGTGTGTTTTATGACTGTTAGACCTAGTCATTGAACAGTTATTTTCTCCTTTTTCAGTAAACCATTGCAAAAGATTGGTACCAAAGGAATAACATTGCACATAGGCTCAAACCATATCACCATTGGCTGCAGGAACGAGGCAGTCTATCAGTACCATGTCACTTTCACCTAAGTACATGTATTAGGAAAAAAAAGGGCAACATTCCTGTGAAAAATAGTAGAAATAACATTTGCCCTGTTGAGTATTTGAAAAAGTTTTTGGGGACTACATGAGTCATGACTTCACTCAGATGAGCACCTCGTTTCATAGAAGCATTTCAGTAGCGCCAGCACATCTAAATTTAACTTATTATTCCATTTGTCCCACTTTTCAGTCCCAAAGCTGAGTCAATGGGAATGCGATTTGTCATGATAAAGGACCATCGCCCCACCACGGGAGATGTTGTTGCTTTTGACACCTCAATTCTTTACCTCCATGTGAAGATGGAAGAGGTAGGTCACTTTTCCCTGATGCCTCTGAAGTGCATTCTGACCTGTGCATCCCCTTTTTACAACATGGTATTGAGGAGGTAACAGGGCCGTATTCATAACTGCAAAATGCAGCCTTCATTAGGGCACATCATAGCAAAACATTTTACAACAGAAAACAATGGTTCTTATTGGACAAGTTCAGGTAGTCCCTCCCTGTTTACAGTATGTTGTCTTCCATTTGGTCTCAAAAAAATACACCCCAGTGCTGCAATATGAGACCGCTAATGGTCCACCACTAATTGACCTTTTTACATTTTGAGAAATTGGAGGTGTTTTTTTTAAAGGCCTGTGGTCTACCTATGAGAGACGTTATCTGGGGGAAAACCTGCCCTAAGTGCAGCCATGTTGTCTGAATTTAGCTAATCTCCCCTTGTTCTCTACATGGAGTCATCTATTGTGCTCGTTTGATAGCTTCAAGCAAAAACAATTGCTTTCTTAAGAGGCCTCAAATGTTTTACACACGAGGCCAGACTTTCTAAAACGGTCAATTTCCCCCTAAATCCTAAAAAGCTTTTTCACTGAAGTAGCTAATTTAATAAATCAAATACACTGCTCAAAAAAATAAAGGGAACACTAAAATAACACATCCTAGATCTGAATGAATGAAATATTCTTATTAAATTAAATACTTTTCTTTACATAGTTGAATGTGCTGACAACAAAATCACACTAAAATTATCAATGGAAATCAAATTTATCAACCCATGGAAGTCTGGATTTGGAGTCACACTCAAAATTAAAGTGGAAAACCACACTACAGGCTGATCCAACTTTGATGTAATGTCCTTAAAACAAGTCAAAATGAGGCTCAGTAGTTGTTGGGCCTCCACGTTGCCTGTTATACCTCCCTTACAACGCCTGGGCATGTCTTGATGAGGTGGGTATGGTCCTCCTGAGGGATCTCCTCCCAGACCGGGACTAAGACGCCAACTCCTGGACAGTCTAGTGGTGCAACGTGGCGTGGTGGATGGACGAGACATGATGTCCCAGATCGTGGCTTCCATTGGATTCAGGTCTGCGTGGAAACGGGCGCGGGCCAGTCCCATAGCATCAATTGCCTTCCTCTTGCGAGAACTGCTGACACACTCCAGCCACATGACGTCTAGCATTGTCTTGCATTAGGAGGGAACCCAGGGCAAAACCGCACCAAGCGATATGGTCTACGACAAGGGTCTGAGGATCAATCCGGTACCTCAATGGCCAGGTCAGGGCTACTCTTGGCGGCACATGGAGGGCTGGTGCGGAACCCCCAAAGAACATGCCACCCCACACATGGATCTGGACCCACCGCCAAAACTGGTCATGCTGAGGATGTTGCAGGCAGGCCAGAACGTTCTCCACGGCGTTCTCCAGACTCTTGTCACGTCTCTGTCACATGGTTGCTCCAGTGTGAACTGCTTTCATCTGTTGAGAGCACAGGGCAGCCAGTGGCGAATTTGCCAATCTTGGTGTCTGGCAAATGCCAAAACGCTCCATGCACGGTGTTGGGCTGTTTAAAGCACAAACCCCCACTGTGGACGTCGGGCCCTCATACCCACCCCTTCATGGAGTCTGTTATCTGGACCGTTTTAGCAGCACACTGCAGATTGTGGCCTGCTGTGAGGTTCATTTGCAGGCTCTGGCAGTAGCTCCTCCTTGCACGAAAGGTGGAGGTAAGGCGGGTCCTGCTGACTGGGTTTGTTCCCTCCTACGGCCCCTTCCACGTCCTTTCCTGATGTACTGGCCTGTCTCCTGGTGGTAAGCGCCTCCATGCTCTGGACACTAACGGCCTGGACAGACACAGCAAAACGTCGTGCCACAGCTCCGCATGGATGTGCCATATCCCTGGATGAGCTGCACTTACCTGAGCCACTTGTGTGGGTTGTAGGACTCTTGTCTCATGCTTACCACTAGAGTTGAAAGCACCGGCCGCATTCAAAAAGTGACCAAATAGCCAGGAAGCATAGGAACTGAGAAGTGGTCTGTGGTCACCACCTGCAGAACCACTCCTTTATTGGGGGTGTCTTGCTAATTGCCTCTAATTTCCACCTGTTGTCTATTCCATTTGCACAACAGCATGTGAAATGTATTGTCAATCAGTGTTGCTTCCTAAGTGGACAGTTTGATTTCACAGAAGTGTGATTGACTTGGAGTTACATTGTGTTGTTTAAGTGTTACCTTTATTTTTTTGAGCAGTGTATATAACCCTCCAAAAAAGCCTGGCTGGCTACACCAAATGTTCAATTTGTCTGGTTAGACGAGACATTAGTGTTCTCTCCCTGTGTGTTGTCAAGGTTAATGAGGATCCTGGGACTGAAGCAGGTGGGGCGGAATCATTAGTTCCAAAAAGTGCAGTCATACTTGGGAACATCGGGAAGGAATTCAAATTGTCCACATACTGAAAAATTATACTCCAACTGAAATCTCTAGGATAATAGCAGCTGACTCAAGCCACTTGGTTTCCATCTTCATATTCTAGGCTGCAGGTGTGGCCAGGTTACTCAATGTGCAGAAAGCACACTGACAGAAGCCTGTACCTCCAGGTGGATATGTCCCACAAAGTGCTGTGAAACGACTCCGTCCTTGACTGCATGTGAGTTCAACCAAACCACTTAGAAGAATGGTTACATTACGTCTCTGACTAACTTGTCTAATACTCAAAAATATGCATGATAAATCTGTTCTCTGGACAGATATTTTAAGGTGTACACTGAGTGTACAAAACATGAAGGACACCTGTGTCACGGCCGTCAAAAGGAGGAGACCAAGGRGCAGCGTGGTATACGTACATTCTTCTTTATTCTAAGAATGAACATTGAACAAAATGTGAAGCTATACAAATGAGTGCTGACAGGCAACTACACATAGACATGAACCCACAAACACAAAAGGGAAAATGGCTACCTAAATATGATCCCCAATCAGAGACAACGATAAACAGCTGCCTCTGATTGGGAACCATATCAGGCCACCAAAAACATACACATCACCTAGACCTACATGTCATAGACTTACAAAAACCCTAGACAATACAAAACCCCTAGACAATACAACAACTAGCGTACCCACCCTCGTCACACCCTGACCTAACCAAAATATAAAGAAAACATAGATATCTAAGGTCAGAGCGTGACAACCTGCTCTTTCCATGACAGACTGACTAGGTGAATCCAGGTGAAAACTATGATCCCTTATTGATGTCACCTGTTAAATCCACTTCAATCAGTGTAGATGAAGGGGAGGAGGCAGGTTAAAGAAGGATTTTTAAGCCTTGAGACAATTGAGCCATGGATTGTGTACTTGTCCCATTCAAAGGGTGAATGGTAAGACAAAGATTTAAGTGCCTTTGAATGTGGTATGGTAGTAGGTGCCAGGCGCACCGGTTTGTTCCAAGAACTACAATGCTGCTGGGTTTTTCCACACTCAACAGTTTTCCATGTGTATCAAGAATTGTCCATGACCCAAAGGACATCTAGCCAACTTGACACAACTGTGGGGTGCAAGTCAATATTAAGGTGTTCTTAATGTTTGGTATACTCAGTGTAGATACACATGGTGTGTATACCCACATGGTGCGCTGTCTAATGTAGTTCATACCAATTTAAAACAATTTTTTTTGCCATAAAGATATTTACAAATAGCAATTTCACTGATACACTCATATTTCAACAAATATCGACAAGCTCTCACAAAGTGCATCAGCCTGCTCATAGAGATTTGGACACTGAGTATGCCTCAACCACTTCAAAACAACCTCAGGGACTTGTGAGACTGAGGGGTTGTCTAGTCTTGGTCACTAAAGGGACATATGTTGGGAAACAAATGGGCTGACTTGCAGGGCCCTGAGTGGTAACCTTTGTCCTTTTGATCCCTCTGCATCCCAGGAAAGTGATCTACCAGAAAAGCAGGGAGAGCTTCCGGGATGAGTGCACCAAAGAGCTGATCGGGAGCATTGTCATCACCCGCTAGAACAACCACACCTACTGCATCCCTCAAAGATTCCTTCAACATGGCCGACTACAGGTAAGGCCTGGTCTGAAGTTGCCCATTCAATCTCAAGCAGGCAACTAATCTATGTTTTTGAACAGAGCCTTGTGTGTTATTCAAGTGCATTTTCAAGTGCATTTCCTATGTGTGTATTACAACTTTTTTCTTGTAATATGAACAGCCAAAAACTACGGCATCACCATAAAAGATATGACCCAACCCATGCTTATCCATGGACCCAAAAAGAGGTCGAAGCAAGGGGGAAAGATAAAAATATTCCGCAGGACTCGTTTGCTGACACTAACACACCCAACAACCCTGAAACGGAATACTATCCCTGAAACGGAAGGCCACCTTATGGGGCGAGTCAGTATTGGGATTAATCTCAACATACTCTGTTTTCATAGCTCTTTATGATGTTCTACTATCACACATGCTTTATAAATAGTCGTTTTGAGTTTCTATTGAGGAGTTTGAGACATTCTTCTCCGTAGAGATACAATACGTTCTATTTAATTTTGTTTTTATCTTACAGCAAGTCATAACCGGCATGATCCTCCTGCTTCTGCCTGAGCTCTCCTTCATGACTGGAATCCCTGACAAAATGATAACGGACTTCCGAGCCATGACGGTAAAATCATTGTGTCAGCAATGCATTCTATTCCCTGTGGGGTTTTCTGTGACATTTACATTCTGTGACATCCACAGTCCATGAAGGCAGCACAGTGATTTTGATAACGCAGCATTTGATAACACATTAGCTGGTTACTATTGTTTTCTTTCAAATGCTGTGCTTGCTTGAGTTTTCCTGCCTCAATTGAATAATCCCAAAATTGTACACCATAAACCCAGCTGGCAATCCAGACAGGCTGAATGTAGTGCTCCAAGTATTGGGGATGGGGAAACAAATACTATTTGAACCCAGACATGTCAGAGATTAAATGGGAAGGGCAAAGTCAGAGTAATTATATTGTTATAGAATGAAAGTGACGGTTTTACCGTCCCAGGACCTGACAATGCACATCAATGTGAGTAGTGAGCAGCACACCCACTCCCTGAAGCAGATCCTGAAGAACACCGGCCCAGACGGAGTTGGCACGCTGGGGGCTGGAGATCAGCCAAGACATCCTGGTGGTGAGGATACACACAGCACTATTAAACAATCAACATTTGACAGATATTTGTTGTGTAGCTGAAGTCACACATAAAATTAACAGTCATTTATCAGGTGGTGAGGCTCCGCACAGCTCATTAGACATGCTCACTCACACATTACTCTTAAAAAATGGTTGGATGCTGGCTCGTCGTTTGTGAAATCCATCAAGTTAAATGGACGGCAATAGGTCAGTCGTGTGTTAAATGAAATGCACAATTAGAGCCCGACTGATATTATCTGCAGATGTTAGCCTTTCACAGAAACATTTGTATCAGTCTTTATTCCACCATTTAAAGCACTGATATTGTATACATAGAATTAACAAATACGTGTGCTCATTTGCAGTAATTTTTAGAATGTTTCAATGGTTGCCTGAAGAGGGCGAACTGAGCTGCTCATTGAACATCATTGTAAATCACAACGTGTGCATGGTGGTTTGACACTAAGAAAGCTTTCCAGCGACAGCGTATTTGAATAAGTAAATATTTCACCACGCAAGCAGCCCTGTCCTCATCACATGCTCACTTGGTTAACGCTAGCTAACCAGCAATGTAATTAAGCTCTATCTAGCCAGAAAGGTAGTTAGCCTAGCTAGCTAGCAAGCAATCTGTGCTACATATGTGCAAACACTGGACTGGCGCCAAAGTCAACACTGACTCATCCTTCATACAAAAATAACACTGTTACTGTCTAGGCCTATTATGTTAGATCTGCGCCAACTAAGCCCACTATCATTCTGACCATGCGCTTCATTCATGAGTTTGCTAGCTACCTAAATTAAAATGTGATTTAAAACCAGTGTGAAAGAGATTTGCGTCAGTTCAAATCTGGTATCAGGACAAAATGTGATTCAGAGTCACCGAATATACTTTAAGTATTTTAATTAAACTCAAGTGGTAAATGCAATTTTCGTATATACGGGTTCACTGTATCACCGCGCAGGGTAGAACAGGGAACTCTGGAATGTGCTCAAACAACAGTTTTTATACTATGACAGCTTTAGTTCCAACCCGTCCGTTGGCCTATCACAGTAGAGGCTGAGCGTGGTTTAAACTTTGCTCAGCCTATTGCTGGCACTCAGACTTGTCCCAGTCTCTTGGTGCTCGCATCTGTCCGCATCTGGTCGTTGGGTAGATTAGATCCGTCTTGTGTCTCCCCCCAGATTCTACACTCAAACAGTTCCTTATTTGGTATTGTCCAGTGTCCTACCCTCCCTGGTTGGCCTAGAGATATGCACCCCCTCCCCTCTCCAGATTGACCACAGCTTTTGCATCAAGGCACTCTATGTTGCTCAATCTTTACACACATACACACACACACACATCTGCATTGTTTATGTGTGTGTGTAACAAAACAATATTCATCTTCAAACAATATGGTAGCGGGCTATAGTGCATAAACATAAATCCTAACAAGTGTGACAAGCATTTCCTGCATTAAAGTTCAGTCATCAGCGCGTGCCATTTGCAGTTGAAATATATAGCCAATACATTTAATTGAATACGTGTAATTTACATTAGTTTCAGTAAAAAGAATATATAATGAACAGCTAGCATGTGCTTGTCATAACAGACATTATGTGATAACCAGACAGATATGGGAGAAAAGAGGAGATAGGAATCCCACTGGGCAATGAATAAAGAAACGTAGATAACACCTTACGCAGCAGACTGTCGACCAATCGTGTTCATGTTGTCATGCTGAGTCACGTGGTTGCTAAGCTTATCGTCAAGTAATCCCTCAATCAGGGTATGAGTCGAGAAACCAGCCTATTTTCCATGAAAGTACGTAATGTAACAATTTCAAAGCTATGCGATATTACAGAGAACAAGTTAATTGTCTCAAATCTCTGAAAATATTTGCGTTTTACTTGACGAAATTCATGCTAATGTTGTTTTTTGAGCTGGCGCACAATTGACTCCCATACATTCCTTGAAGGACAGCTCTTGTTCTAGAATCGCCCAGAATGCACAATGCGGTCCATTGACGACGCATGGGAACATGCACAATGGGAACGATTCCAATGGAGTTTACAATCTCCTCAAAATTATCTCTGAACAAGCTCTCATTGCACGGTTGTCAAAGTGTTTCTTTAAATGACTGTTGACTGTTGTAATGCACTGTAGTGTACTGTAGCACTGTAGTGTACAGTCTTAAAATCCGGGGAGGGGCCAGCTGAGTGGGTTAAACGCTCTACAACAAAGCTTTCTTAGTGTCCAACAAGCTTTCTCTGCCCTTAACCTTGAACACCTCCAAAACAAAGGTCATATGGTTTGGTAAGAAGAATGCCCCTCTCCCTACAGGTGTGATTACTACCACTGAGGGTTTAGAGCTTGAGGTAGTCAAGTACTTGGGAGTATGGCTAGACGGTACATTGTCCTTCTCTCAGCACATATCAAAGCTGCAGGCTAAAGTTAAATATAGACTTGGTTTCCTCTATCGTAATCGCTCCTCTTTCACCCCAGCTGCCAAACACTGATTCAGATGACCATCTGACCCATGCTAGATAACGGAGAAGGAATTTATAGATCAGTGGGTAAGGGTGCTCTCGAGCGGCTAGATATTCTTAACCATTCGGCCATCACTGCACTCTATACTCCTCTGTAAATTGGTCATCTCTGTATACCCGTCGCAAGACCCACTGGTTGATGCTTATTTATAAAACCCTCTTAGGCCTCATTCCCCCTTATCTGAGATATCTACTGCAGCCCTCATCCTCCACATACAACACCCGTTCTGCCAGTCACATTCTGTTAAAGGTCCCCAAAGCACACACATCCCTGACAGTTGTGGCTACTTCATGTATGTATTGTCTCTACCTTGCCCTTTGGTTGTCTGTGCCCAATAATGTTTTGTGCTGCGACCATGTTGTCATGTGTTGCTGCCATGCTATGTTGTCGTCTTAGGTCTCTCGTTATGTAGTGTTGTCTCTCGTCGTGATGTGTGTTTTAATAAAAAGTGCAGTTTCAGATTTACTTTGAGACTAAGTTTAATTAATTCAGCCCTTGTTTATTAGTGTGCTTGTAGTGCTTCAGCACAAACACTTCTGCATTCTTATCTACTGCCATAGACAAATCTGTAAGTTCTACCTAAGAAGGTATTTTTTTATGTTTTGTATTTATAGAGGATATAGTTGCTTTTTGGTGGTGATCATGTAAACCACAAATAAAATGTTATTACATTTTAATATTTAGTTAAGAAATCACCATTTGGAGTATCAGTTCATCCTTTGAGGCACAATGTAAAAAAAAAAAGATTTTTAATTCCACCTCTAAAAAAACATATTGATAATAGGTAACTTTTGCCTCCCTAAAATTGCTAAT
Organism: Salvelinus sp. IW2-2015; assembly: GCF_002910315.2. Classification (NCBI taxonomy): domain Eukaryota; kingdom Metazoa; phylum Chordata; class Actinopteri; order Salmoniformes; family Salmonidae; genus Salvelinus; species Salvelinus sp. IW2-2015. Next base: position 25,105,325 of record NC_036872.1, on the reverse strand, counting down.
CGGACCCAAGAATCCTATATCGGTCGGGCTCTACAATCGCTATGTTTAGGTTTATTAGGCTCGTCCTGTGTGCAGAAAGCCTACCAACACAGCTCCCAGGGGCCACGTTGAAGCTGAGTTTAGCTTTTGAAAAATAACTTAGAACAAATGGCTTTTCCTTCAAAGTTTAACCACAAGAGGATGTCATAAATTGTCTCAAAGCTGCTTTTAAAAGTTGAGTAATAAAATACATTCCCAAGAGTAAATCTCAGTTGATAAACAATTGGCAGTGACCTGCTGTCAGCTCCTAAAGGGTTAGAATAGTTCAAGTCTTCTAAAATTCCTGCAGAGTTAAATGGAATCAAGGGTAAAGAATATTTAACGTGCTCTTACTACTTTGATTGCGGTCAGAGTATGTATCCACTACTCTCCGGTTTTACAAGCACTTGTAAAAGGACATTTTTTTTCTTTTTTTCTCCCCCCCTTGATGTTCCATGCATACAGGCTCACATACCTTTCTTTGTGTAACTATAAAAAGTACTATGAACTATTCTGTTGGTTCATCTAGATTACAGGAAGAATTCTTCCCCTGGAGACTGTCTGTCTACAGTCAGCGTACTTTGTCACCGGAGCTGATGTCAGCTGGTCCAGGGAGGTTGTCAGGGATGCTTCAATCAGCTATGTGAGTCACCGGGTCAAGTACAGCCCACTGATGTCAGGGGAATGACTAGCTTACTATAGCTTGGGCGACATTATGATTGCATCCTATAGCGACGAGAATTGACAGCCATCGTGATGCCACAAAAGATGGTTATAGCCTACATTTTTAGTAAATATGTGTCAGCAGGGTTTCTGTTTGGCCTATTACCTGGAGGTAAAAGTTACATTTCAATAATATTTGAATGTCTCCATTATCATAAAAATCTGAATTAAAATGATAATCTTAAAGTTAAATGTCCACTAATGTGAGATCACCAGCCTCTGCCATATGGACACATTGATACACTGATCCATTGGTGGCTAAAGAAATGGACGCATGGAGCTCATGGCCTATTTAAGCAATAATGCACGAGGGGGTATGGTGTATGGCCAATCTACCACGGCTAAGGGCTGTTCTTAGCCACGACGCATTGCGGAGTGCCTAGACACAATCCTTAGCCGTGGTATATTGGCCATATACCACAAGACCCAGAGGTGCCTTGTTGCTATTATAAACTGGTTACCAACGTAATTAGAGCAGTAAAAAAAAAAGTAATACCCGTAGTGTATGGTGTGATATACCACAGCTGTCAGCCAATCAGCTTTCAGGGCTCGAACCACCCAGTTTATAAAAGGCCAATCACTTCCATTTCTCTTTCACACCTAAGATTGGTGATTATTGGAAAGGTTTTTCAAATAGCTTACTATGAACTATAGTTTAACTCTATTATTCACAATGTATGTAAAAACACTTTCCTACATTTTTGCACAGCAGCCCAGGTACTTCTATGCGTGCTCAGGCGTGCACGCTCCCTCAACATTATCAGGACATAGAAACCAGACATATGCTCATTGTTTACATGGAGCACTCCAAACAAAAGACAATGAAGAAATTGACAAATCTTATGAGGGTTATGAAATGAACCAAAACTTGTTTCTCCCAAGTGTAGCAGGTTGTGAACTCTGCAAACAACGTTTACAATCCGAGAATGAGAACGGTAAATTATTAATTAATACATGCATTAACATAAATCTACGTAACCAAATTACATGGGATTAACGGTAGATTTATTACTGGTGGCATACAGAATGTAATGGGGAGTTTTTTTTATTTATTTTTTATCAAAGGGCAAACAATTAACTTAATGAAACAATGAATGCGCAAGAATTTGAGACAGCTGAGCAATTCTGGAGAGACTCGCCTATATCTTCACCACACACCCCTCCCCTTGTCTCAACATTTTAAATTATACTCAAGATGCGTTATCTTCACACATATGTTAGATGCTTTTCACTGACAGCCACAACTCAACAATCAGCTAGGCTTATTGCCACGCTCACTGCCCAAATTGCGGGCTTCCCAAATAGGCATAGGCTTACAAGCTTGTGATTTGAAACAATCCACGGCAAAAAAAATTTAAAGAAGCTAATGTTCCTCTTCCTTTGTGGCTAAGTAATGCTTTCTTGAAGTATTTTATTTCGGTATAGACGGGAGTAATTATATAATTTTGGCATATGGTTGTTTTCTCATTTACTTCCCTATTGAACCCACCACTGCCATTTCTCTCCTGTTCTATTGGTTTTCATATCAACTTTCTTTCGTTGTCCAGAAGCCAAAGGTACAATCCATATTAGCAACCTATCCTAGTTGTTGCATCTTTAGATTCCCCCTCTTCCTACATTTCTAACAGAGGTTCTACATGTGACAGATTTTCATCTCTATCAGGTGTTTAGAATGGTGTTTTCCCACAAGTTGCATTTTGGCAAATGTTTGAAAATTATGTTTTATTGTATGTTTCATTACATGAGTTTCATGTTCTGGGAACGGAGGCAGTTGAATAAGGTGCCAGATGAATAAGGTGCCCAGAGTAAACTGCCCAAAAGCTAGAATATGCATATAATTAGTAGATTTGGATAGAAAACACTCTTGATGTTTCTAAAACTGTTTGAATGATGTCTGAGTATAACACAACTCATATGGCAGGCAAAAACCTGAGAAAAAATCCAACCAGGAAGTGGGAAATCTGAGGTTTGTAGGTTTTCAAGTCTTTGCCTAACCAATATAAAGTGCCTATGGGGTCATATTGCACTTCCTAAGGCTTCCACTAGATGTCAACAGTCTTTAGAACCTTGTTTCAGGCTTCTACTGTGAAGGGCGAGAGAATAAGAGCTCTTTGACTGAGATGTCTGGCAGAGCGAGCTACGTTCCTTTTCATTTCTAAAGACAAAGAAATTGTCCGGTTGAAACATTATTGAAGATTTATGATTAAAAACATCCTAAAGATTTATTCTATACATCGTTTGACATGTTTCTACGAACTGTAATAACTTTTTTGACTTTTCGTCTGAACTAATTGCTCGCGCATTTGGATTACTGGGCTAAACGCACGAACAAAAGGGAGGTATTTGGACATAAATCATGGACTTTATCGAACAAAACAAACATTTATTGTGGAACTGGGATTCTTGGGAGTGCATTCCGATGATCATCAAAGGTAAGTGAATATTTATAACGCTATTTCTGAGTTTTGTGACACCTCTCCTTCTTTGGAAAATGGCTGTATTTTTTTCTGTGAATCGCCACTGACCTAACATAATCGCAAGGTGTGCTTTCGCCGTAAAGCCTTTTTGAAATCTGACAGTGGTTGCATTAAGGAGAAGATTATCTTTAATTGTGTGTTTAACACTTGTATCTTTTATCAATGTTTATGAGTATTTCTGTAATATGATGTGTCTCTCTGCACTTTCACCGGATGTTTGTTTGAGACGATGCATTTCTGAACATAACACACCAATTTCAAATGAGGTTTTTGGACATAAAGATGAACTTTATTGAACAAAACACACATTTATTGTCTAACATGGAGTCCTGGGAGTGCCTTCCGGTGAAGATCAAAGGTTAGTGATTCATTTTAACGCTGTTTCTGTTTTGTGACACCTCTCCTTCTTTGGAAAATGGCTGTGTTTTTATGTGACTTGGCGCTGACCTAACAATCGCAAGGTGTGCCTTCCCACGTAAAGCCTTTTTGAAATCAGAAACTGTGGCTGGATTAACGAGAAGTTTATCTTTAAAATGGTGTAGAATACTTGTATGTTTGAGGAATTTTAATTATGAGATGTCTGTTTTGAATTGCCCTGCAATTTCACTGGCTGTTGGTTAGCTAGCGTCCCACATATCCCAGAGAGGTTTTAAGAAGCATTACCATAATTTAAATGTAATTGTCTGTCATTCTGAGCACTGTGGGTTGACACCCTAATGTGTAATGCACCCAATACATATGGGTCCTGTAAATTCCAATATGGATGATTTGAATGTAGGCTACATTTTAGAAATGCAATGAGGAACCATTGGTGTTGTATAGCACACTGTATTACTTATACAACTAATACAAGGACAGGACATGAGACGGGAGTAGAAATTAACGTGGGCATTGTTTAATGCGTTTCACAGAAAGAACATTCCAAGCATTTCAATGTAGGTAAGCAAGGAGGGGGTTACAGGTGCCCTAAAGGGACAAAAGAATATCATTACACAATTGTGTCTAGTTATTGTTGTTGTCTTAGACCTACCTAAAGGTTTATGGCAAGAAATAACAGCATGTTCACCTTTTCTGGTTTAAAGTCTTTGGAGTGACAATATTGCCTGCTTTACTGAAAACATGTTCAGACTGCGTGCTTGTTGCACAGATACACAGATATTTTTTGGGCGACGTTGGCCATGACTGGAAAGCGACAATTTCTGCTCCACCTTGCCAGTAGGTTATAGTCTCCTCCGATGGCATCTTCATTGAGGTAGGCTGTGCTCTGCGCTGGACCGCTGTTGTGTACTCAGTGTTAGTTTCCTTTTCCTTTAACTAGGCCTGTTTTATTAACAGGGATTTAATGAGATTGTTTATGGCTTTGGTAACGATTTAAATAAGAATTACATATAGCCTAGACTAAGCACCAAATCATAAACAATGTGTGGAACTACAGTCTTCTATAGTGTCCTTCCTGTGACCCGACCCCGTCTGCCTACAGGCCCAACCCTAGTCTGTACTGTAGTCTGTTTTGGGGTTGATTACGGATATTTATGCCCCACTCGGGACTAAGTAAGGATATTTAGTGTCCTATGCAGCCACTTAAAAAAAATATTGAAGAAAAATAAACTGAAATCAGCCTGGCTTTGGACAAAAATAGTCCACTACATAGGGTGAATCTGAAATGACGTTCCCTTTCTCTTTACTCACTGCTCTATTCTCCTCTGGCCTGTTCATGTGAATCTGATAGACAAACAGAACTGCTGGGCCATATTCTACCTGCTTTGCTGAGCAGGCAGAGGAGCTAGTGTCCGGCTTTGGGACGGTGGCTGGGCCAATGGACCTGAGGCTGGACCAGCCCATCCGCGTGGAGCTGAAGGACGACTGCACCGAGACCTATGTTAAGAGCATCCATTCCCAGCTCACCAGTGAGGCAGGACATGTCACTATAGCTTCGAAACACCTTTGAACATTTTTTTTGTGAAAAAAGTTCAGCCCGAAGTGCAGTTGTTGTGCATCATGACAGGCAACAGAGACAAGCTCTACTGCGCCATCAAGAAGCTCTACTGCGCCATCAAGAAGCTCTACTGCGCCATCAAGAAGCTCTACTGCATCCAGAGTCCAGTGCCCTCTCAGGTTGATACGGCCACATCTCCAGACAATTCACTTCATCTTAATTTAGTCAGGATAGTCTACTCGGCAACATACAATAAGCAAAATTAAATAACATGGATGGTTGCCAGCACTATTTTGCTTAGCCTTCACCTCAGGTCCTATCAGAATACTGAAGGGTTCAGGGGAAAAGGCAAGGAACCGTAATTTAGGAACCAGATGTTCACAAAATGTCCAGGTTTTCATGAGCACAAAAAAAGGTTTCAATTGCTTGTTTAGCCTAACGCAAAGGTTAATCTAAAATACATTTAAAAGTTGAATTAAAAAATAAATGTTAATCTCTTCAGCTTTGCAGGCCATCAACATCCAGGCCATCTCCCAACCCTAAAAGCTGAGAAGCGATGCACAGAAAATCCTTCTACAGATGAACTGCAAACTGGGGGGAGAACTGTGGACATACCTCTGTTTAGTATTATATTCTTTACTGGTAAAGTAGTACTCCCGAGTGGTGCAGCCGTCTAAGGCACTGCATCTCAGTGCAAGAGGTGTCACTACAGTCCCTGGTTCGATTTCAGGCTGTATCACAACCGGCCGGGATTAGGAGTCACATAGTCACGGCGCACAATTGGCCCAGCGTTGGCCGGGGTAGGCCGTCATTGTAAATAAGAATTTGTTCTTAACTGACTTGCCTAGTTAAATAAGGTTACATAAAAAGTAAAGTTTTGGCTGATGTTGACTGTTCAAAGTTTGGGTGTAGATATGTATTGTGTCCAACAGATGGAGACAGTGGGTTGATTGAATCCAGAGAGACATGCAAGTCAGAATTAAAGCTTTGTATAACATAAAGGGGATATCTAGTTAGTTGCACAACTGAATGCATTCAACCACAATGTTTCTTCCGCACATACCTTACTTTGTAGTGGACAACAAACATTTACCCATAGTGACATGCGAATGGGATGATATAAAACAAGTAGTTTAATACAGCATAATTACATTTTCAGTATGCAGTCTGAATATGTAAGGGGATTTATTTGTTATTTTTGTGAAATCAGCTATTTTAAAATGTACCTGCCACTTAACAGTTCTGGGGAGGCTGGAGCAGAGGAGTGATGTGACCGGGATGACGCTAGGCAGCAAGCTACAGGTTGCAGTCAGAGCACACTGTTTTGGCACAGTCGTGACTGGAAGCAGAGGAAGACTGGGGCTCTGATTTGAATAATTTAGCTGGAAGTTAAATGACGGTTGACAATTGCATTATGGATGAGCAGGAGAGGTTTGCTGGCCACAAACATGATGACCGTTAGTTGCCTGATGGCTATTGTCTTTAAAAAAAAATGTTTTAATAGTGTAGTATTGTTAACGTCCGTCTTTGCTCTACGTTTAAACAGAAACATCTGATTGCCGTGGACGTGCATCTCGACTCCAGCAAGAAGAACAGATCAGTCATGGGCTTTGTCGCCCGCCTGAACAGGTTAAAAAAAACAACGTACAGCCACATATTGGAGTAACATGTAAGTCAATAGCCCTATTTGGACTAGGGTTGAATAATTTCCCGGTATTTTACAAATGTTCCATCCCAATAATAAATCCCTCTTCTCCCGGGTAACCCTGTATCTCCCACCAAAATCAAGTGTCATTCTAAAGCATATTAATGTCTGGATTAAAGGGATACTTCGGGACTAGCATGCTTCTAGATAACGCAATGACTGGAAGTTTATGGGTAACACTAGTTTGCATTGGCTTGCAAAAGTACCTTTTAACTTCCTTCATACTGGACACAGAGACATACACAGAGGGTAGTGCGTACGGCCCAGTACATCACTGGGGCTAAACTGCCTGCCATCCAGGACCTCTACACCAAGCGGTGTCTGAGGAAGGCCCTAAAAATTGTGAAAGACCCCAGCCACCCCAGTCATAGACTGTTCACTCTACTACCGCATAGCAGGCGGTACTGGAGTGCCAAGTCTAGGACAAAAAGGCTTCCCCCCAAGCCATAAGACTCCTGAACAGGTAATCAAATGGCTACCCGGACTATTTGCATTGTGTAACCCCCACACCCTTTTTTGACGCTGCTGCTACTCTCTGTTTATCATATATGCATAGTCACTTTAACTATACATTCATGTACATACTACCTCAATTGGGCCGACCAACCAGTGCGTAAAAAAGGGGTGTGAATACTTAATGAAGGCACTATATATCAACATTAAGGACACCTGCTCTTTCCATGACAGACTGACTAGGTGAATCCAGGTGAAAACCATGATCCCTTATTGATGTTAAAGATAAAATTGTTCTTAATGCAACCGCTGTCAGATTTCAAAAAGCTTTAAGGCAAAACACAATATTAAATCATCTGAAAACAGGGTTCAGCCACAAAAGTAAGCCATACAGTTACCCGCCCAAATTGTGCAGTCAACAAAACTCATAAAAAGCATTATAAATCTTCACTTACCTTTGCTGATCTTCGTCGGAATGCACTTCCACAAGAAATTATCGTTTTTTTCGGTAATGTCCATTTATGTCCAAATAGCTATTTTTGTAGCGTGTTTGGTAAACACATCCAACGTCAGGGAAGCGTGTTCACTAAAACCTGACGAAATGTCCAAAAGTTCTGTAACAGTCCGTAGAAACATGTCAAACGATGTATTGAACCAATATTTAGAATGTTTTTAACATAAATCTTCAGTAACGTTCCAACCGGAGAATTACATTGACTTCAGATGTGCGATGGAACAGAGCTCCCTCTCATGTGAACGTGCATGGTCAAAGAATGGTCAGGTCATGGCAGACCTAACTAATTCCCCTCTCATTCGGCCCCCCTTTACAGTAGAGGCATCAGACAAGGTTCTACCGACTGTTGACATCTAGTGGAAGCCGTAGGAAGTGCAAACTCATCCATATCTCGCTGTGATTTCAATGGGATCTTGGTTGAAAATCGACCAGCCTCAGAATTTCCACTTCCTGTTTGGATTTTTTCTCAGGTTTTTGCCTGCCATATGAGTTCTGTTATACTCAGACATAATTCAAACAGTTTTAGAAACTTCAGAGTGTTTTCTATCCAATACTAATAATATGCATATATTAGCAACTATGACTGAGGAGCAGGCTGTTTACTCTGGGCACCTTTCATCCAAGCTACTCAATACTGCCCCTGCAGCCATAAGAAGTTAAATCCACTTCAATCAGTGTAGATGAAGGGGAAGAGATGGGTTTAAGGAGGATTGTTAAGCCTTGAGACAATTGAGACATGGATTGTGTATTTATGCCATTCAAAGGGTGAATGGGCAAGACAAGATTTAAGTGCCTTTGAACGGGGTATGGTAGTAGGTGCCAGGCGCACCAGTTTGTGTAAGAACTGCAACGCTGCTGGGTTTCACCAGGTGCAACCATTTCCCGACCCAAAGGGCATCCAGCCAACCTTCCGCCCAGGACTGTCCTGGACCACACAGTCACCAAGAGGGATTGGTTCTTCCTGGCTCTGTCATTATGAAGCCCAATGCTGTTTAGATGCCCAATTCTACCCCTCTGACTGTGCATTCTCAGTGGAGAAATGGGCAGAATTAGGCTTAGGTCATCAGTTTTGTAACACTTCCTCATTTATCAAAATATGTATCTCTCCCCAGGATTTACTTCTACCTGATGGCTCATCACATTCAACAGGGCTTGTGGCTTGCCCACACACTACATATCAGTCTACAACACGGCAAACCTCTCCCCAGACCACTTGCAAAGGTAAGGTTAAACATACATTGAATGTCACCATAAATCTCTGGTTGCAGTAAGGGCCAAATAGTTTCCACTAGTTATCATAATACCTCAGTTGTTGACTTTATAGGTAGGTGGCGTGGAATGCGTCGCATGAAAGCCTGTCATTATTAACATAATCTAACCCTGGGTTTCACTCCAGGCTGACCTTCAAAATGTGCCACATGTACTGGAATTGGCCCTGGACTATCCAGGTGCCAGCGCCGTACAAATACGGCCTCAAACTGGCCTATCTGTCAGGCCAGTACCTCCACTCAGAGCCAGCCATCCAGCTGGCAGACAAGCTTTACTTCCTCCTTAGCCTCAGCCCCGCTAGAAGGAGCACACCAGTCCTCACAACAATGACCAGGTCTCAACCAAGCAAACCGTAAAGAAGAAAAATAGAAAGAGGGGGAAAATCTATTATGAGGAAAGGGGACGCTTTCAGATTCTGACTTGGATTAGATTTCAAATTGTGTTCTCATTGTAAGATTAAGATTGTTAGACATAGACCGACCCCCCCCCCCCCCCCCTTCCTTAAGCCTGTTCCTCTTTAAAGGTGCTAGTAATCTTCTCTTGAATCCATATCACACATGTTAGCTGATGAAATCAAATGACCATTAGATAATTAATTTAATTCGCTTGTGATGGCCAAATCAAAGTTTATTTGTCACGTGCGCTGAATACAACAGGTGTAGACCTTACAGTGAAATGCTTACTTACAGGCTCTAACCAATAGTGCTAAAAAGGTGTTAGGTGAACAATAGGTAAGTAAAGAAATAAAACAACAGTAAAAAGACAGGCTACATACAGACACCGGTTAGTCAGGCTGATTGAGGTACTATGTACATGTAGATATGGTTAAAGTGACTATGCATATATGATGAACAGAGAGTAGCAGTAGCGTAAAAGAGGGGTTGGTGGGTGGCGGGACACAATGCTGATAGCCCGGTTATCCAATGTGCGGGAGCACTGGTTGGTCGGCCCAATTGAGGTAGTATGTACATGAATGTATAGTTAAAGTGACTATGCATATATGATAAACAGAGAGTAGCAGCAGTGTAAAAATAGGGGTTGGGGGGTCACACAATGCAAATAGTCTGGGTAGTCATTTGATTACCTGTTCAGGAGTGTTATGGCTTGGGGGTAAAAACTGTTGAGAAGCCTTTTTGTCCTAGACTTGGCACTCCGATACCGCTTGCCATGCGGTAGTAGAGTGAACAGTCTATGACTGGGGTCTTTAACAATTTTTAAGGCCTTCCTCTGACACCGCCTGGTGTAGAGGTCCTGGATGGCAGGCAGCTTAGCCACAGTGATGTACTGGGCCGTACGCACTAACCTCTGTAGTGCCTTGCGGTCAGAGGCCGAACAATTGCTGTACCAGGCAGTGATGCAACCAGTCAGGATGCTCTCGATGTTGCAGCTGTAGAACCTTTTGAGGATCTCAGGACCCATGCCAAATCTTTTTAGTTTCCTGAGGGGGAATAGGCTTTGTCGTGCCCTCTTCACGACTGTCTTGGTGTGTTTGGACCATTCTAGTTTGTTGGTGATGTGGACACCAAGGAACTTGAAGCTCTCAACCTGCTCCACTACAGCCCCATCGATGAGAATGGGGGAGCGCTCGGTTCTCCTTTTCCTGTAGTCCACAATCATCTCCTTAGTCTTGGTTACGTTGAGGGATAGGTTGTTATTCTGGCACCACCTGGCCAGGTCTCTGACCACCTCCCTATAGGCTGTCTCGTCGTTGTCAGTGATCAGGCCTACCACTGTTGTGCCGTCTGCAGACTTAATGATGGTGTTGGAGTCGTGCCTGGCCATGCAGTCGTGGGTGAAAAGGGAGTACAGGAGGGGACTGAGCACGCACCCCTGGGGAGCTCCGGTGTTGAGGATCAGCGTGGCAGATGTGTTGCTGCCTACCCGCACCACCTGGGTGCGGCCCGTCAGGAAGTCCAGGATCCAGTTGCAGAGGGAGGTGTTTAGTCCCAGGATCCTTAGCTTAGTGATGAGCTTTGAGGGTACTATGGTGTTGAACGCTGAGCTGTAGTCAATGAATAGCATTCTCACATAAGTGTTCCTTTTGTCCAGGTGGGAAAGGGCAGTGTGGAGTGCAATCGAGATTGCATCATCTGTGGATCTGTTTGGGTGGTATGCAAATTGGAGTGGGTCTAGGGTTTCTGGGATAATGGTGTTGATGTGAGCCATTACCAGCCTTTCAAAGCACTTCATGGCTACGGACGTGAGTGCTACGGGTCTGTAGTAATTTAGGCTGGTTGCCTTAGTGTTCTTGGGCACAGGGACAATGGTGGTCTGCTTGAAACATGTTGGTATTACAGACACAATCAGGGACATGTTGGAAATGTCAGTGAAAACACCTGCCTGTTGGTCAGCACATGCCCGGAGCACACGTCCTGGTAATCCGTCTGGCCCCACAGTCTTGTGTATGTTGACCTGTTTAAAGGTCTTACTCACGTCGGCTACGGAGAGCGTGATCAACAGTCCGGAACAGCTGATGCTCTCATGCATGCCTCAGTGTTGCTTGCCTCGAAGAGAGCATAGAAGTGATTTAGCTCGTCTGGTAGGACGGGTCACTGGGCAGCTCGCGGCTGTGCTTCCCTTTGTTGTCTGTAATAGTTTGCAAACCCTGCCACATAAGACGAGCGTCGGAGCCGGTGTAGTATGATTCAATCTTAGCCCTGAATTGACGCTTTGCCTGTTTGATGGTTCGTCGCAGGGCATAGCAGGATTTCTTGTAAGCTTCCGGGTTAGAGTCCTGCACCTTGAAAGCGGCAGCTCTACCCTTTAGCTCAGTGCGAATGTTGCCTGTAATCCATGGCTTCTGGTTGGGGTGTGTACTTAAGTCTCTGTGGGGAAAACGTCCTTGATGCACTTATTGATAAAGCCAGTGACTGTGGTGTACTCCTCAATGCCATTGGAAGAATCCCAGAACATATTCCAATCTGTGCTAGCAAAACAGTCCTGTAGCTTAGCATCTGCTTCATCTTACCACTTTTTTTATAGACCGAGTCACTGGTGCTTCCTGCTTTAATTTTTGCTTGTAAGCAGGAATCAGGAGGATAGAGTTGTGGTCGGATTTACCAAATGGAGGGCGAGGGAGAGCATTGTACGCGTCTCTGTGTGTGGAGTACAGGTCATCTCGAATTTTTATCCCTCTGGTTGCACATTTAACATGTTGATAAGAGATTTGGTAGAACTGATTTAAGTTTCCCTGCATTAAAGTCTCCGGCCACTAGGAGCGCCGACTCTGGGTGAGTGGTTTCCTGTTTGCTTATTTCCTTATACAGCTGACTGATTGCGGTCTTAGTGCCGGCATCTGTCTGTGGTGGTAAATAAACAGCCACGAAAAGTATAGCTGAAAACTAGGCAAGTAGTGTTGCCTGCAATTTACCACAATATACTCTACTTCAGGCGAGCAAAATCTAGAGACTTCCTTAGATTTCGCGCACCAGCTGTTGTTTACAAATATACACAGACCGCCCCCCCTCGTCTTACCGGAGTGTGCTGTTCTATCCATGTCGTCATTCAGCCACGATTCCGTGAAACATAGGATATTACAGTTTTTGATGTCCCGTTGGTAGGATATTCGTGATCGTACCTCGTCTAGTTTATTGTCCAATGATTGCACGTTGGRGAGTAGTATTGACGGTAACGGCAGCTTTCCCACTCGCCTTTTCCAGGTCCTGACCAGGCATCCGGCTCTTTGTCCCCTGTACCTGCGTTGCTTCCTCTTGCAAATAACGGGGATGTTTGCCCTGTTGGGTGTTTGGAGAATGTCCTGTTCATCTTGCTTGTTGAAGAAAAAATCTTTGTCTAATCTGAGGTGAGTGATCGCTGTCCTGATATTGTCACGCCCTGATCATAGAGAGCCTGTGATTCTCTATGTTGGTTAGGTCGGGGTGTGACTAGGGTGGGTCATCTAGGCAATTGTATATCTATGTTGGCTTGGTATGATTCCCAATCAGAGGCAGCTGTTTATCATTGTCTCTGATTGGGGATCATATTTAGGCAGCCATTTCCCCTTTGTGCTTTGTAGGATCTTGTCTAGGTATAGTTGCCTGTGAGCACTACTCTGAGCTTCACGTTTCGTTTGTTCGCTTTATTGTTTTTGTTCTTTAAGTATCTCTTCTAAATAAAAGGATGGAAACATACCACGCTGCATCTTGGTCCACTCCTTATAACGATCGTGACAGATATCCAGAAGCTCTTTTTTGCCGTAAGATACGGTTGCAGAAACATTATGTACAAAATAAGTTGCAAAAAAAAACACAATCGCACAATTGGTTGGGTGCCCGTAAAACTGCTGCCATTTCTTCCGGCGCCATTTTATCCGTGATATGAGGCTTGTGTTTAGCCGTAATCAGCAAGTTTTTGACCAACCTTTACTTAGCAACACCTTCTTTGTTCTCTGAAGGCACTGGTGTCTGAAACTTGTCAAATTGCAGGTGGTATGTTGGAGTTGTGAAAATCCGACAATTACTCTGTCTTCTCTCATTGATTGAAACAGGTGTCATTCAAAGCAACGCTTAATTTCTGAGACAAGCACATGACATGGACACATTTACATTTTAGTCATTCAGCAGAAGCTCTTTACCCTAATTGCTCCTGTAAGTCACTCTGGATAAGTGCCTTTATCAAGGGCACGTCGACAACTTTTTCACCTAGTCGGCCATTAGGCTACCTACTGCCCTGACCCATCTGATCAATGAGATCACTTAATGGAGCAAAATAATGTTTTATTTAACTGAGCAAATTCTAAATGCCAACGTTCCCCCTGCAACTATCCATGGGAGTTAAGAAGAGAATGAACAAAGTATCGCTTTAGCTCTGCCGCTGAGGTTCGTGTTTACATGGCTAACATTTTGTAAGTTACACTATATATAGAAAAGTATATTTATGTGGACACCCCTTCAAATTAGTGGATTCGGCCATTTCAGGCACACCCATTGCTGACAGGTGTATAAAATCAAGCACACAGCCATGCAATCTCCATAGACAAACATTGGCAATAGAATGGCCTTACTGAAAAGCACAGTGACTTTCAATGTGGCACAGTCATAGGATGCCACCTTTCAAAGAAGTCAGTCAAATGTCTGCCCTGCTAGAGCTGCCCCAGTCAACTGTAAGTGCTGTTATTGTGAAGTGGAAACGTTTAGGACCAACAACTGCTCAGTGCGAAGTGGTAGGCCACACAAGCGCACAGAATGGGACTGCTGAAGTGCGTAAAAAATTGTCTGTCCTCGGTTGCAACACTCACTACCAAGTACCAAACTGCCTCTGGAAGCAACGACAGCACAAGAACTGTTCGTAGGGAGCTTCATGAAATGGGTTTCCATGGCCGAACAGCCACAGGTAGGTAGCCTAGTGTGCGGCAGGTAGCCTAGTGGTTAGAGCGTTGGGCCAATAACCGAAAGGTTGCTAGATTGAATCCCCGAGCTGACAAGGTAAAAATCTGTTCTGCCCCTAAACAAGGCTGTTAACCTACTGTTCCTAGGCCATCATTGTAAATAAGAATTTGTTCTTAACTGACTTGCCTTGTTAAAGGTGTAAAAGAAACACACAAAAAAACAAGCCTAAGATCACCATGCGCAACACCAAGAGTCAGCTGGTGATGTGAAGCTCATCACCATTGGACTCTGGAGCAGTGGAGAGACGTGTGCTCTGGAGTGATGAATCACACCTCACCATCTGGCAGTCCGACGGACGAATGTGGTTTGGCGGACGCCAGGAGAACGCTATCTGCCCTAATGCATTGTGCCAACTGTAAAGTTTGGTGGCGGAGGATTAATGGTCTGGGGATGTTTTTCATGGTTCGGGCTAGGCCCCTTAGTTCCAGTGAAGGGAAATCTTAATGGTACAGCATACAATGATGACCAGTGGTGGAAAAAGTACCCAATCGTCATCTTTTAAAAGTAAATATACCTTAATAGAAAATGACTCAAGTAAAAGTCTAAAAGTAATTGGTTAAATATACTTAAGTATCAAATATAAATGTAATTGCTAAAATATACTTTATCAAAGGTTAAAGTATAAATAATTTCCTTATATTAAGCAATTCAGACGGCACCATTTTCTTGTTATTTTAATGTACGGATAGCCAGTGGCACACTCCAACACTCAGAAAAGGGGATGGCAGTAGGGATGACCAGGGATGTTCTCTTGATAAGTGTGTGAATTGTCCCTGTCCTGTTAAGCATTCAAAATGTAAACGAGAACTTTTGGGTGTCAGGGAAAATGTATGGAGTAAAAAGTACATTATTTTCTTTAGGAATGTAGTGAAGTAAAAGTTGTCAAAAATAGAAATAGTAAAGTACAGATACTCTGAAACTACTTAAGTAAAAATACTTTAAAGTACTACTTAAGTACTTTACACCACTGATGACATTCTAGACGATTCTGTGCTTCCAACTGTGGCAACAGTTTGCGAAAGACCTTTCCTGTTTCAGCATGACAATGCCCCCATGCACAATACGAGATTCATAAAGAAATGGTTTGCTGAGATTGGTGTGGAAGAACTTGACTGGCCTGCACAGAGACTTGACCTCAACCCCATCAAACACCTTTAGGGATAATTTGGAACACCAACTGCGAGCCAGGCCTAATCGCCCAACATCAGTGCCCCACTAATGCTCTTGTGGCTGAATGGAAGCAAGTCCCCGCAGCAATGTTCCAATATCTAGTGGAAAGCTTTTCCAGAAGTGTGGAGTCTGTTATAGCAGCAAAGGAGGGACCAACTCCATATTAATGCCCATGATTTTGGAATGAGATGTTCGACGAGTAGGTGTCCACACACTTTTGGTCATGTAGTGTAGCTGCTTTCAGTGCTTTGAGGAATGGGAACCAATCTTTGTATTAAACAAAGTTTTTCCACTGTTTGCATGTCTCACAGAGACCAGATTTGTGAAGTATTTTTGATTTTAACACCACCATAGCTTTTATTTGTGATCCTCTTTTGTTGCTCCAGATACATTGCTGTTGCAAATAAAACTGGTGTGGATGAGGAAATTTCTTAACCTGATTTTACACGGAACAAAAATACCAAACGCAACATGTAAAGTTTACATGTTGCGTTGCGTTGATATAAAAGATCCCAGAAATGTTCCATACGCACAAAGGTTATTTCTCTCAAATTGTGTATACATTTGTTGACATCCCTGTTAGTGAGCATTTTTCACCTGACAGGTGTGGCATATCAAGAAGCTGATTAAACAGCATGATCATTACACAGGTGCACCTTGTGCTGCGGACAATAAAAGGCCACTTTAAAATGTGACGTTTTGTCACACAACACAATGCCACAGATGTCTCAAGTTGAGTGCACAATTGGCATGCTGACTGCAGAAATGTCTACCCGAGCTGTTTCCAGATAATTAATGTTCATTTCTGTACCATAAACTGCCTCCGTCATTTTAGAGAATTTGGCAGTACGTCCCAACCGGCCTCAAAACCGCAGACCGCGTGTAACCACACCAGCCCAGGACTTCCACATCCGGCTTCTTCAACGGCGGGATTATCTGAGATAGCTGAAGAAACAGGAGTATTTCTGTCTGTAATAAAGCCCTTTTTGTGGGGAAAAACTAATTCTGATTGGCTAGGCCTGGCTCTTGAGTGGGTATACCCTCCCAGGCCCACCCATGGCTATGCATATGCAGAGTGGTGTAATCCATAGATTAGGGCCTAATTCATATTTCAATTGACTGACTTCCTTATATGAACTGTAACTCTGTAAAATCGTTAATTGTTGCATGTTGCATTTATACAGCTCTGACACACACCCCACCAGACATGCCACCAGGGGTCTTTTCACAGTCCCCAAATCCTGAGCAAATTCAAGAAAGCGTTTAGTATTATATAGAGACATTGTTGCATGGAATGCCCATCTCATACTGCACAAATGAACACCAAACCTGGTTTCAAAAAACATAAAGCAACAGCTCACAGCAACGCCTCCCCCCTATTTGTCCTAGATCACAGGAGGTTGGTGGCACCTTAATTGAGCAGGATGGGCTCGTGGTAATGGCTGGAGTGGAATAAGATCAAACATATGGTTTCCATGTGTTTGATGCCATTCCATTTGCTCCATTCCAGCCATTATGAGCCAACCTCCCCTCAGCAGCCTCCACTGACCTAGATAGTTTCTGTTTGTATTGATATGTAGGCTACGTGTGCCATTTTTAAATTGATGTAGTTCTGTCCTTGAGCTGTTCTTGTTTTAATATTTTGTCGTGTTTTGTGTGGACCCCAGGAAGAGTAGCTGCTGCTTTCGCAACAGCTAATGGGGATTCTAATAAAATACCCAAATAGAATACAGTATATACATAAAAGATGAGAAAAGCAGTTTGTAAAACATTTTAAACATCGAAGTGACTTGTGTCGGATTTTTTTTAATTTTTTACCCCTTTTTCTCCCCAATTGGTAGTTACAGTCTTGTCTCACCACTGCAACTCCCGTACGGACTCGGGAGAGGAGAAGGTCGAGAGCCATGCGTCCTCCAAAACACGACCCAACCAAGCCGCACTGCGTCTTGACACAATGCCCGCTTAACCCGGAAGCCAGCCACACCAATGTCTCGGAGGAAACACCGTACACCTGGCGAGCGTGTCAGCGTGCATGCGCCCGGCCTGCCACAGGAGTCCCTAGAGTAAGATGGGACAAGGAGACCCATGCCAGCCAAACCCTCCCCTAACCCAGACGTCGCTGGGCCAATTGTGCGCCACACAGGTCACGGCCTGGACTCGAACCAGGATCTCTAGTGGAACAGCTAGCAACTGTGATGCAGTGCCTTAGAACACTGCGCCACTCGGGAGGCTCTGTGGAATATTCTATTCAAGTGAGACTGTCATTTCTTCAAACAATCATCTTTATTCAATATCGAATAATTATTGCAATAATGAGGCTGGTCGACCCAACACTCTTGAGTGTTGGACCGAGAGTCTAACCTTTACAGACAATGCTGGTTCTTATATAGCTGACACTGAAAATGCTTAGTCATGGCTGGTTCCACACCTCCCTTGCAGAGTGGGGGGCAACATAAGCCACTTTGGGTTCATCTTGCGGTTATCTGCACCTGGTGTTATTTTACTCCTCCAGGTTAAGTTTCCCAGATGCAAGGATGAGAACAAACAATTAAATGTTGTTCTATTCCACCAGACTCTCTCTCAAGTCACACATACCACATCTTATCTACGGAATGCAGGCTCAGTCAGACCGGAGACATCTCCCTCACATGCACTACTAATCATAGAATGAAATGTGGTTGTTGGTTTTATTACCTAGCCATCACTTAATCAGTTGCCAGCCCACGCTTCAAAGACTCCTCTCAGTTCACTCAGACACAGATGAGTACTCATCAAAGCTTTGATGCATAAACAGTTATAACAATCTTGTAATTTCTCTAACCCTAGTGTTCCATTATTAAAGTGGCCAGTGATTCCAAGTCTATGTATACAGGGCAGCAGCCTCTAAGGAGCAGGGTTGCGTAACCGGGTGAGCTGTTCGGCTCTCAGTCCCATCTTTGATGCACCTGTACTGACCTCACCTTCTGGATGATAGCGGGGTGAACACCCGATGTTAAAGGAAGGCCAAAAGGATCAAGGACAACAACCATCCGAGCCACGGCCTGTTCACCCCGCTATCATCCAGAAGGCGAGGTTAGTACAAGTGCATCAAAGCTGGGACCGAGAGACTGAATAACAGCTTCTATCTTAAGGCCATCAGACTTAAAAAGCCATCACTATTCGGCTTCCACCCCGTTACGCAACCCTGCATCTTTAGAGGCTGCTGCCCCATATTCATAGACTTGGAATTACTGGCCACTTTACTAAAGTGACTAGTGTTCCATTATTAATGTTTAAATAATGTTTACATACTGCTTCCCTCATCTCATATGTATATACTGTATTCTATTCTACTGTATTTTTGTCAATGCCACGCCGACATTGCTCGATCTAATATGTATATATTTTTTAATTCCATAATTTTACTTTTAGATGTGTGTATTGTTCGATACCAATGCACTGTTGAAGCTAGAAACACAAGCATTTCGCTACACCTGTAATAACATCTGCTAAATATGTGTGCGGCCAATAAAATGTTGATTTGAAAAAATAAAAATGTCAGTATATTTTTGATCTAGGTGTGACAGAAGTATTTTAATTTAACACCAACCATAGTAGTTTTTGTGTTCGGTTTTGTTGCTCCAGATGCATTTGTGTGGATGGGAAAAGTTCTTAACCTGTTAAATTTAGTTTTTGTTTTTTACAGAGTGTTTGTGGGGCCATTCCCAAATGTACTGCATGTCAAAGTGATCAAAAAGCTTTCCACTTAAATGTATTGATAGTCCATTAGCTGTGATGTCCCTTCTCTGTAGGCACAGGCCTGGGGTATATTCATTACCTCTTGCAACGGAAACCTTTTAAGAACGAAACGGAAAAACACAGGGACCTACCTAAATATGTCCAATAAACTATTGTTGTTGCAAAATGTTTTCCGTTTGGAGTAAACGGTTTGTTGCAACAGATCGGCATAACGAGTACACAGTTGATCGTTTAAAGAAGCACTATGCAGAAATCGTGGCGGTATTTCCTGGTTGCTAAAATTCAAACACCTGATCAGGCTGTTGATTGTGGAATGTTGTCCCACTCCTCTTCAAATGGCAGTGTGAAGTTTCTGGATATTGGCGGGAACTGGAACACGCTGTCGTACACGTCGATCCAGAGTATCCCAAACATGCTCAACGGGTTACACATCTGGTGAGTATACAGGCCATGGAAGAACTGGGACATGCTCAGCTTCCAGGAATTGTGTACAGATCCTTGCGTCGTGGGGCCATGCATTATCAATAGAGATCCCTTTTATAATTGCTGGATTTAACAAAACRTGTAAGAAATAAGGTTGCAAGCGGGAAGAGGTAAGGTGAAATTTTGCGACATTGCATAATTCCTCTTTTCAAATCAAATCTAGGAGAAGTGCCATGCTTTAATTTAATTGAACTGTTCCCATTTATATAAAAACAGTTAATAGTACTACATAAGAATTCCCCAAAACCAAATTTCTCAAGGGAGAGAAATAGAAACTAATTTTCCACTGTATCGAAGGCTTTATAAAAGTCTAATAAGACAAAACTATCTTCGAAGATTAGATCAGAATAGTCTATAAAGGCCTAATACCAGTCGGATATTATTAGATATGTCTATTTATCATGAAGCGAGATTGGGCCTCTTCTATAATTTATTCCAATGCTGCCTTCAGTATTGGAGGCTAATATTTTGTGTTTGTTATTGAGCAGACAGATTGGATGCCAATCATCGAGCAGAAGCAACTCTTTCTTGGGTTTAGGGATTAATGTAATCAGACTGAGTCAAACTGGGAGGGGAGAGCATTATTCGCAATGCTTTCAGAAAAGACCAACAGAAATGGGGCCAACTGTTGAGAAAACGTTTTGTAAAACTCAGCAGATATACCACCAGTCCCAGGAGACTTATTATTTTTAAGGTGTTCAAAAGAATAAATGATCTCTTCAACTATAATAGGGTCATCACACTGTTCCCTCTCAGCCTCCCCAATTGATTTCACATCCCCCAGAGAGTAAAAAAAAAAAAAAGAGGTGAGGAAACCTCAATACTTAGCACTATATAAATTCCTGTAGAAGTTGCTACTAAAGTTAGAGATTAATTTGGGATCATCTGTGATGAGACCATTAATATTTACTTGTGGTATTTTTCTAACATGAAACAATATGAATTTTGTTCACCCTCTAGCCACTTCTTCCTAGATCTGACAAAGGCTCCCTCTGCTTTCAGTTTATACATATCATCCAACTTGTGTTGTAGCTCAAACAGAACAGATTTGTCCTCAGAGCTTTCAACAGGCTTTTGAACTAGAGGTGATCTTTGTAATGACACTTTCTTCTTCAGCTCTCCTCGTCTTGGCAATAATACTCCCATATTATAGAGCTATTAAGCTTCCAGTAGGATGCTCTGCCAATGCCATTATCAGAGAAAAAGTTTAATGTCAATATAAATAGCACTATGATCAGTAAGGGGAGTGGCAAGGATGTTAACAGAAATACCCTGTTTATCAAACCATTTAGACACCAGCCAAACATCTATGTGATTGTCTGGAGCGTGCCTCATTACTCCATGTGAAAGACTTGTCATTAGGAAACTTTACTCTCCAAATATCTCTAATATCAAACCTTTCCATAAACTGCCTCAAACTTGTATTCATAGAAGTGGACTGTCCCGGAGGCCATCTATCAATTAAATTATTCGGAGAAATATTAAAACCCCCACCTACTGTAAGTAAAGCATTAGGGAACTTGGTTAGCCAATAGAGAATATGCTTTCCAAAGACTCAAGTAACTGATCATTTTCAAG
This sequence comes from Salvelinus sp. IW2-2015, assembly GCF_002910315.2. Lineage (NCBI taxonomy): Eukaryota > Metazoa > Chordata > Actinopteri > Salmoniformes > Salmonidae > Salvelinus > Salvelinus sp. IW2-2015. The sequence continues at coordinate 25,083,874 of NC_036872.1, read as the reverse complement.
TTTGGAATTGTACCCATACATGTTGGTGGTAATAATAATGTTACAGTTGATAACAAGAAAATGAAAGTGACCAAAAGGGTCACAGTCGGAAAGCACAATACTTCATTTGAAATTATTCTTTAGAGTGATAACGCTTGCAGACCGTTCAGAACCATAAATCATTGCCGCACTGATCTCCAGAAGTTGACGTTGGTAGAACATTCGACACTCATTGACCTCCATACAAAACACCGCGCAAAACATCCCAACTGTAAAGTATGGTGGAGGGAGCATCATGGTTTGGGGCTGCTTTGCTGCCCCAGGGCCTGGACAGCTTTCATTGACTGAAAAAATTGTTTCCCAAGRTTATCAAGACATTTTGCAGGAAGTTGAAGCTCAACAGATGTTGGGTGATACAACAGGACAACAACCCAAAACACAGAAGTAAATCAACAACAGAATGGCTTCAACAGAAGAAAATACGCCTTCTGGAGTGGCCCAGTCAGAGACCTGACCTCAACCCGATTTGATATGCTGTAGCATGACCTCAAGAGAGCAGTTCACACCAGACATCCCAAGAATATTGCTGAACTGAAACAGTTTTGTAAAGAGGAATGGTCCAAAATTCCTCCTGACCGTTGTGCAGGTCTGATCCGCAACTACAGAAAACGTTTGGTTGAGGTTATTGCTGCCAAAGGAGGGTCAACTAGTTATTAAATCCAAGGGTTCACATACTTTTCCCACCCTGAACTGTGAATGGTTACACGGTGTGTTCAACAAAGACTTCAAAACGTATAATTGTGTGTTATTCGTTTAAGCAGGCTGTGTTTGTCTGTTGTTGTGACCTAGATGATCAGATCAAATTGTATGACCAATTTATGCAGAAATCCAGGTATTTCCAAAGGGCTCACATACTTTTTCTTGCCACTGTACGTACGCACACACACACACACACACACAAACACACCTCGCTTCGTGAGAAAAAAAACGCCACCTGCTGGAGAAGACAGATTTTGGGCCGATTTATCATTCTCGCTTCGCCTCTTCCTCTCTAGTCTGACTTGAGAGCTGCTGCGAAAATGGCGGTGTCTCGTCGCTCATCGCAGCAACAACAGGGCAACCTGCTATCTCCGCCACGAAACGGTTCTCTTTCGGTAAGTCCGCCGGGCTCTCCCTCGCTTGATCTTGTGACAGCGACGTTAGTGCCTCCGGATGGTGAGCGTGGATGCAGCACGGGCATGGAGAACCCTTCGGCCTCCCCGGATCTTCAAACCTCGGCCCTCAGCAGTGGGAACAGCACAAGTCCGACCACAACAACCTCCGGCGGGGGGAGTAGTAGTGTCTCGAGCCCGGGTTCAGGAGACACGACCCCTGGCGACGGTAGTGGGATCGGTGGAGCTTTCAGGGAGCTATTTGAGGCCTGTCGGAATGGAGATGTGTCCCGGGTGAAGAGACTTGTAGACTCGGTGAATGTGAATGCGAAGGACATGGCTGGACGGAAATCTACCCCTCTGCATTTCGCTGCTGGTTAGTTAAGATAGCGCTAATAAGCTTTGTTTTTGTGTTGTCAGCGCGAGCTGGCAGGTTGGAGTGTTTTCAAACATCGCACGGTGCTTGTGAAAAATATCAAAATGTTGGTCTGCCACGACGAGAATGGATAACTAGTTATTAGTTAACTACTGTACTGTAACTAATTACGAATGCTCATTTAATTTGCTGCTGTTAGTTAGCTAACTACTTTGCCAAGATCAAGGCCCATCGAAAACAGCTAGCTTAGTTGGCTAACWAGCTAATACTAAAAACAGTTTGGCACACAGACCGATAGGGACAGAAGGCCTCAGCCTTCGTTGTTACTAGCTAAACGTAAACAAAAGTGCATTTTTGGGTGTTTCTCAAGCTATTCCGTGGTGAACCCCAGAGTGTACTTTTTGGTTCCAACCAAGCACTAACACACCTTTGGTTCACTAAATCAATAGTTGCTTACCAGCTGATTTGTTGAATCTGTTCTGTTGCAGGGCTGGAACCAAAATATGCATACCTTTTTTGGCATTCTAGAGCAGGGTTTCCCAAACTCTGTCCTGGGGCCCATGCAGGGTGCACTCATTGTTTTTGCCATAGTATTACACAGCAGACTCAAATAACCAACTCTTCAAGCTTTGATTATTTGAATCAGTAATGTAGTGTTAGGTCAAAAACCAAAACGAGTTTGGGAAACCATGTTCAAGAGGAACTGCTAAAAAGTAGTTTGGTGGTTGTTATTATGCTCTGTTATTATTATTTTTTAATTCATGAACTGACATTACATTTTTTGGGGGTAATTTAACCTTTATTTAACTAGGCAAGCCAGTTTAAGGACAAATTGTTATTTACAATGACTGCCAAACCTGGACAATGCTGGGCCAATTGTGCGCCGCCCTATGGGTCTCCCAATCACGGCCGTATGTGATACAGCCTGGATTACTGTCACCCTGTATGCACTGACCATGTTTTGTCTGTCATTGTGTCAGGTTTTGGCCGGAAGGATGTGGTTGACCACCTCTTACAGACAGGAGCTAATGTGCACGCCAGAGACGATGGTGGCCTCATCCCCCTGCACAATGCCTGCTCCTTTGGCCACGCTGAGGTGGTCAGTCTACTGTTGTGCCAAGGTGCAGACCCCAATGCACGGGACAACTGGAACTACACACCTCTGCATGAGGCAGCCATCAAGGGCAAAATTGACGTGTGCATCGGTAAGGGTGGATGTCAAAAATACATTGTCTGAAGATGGAGGGTGACATGCACATCCTAAACTTAAGAATATCTGTACTTCGCTAAAAATGAATACTCTGATAAATGAGAGGCCTGCACATGGAATATTGCTGTTCCCAGTGCCTTGTTACTGCACCCAAATATACAGTTTTGTGTCTTTCAACACTCTTAAACCCTGGTAATTTGTCCAGGAAATGTTATGTTGACAATATTCAATCAATCAAATTTACATCAGCAGATGTCACAAAGTGCTTATACAGAACCCAGCCTAAAACATCAAAAAGCAAGCAATGCAGATATAGAATTGACTTTACTAAGGTGATTTATTATAGGTATGTTAAAGTACTGTAAACTGTGCAAGGTATAAGACTATAATTGAATTCAAATAATGAAACTTTCCTATGTCTCCTTCACACAGTGCTTCTCCAGCATGGCGCTGATCCCAACATCCGTAATACGGACGGCAAGTCTGCTCTGGATTTGGCAGACCCCTCCGCCAAGGCTGTGCTCACCGGTGAGTTTCATACAACTACTCCCTTTCAGACAGTTCTCTCCCCCATTACATTGGGTACGTTCCTATGGTGTATATTGTATTTTACGTGACTGCAACTATAATGACCTGGGCCCGCTTTCCCAAAAGCATCTTAAGGCAAAATTAATATTGGAACCATAGGATCCTATCGTTCTAACGATTAACTTAGCCATAAGATGCTTTTGTGAAACTGGGCCCAGGACTGTAACCTTTTGTCTGAATCATGGCTTGTCTTGACTTGGATCTCTGTGCTGTTCTAACCTGATATTTTGTATTCAGGTGAGTATAAGAAAGATGAACTCTTGGAAGCGGCAAGGTGAGTATCTTTATCGACTTGTTTCATTGGACTGATCTGTTTGTAATATTAGGCTACCTACCACATCTTTAATTATTTTCTAATACAAAATATTTTCTCTCTCTTCTGTTCTCTTATGAACTGTGCTACAGGAGTGGCAATGAAGAGAAGCTGATGGCACTATTGACCCCACTAAATGTCAACTGCCATGCCAGTGATGGCCGCAAGGTAAGAAGGATATCGCCTCCACAACATTACATGCCCACACGTTATATTAATGTTGTATGATATTGTAGCATATGCTTGATTTGTTCTAAAGATTGGTGTGACCAATGGCAAGAAAAGTCTGGAGAGAGACTGTGTTTTCAGCCTACATTCCAAAACAAAGTCACTTGTGTAGGGATTAAAAACACCATCTCATCCTAGGCGGATTATTATATGTAGGACACTATGAAGAGGATTTGTCATTGGATTTAGGCAGGGGACGCTTTAACTTGACTCAACTTCTGCCCAGGCCATATTCTCTATATACTGTACTGATTTAACAGTGATATCAATATGGGTTTTTCAGATTTTTGACCTAAAGGGTACCCATCTGTCCAAATATTTTCTGTGATCGTTGTTGAAATGTAATCCTTTTCATTGTATATAAATGTATGTTACCCTATTTAACCATTCCCTGTGTGCAGAGGGTTCATTTTGGTACAATGTTTTTGTAAAAAAACAACAACTGTTTAATGGACTATGGATAATTAGTATTTTTGTTCCTACTCCTTCAGTGTTTAGCTATTGCTCCAAATCGATTTTGCAGATGGATTTTCGTAGGAAATATTTTCACTTTTATTTGGGTCCCTCAGTTACCCCTTAATTCTAGTAACACTGATCCTCGGTCTTCTGCACATCAAACATTTGCTATAACCAAGTTGTCGCCAATATCGATCAAATTTTCCTATCAAAGCTGTTATTTGAATATACTAGCTTGAAGCTCTCAGATCTTTGTTTTTGAATAGTTGGTCATGTTTATCACATCATTAATATTCTATCATGTAGTGCAGAGTTTCCCAACCCTCTCCTTGGGGGTTGTTTTGTTTTAACCCTAAACTGGCACACCTGATTCAATTAGTCAAAGGAGTGATGATTAGTTAACAAATTTAATCAGGTGTGCCAGTTTAGGGTTAAAACAAAAATGTGAAACATCTGGGGGGGTGGGGTGAGGACAGGGTTGTTAAACCATGATGTTGTGCAGTGATTCCCAACTCTGGTCCTTGAACTCCTAACAGTAAAAAAAAAWATATATATATTTGTGGCCCATGACAAGCACACCTGATACTACTTGTCAACTAATCATCAAGCCCTTGACAAATTGAATCAGGTTTTCAAAAATGTGCTGTTGGGGTACTCGAGGACCGGAGTTGGAAACATGGATTGCAGCGTGTATATTTTATGGAAATTCAATTTTAGCTTAATGCATTGAATCTCTAGAACTTTCACTGACCACGTTTACATGCACACTAATATCTCATTATTCAGGATACTCATGTATTGTTTGAGTTGACGCATATAAATATCATATCCCGTTTACAATAACCTGAAAAGGCTTGTATCCTGGTTATGAGAAACCTGGATAAGTTGCCTGGGATTTGCTGATCTTAGATGGGATACTGTGGCATGTAAACATCTTATCCCATTTACTGTTGTTTTTCACAGTCTGTGCAGGCTCAGTTTCACATTTCATGGGTGTTGGGCGATGTTTTCTTCTCATTGTCAAACAAATCACTTCAAAATGTAGGCTACCTGCGGAATTCGATCAACCATAATTCCATAATTTATTTTGCTGATACTCTGTACTGAACTATATAGCCTACTGGCTATATAGCCTATAAGTTTCTGCTTATAATTTCCAACATTTGGTAGGCCATTTTGTTTGTCAACTATAGTTAGATACATGCAGCTTCTCTTCTGTCAACGTATTGCACCAGAAGACTAAATAAAGTAGTGCTCCCCAGAATGTCTTGCATCGATAGAATTAATGCATTAGTAACCTGGTTAACATCGGTTAAGTTGTCTGTTTCGTTTAGGAACTGAGGAGAATATGCAATAACTCAAACACTGTAAAGATTGGTCCTGTGCAAAATGTCCTAATGTCATCAGTTTGACCGGTTTTAAGGAAATGTAAAGCTGAGGACTATGAAACACGTTTCCGATAAGACTTCAGTTCGTCTTGGTTGAAATACTGTCTGCTTGCGTAGGTGTCGAAGATGACAAAGTCATTCGCATTTTCTTGAGATGCTGAAAGAAATCATATTTTCCTGTTTGAGACAAAATTAACATTTGTTGTATAATTTTACTGCAAAAAATGCATAATTCTGCAGGAGTTAATATGAAATTACGCTACATGTGAGGTTATAGTCCTACAGTCCGTGTCCATATTTCAGTTACTATTCCATTTAACCCCTATGAACTTAAATTATGAATATTTTGTTCATTCATAGATACAGGGATACTCGTGAGTGGGATATCGAAGGTGAAAGGTAACGGCTTATCCCGAAAAAGACCACTAGTGGGATATTTTATTTATTTATCCGTTATTTTACCAGGTAAGTTGACTGAGAACACGTTCTCATTTGCAGCAACGACCTGGGGAATAGTTACAGGGGAGAGGAGGGGGATGAATGAGCCAATTGTAAACTGGGGATTATTAGGTGACCGTGATGGTTGAGGGCCAGATTGGGAATTTAGCCAGGACACCGGGGTTAACACCCCTACTCTTACGATAAGTGCCATGGGATCTTTAATGACCTCAGAGAGTCAGGACACCCGTTTAACGTCCCATCCGAAAGACTGCACCCTACACAGAGCAGTGTCCCCAATCACTGCCCTGGGGCATTGGGATCTTTGTTTAGACCAGAGGAAAGAGTGCCTCCTACTGGCCCTCCAACACCACTTCCAGCAGCACCTGGTCTCCCATCCAGGGACTGACCAGGACCAACCCTGCTTAGCTTCAGAAGCAAGCCAGCAGTGGTATGCAGGGTGGTATGCTGCTGGCTATGAGCTACTATCCGGAATACTGTGCACATGAATGATTTGTGGTAATAGGATGGTTGTTTAGGATTATTTTAATCTTTGAATTGTTATTAGCTGTTGATGAGTTTAGTGTTTGGATCAGAGGATATTGTGTTTCACCAGAGCACTCCTCTCTCTACTCAGGGTGTCATGACTTGACAATTAACTTCAGTCTGAGGAAAGTGTACTTAAAGTCAAGGCTCTACTTTGCATTGGTAATTGTGGAATAGTATTGGCTCATTAGTAATTGTATTTACCCCTCGTCTTGTTTGGCACCCGTTGTAATTATTCAGTTTATTCAGTTTTTGGCAATGACTTCTCTACTCATGAGAATGCATTGGGCATTCTCATGAGTAGAGAAGTCATTGCCAAAAAGCTAGAATCCATCTCTGAGTTGGCAAGAAACCATATCTTTCTCCTTTTCATAATTTTGAATAATGCATAATCTAGAGTCTATTGGCTAGGATGAGCAGTATTTTTCTGTCATCATAATTCACTCTGGCTAACCAGGTCCATAAAGTGTATATTTTAAAATCCTACTCATTATTCTTTGACATTTAGGTTTTCCAAGCACATTACCTTGTTCCTAACTGACATTTAGGAAATCCTCAACAACAACAAAATGTTATCATAACTGCGTTTCCTCCATCTGTTTTGTTTGGGTTTATATGAATGGGCCGTTTTGTTAAGAAGACTCTTGGGCACACTGTGGTGACAACAAAGCACTCACTGCCTGCACCTCCTGTGTGCCTGTGCCAGTCTGAGGACTTGTGTGGGTGTAGGATAAGCACTTTGGCTTTTCCCGAGGGGATAACCAGGGAGCCTGTATGCCTTATTAAGAATAATACGGCACAACAGTGAGAGTAGTCACATTTCCCTAAAGCTGTGTACTCATTGTACCTGGTGTCACTGAATTTATATGAATGGTTAATTCCGGTGTGTTTCTCACTTCACTTTAAAGGGTGATAGGCTAAAAGTATTCTTTTTTTGCTGTGAAATAAAAATACTAAAATTTTGTAATTTTTTGTTTTGTTTTTTGTGTGACTCTGGCAACATTGTCGATCAGTCAACATCCCAAAAAATGCTGGTAAGTTTCTCGATAACTGCCACCTGATTGTTGCACTGTTGTGATTTGTATTTTTTCTTTAATCCTTGTTTTATTTGACCAATACGCTGGCTCTCACTTGTAATTGCGCATCATGGAAATGGGTCTACTGGTCACGTTCATATTTCCCGACCCAATGCTCCTGTCCTGTGAATATGTGTGGGTGGGTATATGTGTGCCAGACCTGGGTTTAAATAGTATTTGTTGTCTTTCAAATACATTAGCTGTGCTTGATTTGAGCTTTCCTGCTGCAATGGTACGGATGGAATAGTCCACAAAGTGGACTACCAAAACCATGTCCATCAAGCACTCCAGCAAGGCTCAATCACATGCTGAAAGGATTTAAAAGAAAACAGATGGGCCAACCTACTATTTGAACCCAGGTCTGGTGTGTGTGTGGTGGAGGTGAGTAAGTGATTCTGAGGCCACGGCCCGCTTCGCTCGTTGGTTTTGGAAAGGAGCTCGAATATACCACATTGCCTGCTTTTCCAGAGTGCCACCCTCCCCTTTATGCACTCCTAACTACTTTACACACTCCCACCTCTGCTAAGTTTCAATCACTTCTTTCTCTTCAATCAATATATTTATTGTAGGACTGTGACTTTTCTGTTATGGTCACATGTGCATGTCTGGATGCCTGCACCTGCATTTTGTCAATTGATTCTTGTACTATATTGTATGTTTGTGATTTGACACTGTCCGCTTGTCACGTCTCGTCTTGAATGGGTCATATTCCTTGGTTGAAGAAAAAATATAATTCCTCATCTTTAAGTGCTGTGTCGTCGTTGCTGCTCATGCTTTTTGTATTATTCGATTTCTTTCCGTGTGATTGCCTTCATCAAACATGAATGATATTGTTAGTCTGTCCTGTCTGAGTTGTTCAGTGGTCTTATTTTGTCTTGATACCTACCAGTGCATGAATGCTACTGTTTCTTCCTTTCTGTCCGTGAGGTAAACTGTTGCTAAACTCTTGGGTGGAAAACTATTCCACAGCTTTGTGTACACTAACATTATTATGCTTGGCTCACAAAGGCACTATGTGATTTGGAATGGCCAAACAGATCTACGCAACATATTTTTATGAATAAACAGATTCAAACCGTAGCCATCTTTTTAGCCTCCTGTATATTATGTTTAGGAAGGAAGGGGTCTAGTTGAGGGACAAGTCAGATTTCCATTTTTCATAACTTGTTTGAGGTAAGCAAGCGTTAGTGTGCGGCCTAAGAAATATATTTTAAGATTGATGATCTGAGAGTTCTGTCAGACTTACATAGACAGGGCGGTTGAGAACAGGCTGATTTTGTTTTGGTGTGTAATAGTCAAGAACCATTCTGATCTTGCATCCTTCCACCATTCAACTGCAATGAGAACTCAGACCGCTCGTCCATGCAATTTGCTTCCTAGCATAATCAGCCATTCACTCTCTCTGGCTCCCTGAAGGCAGTGTGTTCTGATGTGCATTGACTCTGAGCTCTGTGTGTCTAATGACATGTCCTCTGTTCCAGTCCACCCCACTGCACTTGGCGGCTGGCTACAACCGAGTCCGTATTGTCCAACTACTGTTGCAGCACGGGGCAGACGTACATGCCAAGGACAAAGGGTAAGACCAAACTCAATACAGTCCCATTGAAGGCCTGTTTTCCACTGTTTCTTCGTCTAAGACCATTCTCAGCTGAGAAGCGTCTCAACCACAGATTCATAGAATACAAGAACTGTTCATTTGAATGACTATCTCTCTGGCAGTGGCCTGGTCCCTCTCCACAACGCCTGCTCCTATGGACACTTTGAGGTCACAGAGCTTCTGCTCAAGGTAAGGGCTCTAAAAGATTCTAGTTCATTTTACAAAATTGATTTCTGTAGACCCGTCATTGATGCCCCTTTTAATTAGACAATTGTAGAATGTTGGTTTTATTGATGGAGAACAATTAATAAACTCTCCTGTCTGTCTACAGCATGGAGCGTGTGTGAATGCCATGGACCTATGGCAGTTCACTCCTCTCCATGAGGCTGCATCTAAGAACCGTGTGGAGGTGTGTTCGCTGCTGCTGAGCCATGGTGCCGACCCCACCCTTCTCAACTGCCACAGCAAGAGCGCCGTGGACATGGCCCCCACCCCCGAACTCAAAGAGAGACTAACCTGTGAGTTCATTGGGAGACTGGAGAGAACACGTGCATACATACGTGCATACATATATGGATACAGTGGCAAGAAAAAGTATGTGAGCCATTTGGAATTACCTGGATTTATGCATAAATTGGTCATCAAATTTGATCTGATCTTCATCTAAGTCACAACAATAGACAAACATAGTGTGCTTAAACTAATAACACACAAATTATTGTATTTTTCTTGTCTATATTGAATACATCATTTAAACATTCACAGTGTAGTTTGGGGAAAGTATGTGAACCCCTAGGCTAATGACCTATCCAAAAGCTAATTGGAGTCAGGAGTCCGCTAACCTGGAGTCCAATCAATGAGATATTGGAGATGTTGGTTAGAGCTGCCTTGCGCTATAAAAAACACTCACAGAATTTGAGTTTGCTATTCATATTCCATGCCTCGAACAAAAGCGATCTCAGAAGACCTAAGATGAAGTATTGTTGACTTGCATAAAGCTGGAAAGGGTTACAAAAGTATCTCTAAAAGCCTTGATGTTCATCAGTCCACGGTAAGACAAATTGTCTATAAATGGAGGAAGTTCAGCACTGTTGCTACTCTCCCTAGGAGTGGCCGTCTTGCAAAGATGACTGCAAGATCACAGCACAGAGTGCTCAATGAGGTTTAGAAGAATCCTGGAGTGTCAGCTAAAGACTTACAGAAATCTCTAACATGCTGACATCTCTGTTGACAAGTCTACGATACGTAAAACACTAAACAAGAATGGTGTTCATGGGAGGAKAGCACAGAAGAAGCCACTGCTGTCCAAAAAAAACATTGCTGCACATCTGAAGTATTCTGTGGACAGATGAAACTACAGTTGAGTTGTTTTGGAAGGAACACACAACACTATGCGTGGAGAATAAAAGGTACAGCACACCAAAACATTTTTGTATTTTTATTTCACCTTTATTTAACCAGATAGGCTAGTTGAGAACAAGTTCTCATTTACAACTGCGACCTGGCCAAGATAAAGCAAAGAAGTTCGACACACACAACAACAGAGTTACACATGGAATAAACAAACATACAGTAGAAAAAGTCTATTAACAGTGTGTGCAAATGAGGTAGGATAAGGGAGGTAAGGCAATAAATAGGCCATGGTGGCGAAGTAATTACATTATAGTAATTAAACACTGGAATGGTAGATGTGCAGAAGATGAAGGTGCAAAGGAGCAAGATAAATAAATACAGTGGGGATGAGGTAGTTGGATGGGCTATTTACAGATGGGCTATGTGCAGTGATCTGTGAGCTGCTCTGACAGCTGGTGCTTAAAGCTAGTGAGGGAGATATGAGGCTTCAGTGATTTTTGCAGTTCGCTCCAGTCATTGGCAGCAGAGAACTGGAAGGAGAGGCGGCCAAAGGAAGAATTGGCATTGGGGGTGACCAGTGAGATATACCTGCTGGAGCGCGTGCTATGGGTAGGTGCTGCTATGGTGACCAGTGAGCTGAGATAAGGCGGGGCTTTACCTAGCAGAGACTTGTAGATTACCTGGAGCCAGTGGGTTTGGCGACGAGTATGAAGCAAGGGGCAGCCAACGAGAGCGTACAGGTCGCAGTTGTGGGTAGTATATGGGGCTTTGGTGACAAAACGGATGGCACTGTGATAGACTACATCCAATTTGTTGAGTAGAGTGTTGGAGGCTATTTTGTAAATGACATCGCCGAAGTCAAGGATCGGTAGGATGGTCAGTTTTACGAGGGTATGTTTGGCAGCATGAGTGAAGGATACTTTGTTATGAAATAGGAAGCCGATTCTAGATTTAATTTTGGATTGGAGATGCTTAATGTGAGTCTGGAAGGAGAGTTTACAGTCTAACCAGACACCTAGGTATTTGTAGTTGTCCGCATATTCTAAGTCAGAACCATCCAGAGTAGTGATGCTGGACGGTCGGGCAGGTGCGGGCAGCGATCGGTTGAAGAGCGGAAGGAGAGTTGTTTGGCATTGAAGCTCGTCTGGAGGTTAGTTAACAGTGTCCCAACTGTAAAGTATGGTGGAGGGAGCATCGTAGTCTGGGGCTGCTTTGCTGCCTCAGGGCCTGGATAGCTTGCTATCATTGACAGAAAAATTGTTTCCCAAGTTTATCAAGACATTTTGCAGGAAGTTGAAGCTCAACAAATGTTGGGTGATGCAACAGGACAACGACCCAAAACACAGAAGTAAATCAACAACAGAATGGCTTCAACAGAAGAAAATACACCTTCTGTAGTGGCCCAGTCAGAGTCCTGACCTCGACCCGACTGAGATGCTGTGGCATGACCTTAAGAGAGCAGTTCACACCAGACATTCCAAGAATATTGCTGAACTGAAACAGTTTTGTAAAGAGGAATGGTCCAAAATTCCTCCTGACCGTTGTGCAGGTCTGATACGCAACTACAGAAAACATTTGGTTGAGGTTATTTCTGCCAAAGTTATTAAATCCAAGGGTTCACATACCTTTCTCACCCTGCACTGTGAATGTTTACACAGTGTGTTCAACAAAGACTTGAAAACGTATAATTGTTTGTGTTATTAGTTTCAGCAGACTTTTGTCTATTGTTGTGACCTAGATAAAGATCAGATCAAATTTTATGACCAATTTATGCAGAAATCCAGGTATTTCCAAAGGGTTCACATACTTTTTCTTGCAACTGTATATACACACACACCACGCATTCGTAAAGTATTCAGACCCCTTCCCTTTATCCACATTTTGTTACATTACAGCCTTATTCTAAAAAGGTTTAAATAAAAAAAAATACCTCATCAATCTATACACAATTCACCATAATCACAAAGCAAAAACGTTTTATTTTTTGCAAATGTATTACTAATAAAAATAAAAAAACGTAATTACATGAGTATTCAGAACCTTTGCTATGAGACCCAAAATTGAGCTCAGGTGCCTCCTGTTTCCATTGATCATCCTTGAGATGAATTGTTTGGACATGATTTGGAAAGGCACACACCTGTCTATGTAAGATCCCACAGTTGACAGTGCATCTCAGAGCAAAATCCAAGCCACGAGGTCGGAGGAATTGTCCATTCAGCTCTGAGGCGGGATTGTATCAAGGCACCATCCCTACGGTGAAGCATGGTGTGAGGATATTTTAAGGGCGGCGGGGACTGGGAGACTAGTCAGGATCGAGGGAAAGATGATCGGAGCAAAGTACAGAGAGATCCTTGATGAAAACCTGCTCAGGACCTCAGACTAGGGCGAAGGTTCACCTTCCAACAGGACAACGACCCTAAGCACACAGGCAAGACAACGCAGGAGTGGCTTCGGGACAAGTCTCTGAATGTCTTTGAGTGGCTCAGCCAGAGCCCGGAATTGAACCCGATCGAACATCTCTGGCGAGACCTGAAAATAGCTGTGCAGCGACGCTCCCCATCCAACCTGACAGAGCTTGAGAGGATCTGCAGAGAAGAAAGGGAGAAACTCCTCATACAGGTGTGCCAAGCTTGTAGCGTCATACCCAAGAAGACTCGAGGCTGTAATCGCTGCCAATTTTGCTTGAACAAAGTAATGAGTAAAAGGTCTGAATACTTATGTAAATGTGATATTTCAATTCTTTATAATTAAAAATTCTCCCCAAATTCGTGGTATCCAATTGGTAGTTAGTCTTGTCTCATCGCTGCAACTACCGTATGGACTCGGGAGAGGCGAAGGCCATGCATCCTCCGAAACACGACCAAACCAAGCCGCACTGCTTCTTCCGCTTAACCCGGAAGCCAGCCACACCAATGTGTCGGAGGAAACACCGTACACCTGGCGACCGTGTCAGCGTGCATGCGCACGGCCCGCCACAGGAGAACCTAGAGCGCGATGGGACCAGGACATCCTTGCCGGCCAAACCCTCCCCTAACCTGGACGATGCTGGGCCAATGTGCGCCGCCCGATGGGTCTCCTGGTCGCGGCGGCTGCGACAGAGCCTGGACTTACACCAGGATCTCTAGTGGCACAGCTAGCGACCTTGATGCAGTGCCTTAGACCACTGCGCCACTCGGGATGCCCTCAGTTCTTTATTTTGTCTGATTATTTCCTTTTTCATTATGGGTTAATGTGTGTAGATTGAGGCAAAATAACTTCCGAATGCACTGTATACATGTGCACACTTTTTATACCTGATAATGAAATTAACATGTGCACAGACTACTCTCACAATTCACAAAGACTATATACAGATGAGAATGTCTGCGTGGGCCCATGGCTTTTCTCACATTTCAATCTCCTTTCCGCCATCCAGATGAGTTTAAAGGTCATTCACTGCTCCAGGCAGCTCGGGAGGCAGACATGGCCAAGGTGAAGAAGACCCTGGCTCTGGAGATCATCAGCTTCAAACACCCACAGACAAATGAGACAGCCCTGGTGAGATCATCCCTGTTCCTTCTGGCTGATGCTCAATGTCACAGTGCTGACATCTAACGTTACGTCATAATCAACAGCTATGGATGTCACAAATGGCACCCTATTTCCTATATAAAAAGTTATGGGCCGTGATCAAAAGTAGTGTACTATATAGGGAACAGGGTGCCATGTTGGACGTATCCTATGTCTGTCAGAATACATTTGTGTAACATACATAACCTTGCTCCCTTTGTGACATGCATGACCTAGGATGACCACTATAAAAACAAGCACAAAACCTGAGAAGGCATTCACACACGCTCCATACAGTGATTTCATTGAAGGTGTTGTCCTTCTGTTTCAGCACTGTGCCGTTGCCTCCCCTCACCCCAAACGGAAGCAGGTGACAGAGCTGCTGCTGCGTAAAGGTGCCAACATCAACGAGAAGAACAAAGAGTAAGACACCATGTCCCTGTTTCCAATAACATTGTATCGGAGGGGTGCCCCCCCCCCCCACCAAAAATAGTTTGGCATCTATTGGTTTCAATTGAGAATGTTGGCTTGTTAAACTGCAGAATGAAAATCCTATGAGGCTGATTCCAGCACAAGTAAAGCGATACCTTTGTCTCTGTCTCTCTTCTGTCTGTAGCTTCATGACGGCCCTGCATGTTGCGTCTGAGAGAGCACACAACGACATCCTAGAGGTGCTGCAGAAACATGGAGCCAAGGTACACACTGCAGGCTTCTTCAGTCTCACAAATACCACTTCATTTAATTTATCTTGTCATATCTCTCTCACTGGCTCACAGCCTCCATATCTGATAACTTCACCCAAAAATATTTTATGAAATACGTGTATCACATTTAGTTTTGAGTCTGTTGCTGTTTGTCACTGACTATTCCCTCTGTCCTTCTCCCTCGCTCCTCCATTCCTCCAGGTGAATGCGGTGGACACCCTGGGTCAGACGTCCCTCCACAGGGCAGCCCTGGCGGGCCACATCCAGACATGCAGACTACTGCTGAGCTACGGGGCTGACCCTGCCATCGTCTCCCTGCAGGGCTTCACTGCCTCACAGATGGGCAACGAGGCCGTGCAGCAGATCCTCAATGGTACAGTAGTAGAGCGTCTTGGGTTAAATACAAAGATTCTCTTTTTATATTCTACGCTCTACATTGGGATTGACAATGGTGCCTGTGTGCATCTAAGATGTTTTATGAACTTGGATGAAAGCTGCATTACGTACATACAGTATGGCCTTTAAATCTAGCCTATGCAGTGATGGTAAGTTAGCAGGATGTATAACAAAGAAATTATCGACTATCTTGCCCATAAATATTACATAGTGCTTTGTCAAATTTCCCAGTATGTTTTATTTCATGATGTTGGTCCATTTCATACAGAAAATGTTCCAACTCGTAACTCTGACGTGGACTACCGGTTTCTGGAAGCCGCTAAGGCTGGAGATTTGGACACTGTGCAGGTAAGTTGATCAGCTACATCGTCTCGGAGTCATGAATTCAATCACGTTACATGCATCAACCATCGACCTACCATCATGAATCCAAGATGTCTTCCTCTGTCACTTTTGATATTCTGTCTATGTTGTCTCGTCTGTGTGTTGTAGCAACTGTGCACTCCTCAGAACGTGAACTGTCGGGACCTGGAGGGTCGTCACTCCACCCCTCTGCACTTTGCTGCAGGCTACAACCGTGTGGCCGTGGTGGAGTACCTGCTACATCATGGAGCTGACGTACACGCTAAAGACAAAGGGTACGTGTTGTTTTACTAGTCCACCCTACTACCTCTGTCTTCCTTACTGTCTTTGCTGAGACTTTTGCTTTCACTTCAGATAGTCAGCAAAAAGGCTTTCACTTTGTATTGAATACATATCTTTACATTTGCTTTCATTCTACATTGAATACCTCTTTATCATTGGATTACATTTTGCATTCAATACATACAATACTTAAACTTTAGTCATAGAATTACATTATTTATAGGATCTCTGTGCTTTTACTGGTTTAACTAGTCTTTTGTCTGTCCTGCAGTGGTCTGGTGCCCCTCCACAATGCCTGCTCCTATGGTCACTATGAGGTGGCTGAGCTGCTGGTCAGACACGGGGCGTCAGTGAACGTAGCTGACCTCTGGAAATTCACCCCTCTCCACGAGGCTGCTGCCAAGGGCAAATACGAGATCTGCAAACTGCTGCTCAAGGTTAGTCTAGCTGTGCCTTTCATATCAACTTTCAGAAATGATCAGGTCGCAAAGGCATAAGGCTATATATACTGAGGCAAACGGAAGTATTTATTGTGATAGCTTTTTATAGACTTTGCTCAAAGCGCCAAAGTGTCTCTGTGTAGCTATGTGTATAGCTAAAAGAGATTTTCAGCGCCAGAACAAAGTATTTAACTTTTTTAATTTTTTTTATGTATATTCAAGATTATGTATTTGTGTGTTTCTTCAGCATGGAGCAGACCCCACCAAGAAGAACCGAGACGGTAATATGCCTCTGGACATGGTGAAGGATGGAGACACGGACATCCAGGACCTGCTAAGAGGAGACGCTGCCCTGCTGGATGCTGCTAAAAAAGGCTGTCTGGCTCGCGTCCAGAAACTCTGCAGCCCAGAGAACATCAATTGTAGAGACACACAGGGACGCAACTCCACTCCCCTGCACCTTGCAGGTACTGTACCTACCAGAATCAATTCATGGAATCAATCAATCAATACATTTTCATATTTTATAAAGCACTTTTTACATCAGCAGTTGTCACAAAGTGCTTTACAGTTACCCAGCCTAAACCTCAAATAGCAAGCAAAGCAGTGGAATCAATTTATTGAATGGCAAATGTGGAACCCAGACACAGACTTTTACCACCCAAACAGGCAACTCATTAAACCCTGGACACTTTGATAATTTAGAGCTATACTATTACTTTGACACATTACATAAAGATCTTTCATTCATTGTTTTTTTGTAAGGTAGACTGCCATGTTGTTTCATGTTGTCATCCGTCTTGTTTCCCACCTCTGTAGCTGGCTACAACAACCTGGAGGTGGCGGAGTATCTCCTGGAGCACGGGGCTGATGTCAACGCACAGGACAAAGGAGGCCTCATCCCCCTGCACAACGCTGCCTCCTACGGGGTGAGTCGGCACAAATATTACGCCAGGCCGCGGAAGACATTGTACATGCTGTATGGTTTGGCCTAACGTTTTATAACATAGACAATACATAAATACCTATGCTATGTAACAGCTTGGATGATGACTCAGAAGATATTGTTTGGGTTACAAAACCTTATAGAAAATCCGTACAGCAAATATAAGGACAAAACACCCACACTGTGATGAAAGTGACCTTGTGGAAAGCTTAAGATATGTAACAGTGGATGTCATCAGTTTCTGGTCATATCGTGTTATTAATTTCGTCTCTCCTCTCATCTGCTACTCCTATCCTCTGCTCCTCTCCTGTCTCTTCTCTCCTACAGCACGTGGACATTGCTGCCCTCCTGATAAAGTTCAACACGTGTGTGAATGCTACAGACAAGTGGGCCTTCACCCCCCTCCATGAGGCGGCTCAAAAGGGCCGGACCCAGCTGTGTGCTCTCCTGCTGGCCCACGGAGCAGACCCCACCATGAAGAATCAGGAGGGACAGACGGCACTGGACCTGGCCACGGTAACACACCTTGATCTCTTACTGTTAGAGCAGCTAGCAATGCCACAAAATGAAGTGTTGTTTTTTTGCTGTTACTGGCAGACATTTGCTCAAATGGCGAAGGTGCATAAAGATAGGAATTCAGATATGACTCCATCGTTTGAACACTATCCACAGTTTAACTACGACGTGCGACGTAGTTCTGATTTATTGGCAGATTGAACCATCTAATTTTTCTTTTTTTCCTAATTGCCGCTGTCTTGGAGCTAGAATTGGGATCATGTACAGTGCATTCGGAAAGTATTCAGACCCTGTGACTTTAAAAAAAAATGACGTTACAGCCTTATTCTAAAATGTATTCAATCATTTTTTCCCCCTCATCAATCTGCACACAATACCCCATAATGACAAAGAAAAAAACAGGTTTGTAGAATGTATTAAAAATTAAAAAAACATAACGTATACATAAGTATTCAGACCCTTTGCTATGAGACTCGAAATTGAGCTTGGGTGCATCCTGTTTCCATTGATCATCCTTGATGTTTCTACAACTTGATTGGAGTCCACCTGTGGTAAATTCAGTTGATTGGACATGATTTGGAAAGGCACACACCTGTCTATATAAGGTCCCACAGTTGACAGTGCATGTCAGAGCATAAACCAAGCCATGAGGTCAAAGGAATTGTCCGTAGAGCTCCGAGACATGATTGTGTCGAGGCACAGATCTGGGGAAGGGTACCAAAACATTTTTGCAGCATTAAAGGTCCCCAAGAACACAGTGCCCTCCATCATTCTTAAATGGAAGAAGTTTGGAACCACTAAGACTCTTCCTAGAGCTGGCTGCCCGGCCAGACTGAGAAATCGGGGGGGAAAAGGGACTTGGTCAGGGAGGAGATCAAGAACCTGATGGTCACTCTGACAGAGCTCCAGAGTTCCTCTGTGAAGATGGGAGAACCTTCCTAAAGGACAACCATCTCTGCATCCCTCCACCAATCATTCCTTTATGGTAGAGTGGCCAGATGGAAGCCACTCCTCAGCAAAAAGCACATGACAGCCCGCTGGGAAAGACTCTCAGACCATGAAAAACAAGATTCTCTGGTCTGGTGAAACCAAGATGGAACTATTTGGCCTGCATGTAAAGCATCATGTCTGGAGGAAACCTGGCACCATCCCTACGGTGAAGAATGGTGGTGGCAGCATGCTGTGGGGATGTTTTTCAGCGGCAGGAACTGGGAGATTAGTCAGAATCGAAGGAAAGATGAACGGAGAAAAGTACAGCGATCCTTGATGAAAACCTGTTCCAGAGCGCTTAGGACCTCAGACTGGAGTGAAGGTTCACCTTCCAACAGGACAACGACCCTAAGCACACAGCCAAGACAACGTAGGAGTGGCTTCGGGACAAGTCTCTGATTGTCCTTGAGTGGCCCAGCCAGAGCCCGGACTTGAACCCAATCGAACATCTCCTTGAGAGACCTGAAAATAGCTGTGCATCGACACTCCCTATCCAACCTGACAGAGCTTGAGAAGAATGGGAGAAACTCCCCAAATACAAGTGTGCCAAGCTTCTAGCGTCATACACAAGAAGACTTGAGGCTATAATTGCTGCCAAAGGTGCTTCAATAAAGTACTGAGTAAAGGGTCTGAATACTTAGGTAAATGTTATATTTCAGTTTATTTTTATACCTTTGGAAACGTTTCTAAAAAACAGTTTTGTCATTATGGGGTATTATGTGTAGATTGAGGATAAAAAAATATATAATTTTTTTTTAGATTAAGGCTGTAACGTAACAATGTGGAAAAAGTCAAGGGGTCTGAATACTATCTGAATTCACTGTATACTGTGCTAATGTCCATACAAAAAAAAGAGTAWCGATACATTTCGGTGAACATGGCAAATGAGCCGTTTGTTATATGAGTACATGGGGGGCCGCCGTCTTTATGCACCATACCATAATACACTGCTCAAAAAAATAAAGGGAACACTTAAACAACACAATGTAACTCCAAGTCAATCACACTTCTGTGAAATCAAACTGTCCACTTAGGAAGCAACACTGATTGACAATAAATTTCACATGCTGTTGTGCAAATGGAATAGACAACAGGTGGAAATTATAGGCAATTCGCAAGACACCCCCAATAAAGGAGTGGTTCTGCAGGTGGTGACCACAGACCACTTCTCAGTTCCTATGCTTCCTGGCTGATGTTTGGTCACTTTGAATGCTGGCGGTGCTTTCACTCTAGTGGTAGCATGAGACGGAGTCTACAACCACACAAGTGGCTCAGGTAGTGCAGCTCATCCAGGATGGCACATCAATGCGAGCTGTGGCAGAAGGTTTGCTGTGTCTGTCAGCGTAGTGTCCAGAGCATGGAGGGCTACCAGGAGACAGGCCAGTACATCAGGAGACGTGGAGGAGGCCGTAGGAGGCAAAACACCCAGCAGCAGGACCGCTACCTCCGCCTTTGTGCAAGGAGAGGCAGGAGGAGCACTGCCAGAGCCCTGCAAAATGACCTCCAGCAGGCCACAAATGTGCATGTGTCTGCTCAAACGGTCAGAAACAGACTCCATGAGGGTGGTATGAGGGCCCGACGTCCACAGGTGGGGGTTGTGCTTACAGCCCACACCGTGCAGGACGTTTGGCATTTGCCAGAACACCCAAGATTGGCAAATTCGCCACTGGCGCCCTGTGCTCTTCACAGATGAAAGCAGGTTTACACTGAGCACATGTGACAAGACGTGACAGAGTCTGGAGACGTCGTGGAGAACGTTCTGCTGCCTGTAACATCCTCCAGCATGACCGTTTTGGCGGTGGGTCAGTCATGGTTGGGGTGGCATTTGTTTGGGGGGCGCACAGCCCTCCATGTGCTCGCCAGAGGTAGCCTGACTACCATTAGGTACCGAGATGAGATCCTCAGACCCCTTGTGAGACCATATGCTGGTGCGGTTGGCCCTGGGTTCCTCCTAATGCAAGACAATGCTAGACCTCATGTGGCTGGAGTGTGTCAGCAGTTCCTGCAAGAGGAAGGCATTGATGCTATGGACTGGCCCGCCCGTTCCCCAGACCTGAATCCAATTGAGCACATCTGGGACATCATGTCTCGCTCCATCCACCAACGCCACGTTGCACCAACAGACTGTCCAGGAGTTGGCGGATGCTTTAGTCCAGGCTGGGAGGAGATCCCTCAGGAGACCATCCGCACACCTCATCAGGAGATGCCCAGGCGTTGTAGGGAGGTCATACAGGCACGTGGAGGCCACACACACTACTGAGCCTCATTTTGAACCTTGTTTTAAGGACATTACATCAAAGTTGGATCAGCCTGTAGTGTGGTTTTCCACTTTAATTTTGAGTGTGACTCCAAATCCAGACCTCCATGGGTTGATAAATTTGATTTCCATTGATCATTTTTGTGATTTTGTTGTCAGCACATTCAACTATGTAAAGAAAAAAGTATTTAATAAGAATATTTCATTCATTCAGATCTAGGATGTGTTATTTTAGTGTTCCCTTTATTTTTTTGAGCAGTGTATATTCTTAACATTTTCCCCATTTTATATATTTTGACACACTTAGCAGAAACTAGGGATTTGGTCCACAGCCATATGGTTTTGCCATCTAATTATGTCCTCCTCTCAGGCTGATGACATCCGGGCCCTGCTGATGGATGCCATGCCCCCAGACGCCCTGCCCAGTTGCTTCAAGCCCCAGGCCACAGTGGTCAGCGCCGGCTCGGTCATCTCCCCGGCCTCCACGCCCTCCTGTCTGTCTGCAGCAAGCAGCATTGACAACCTGGCCGGGCCCCTCAACGACCTGGGGGCCGCAGGGACATCCGGGGTGGCCGACGGGGCTACGGGCTCCGATAGGAAGGAGGGAGAATGTGAGTAGAGAGAGAGAGAGCCAGGAAGGAAACTGGGGCCGGGGTTTTAGCATGAAGCTGATATTCTACTCGTTTTGATATTCTTGAAGATTCAACAGCTCCGTCAACAGCTTTGACTCACTGGTTGAAGTCTAACATGCTGACTAGACCAGGCTCTGGCGTGCGCCATCGCACACATGTCGATTTTTGTCCAGTCACACCAGACGTGATCAGGACATGCAGGTTGAAATATCAAAACAAACTTTGAACCAACTACATTAATTTGAGGACTGGTTGAATCTCATTAAACATTCATGGCAATTTTGCTTGCTAATTTGTCCTGGGATATAAACATTGGGTTGTTATATTACCTGAAATGAGCTATGTTCTCTACTCCAACAATTAATCCACATATAAAAGGGTAAACCTAGTTTTAGTTTTCTAGTCTCTCCTCCTTCAGTCTTCTGACTTTATATTGGTTGGCAACCAACTTTAAGGTGCATTACCACCACCGACTGGAGTGTGGATTTCAGTTCATCTTTCAATCACCCATGTGGATATATGCTCCTAAAAACCAATGTGGAAATGGGAGAGGCGGGACTTGCAGCGCATCAAGCGTCTCAAATAGAACCAAGTTCTATTTTGGCACGTGGCTATGCAGACGTGTGTGTGTGTGAGCAGTTTGGATAAAATGATTGAAAAACATGTATGTGGTCAGCATGTAAATCAATACAGATGAATCAATGTGGCCCATTCATTTCAGATACTGAATCTGCTCTTTGTATTCCAGTGGCCATGTTGGACATGAACATCAGTCAGTTTTTGAAGAGCTTGGGTCTGGAGCATCTGAGGGACATCTTTGAGAGAGAACAGGTGAGTGTTTAATGATTGAGTTTTATGCTATATCGTAACTTATTTAATAGGGCATCTAATTAGTCTGACATTTCATGTGTCTTTTTCCCACTCTTGAAGTAGCTGTTGTCATGACACAGTTTAGGATCCCTGCTCTGTATTGAATGTCCTGTTCTCTCCCAGATCTCTTTGGATGTGCTGGCTGACATGGGTCATGAGGAGCTGAAGGAGATTGGGATCAACGCCTATGGCCACCGACACAAACTCATCAAGGGAGTGGAGAGGCTGCTGGGAGGACAACAAGGTCTGGACCAATTTTCCCTCAAAAGATATTCGCCACTGAGTAAATTTCAGGTCTGCTGAGCGCAAACTTGAACTTTGTGAAAATTCTGTGTAACTTCCAGCGCACATTTACTGTGAACACTGAGGCTGTACCTGCTTTAAGTTATAGTTTTAACAGTGGCCAAGTAGGCTACTGTAGCTATTTGATCATAATGTAGGCCTACCAGAGTGGAGACAAACAATGGAGAAAATACATCCCATAACATTTTAACATGGAAATAGCTGTTCTATCATTCAGCCAACAGTAACAGTCAATATGTGGTGCTCAATGTAAGCCTACGTTCCATGAGACTTTTGGAAAAAACATGCAGGGCTTGACATTAACCTGTTTATCCACTTGTCCTTCAGACAAGGAGGTGACTGAAAATGTTGTTTGATGCAAGAAACCACTTTACAAAATAAAATGCATTATTTTTCCCATACCATTTATTACAGCGAATCAGACAAATTATGCTAGCTACCCTCTGCCTATTGGCTACTTAACTTATTCAAGCCTGTCTCAAAATACAACACGACCCCTTAACATAAAAAAAAGCTTTTTACCTGACTTGCTTTTCAAAGTTTTGTGCTCTTGTAGGAAGAAATCACTCCCCTCACTAACTAGCAAAAGATATTAACAAAATGTGCACACGTGACTACATGCAGCTCCTGCTTTGATCTCAAAGCAAGCACATCTACTCACGACCGCTCATGCTGTAAATGGTCCAGATCCATATATGGCAATGGTCTATTTGCATATCGGTCTACTGCAGCTCTGATTGGTTACGCTGCACTGGGCTGAGTCTTGTGCATCAATGCAATAGAATCCTACTCCGATGCGTTCTGCKTACAACAACATTTCTGGCGTAGTTTTGCATACGAAGTCTTTCATAGTTTGTTTTGTTGCGGTATGTTGCATTTAAAGTGGCTAATATTGTGTTGATTCGATCATAATTGCCACAGTAAAGGGAAACATTGATAGTGTTTACTAACAGAGAAATCTCAAGAAAATTGAGTGAAGTTCAATCTTGTGCTTCTTTCCGTGGGCTGATATTTCTTTTGCCCGGCAGTCTCGGAGCGACTGCGCGAGGGAACATTGGTCAGGACATTCCCGAGAAATCTCTGAGGAGCTGATGTGGCTTTTCCCATTTATTGCTGCCTCAAATACTTAGACTATTCCTCCTATTCCTGGAATGGAGATTCTCTATTGAAAGTTATTTTTAGTCCAGGACTAGACCTAATATACGTGTGGGAAACTGGCACTGAAAGTATAGGTGGGAAGCCAACCCAATGTATAACCAAGTATGAGTGCGTAACAAGTTATTTGTTTGTTCTCCAGGTGCCAACCCATACCTGACATTCCACTGTGCCAACCAGGGCACGGTCCTCATTGACCTTGCCTCTGACGACAAGGAGGGACAATCAGTGGAGGAGGAGGTGGGTACACCCATACAGAGAGTGATACACTGAGTGTACAAAACATTAGGAACACCTGCTCTTTCCATGAGACTGACCAGGTGAAAGCTATGATTTGTTATTGATATCGCTTGTTAAATCCAATTCAATCAGTGCAGATGAAGGGTAGGAGACAGGTTAAATAAGGATGTTCAAGCCTTGAGACAATTGAGACATGGATTGTGTTTGTGTGCCATTCAGCAAGACAAAATATTTGTGCCTTTTGAACGGCATATGGTAGTAGGTGCCAGGAGCACTGGTTTGAGTGTGTCAAGAACTGCAACACTGCAGGGTTTTTCACGCTCAACAGTTTCCTGTGTGTATCAAGAATGGCCCACCACCCAAAGGACATTCAGCGAACTTGACACAACTGTGGGAAGCATTGGAGTCAACATCGGCCAGGATCTCTGTGGAATGCTTTTGACACCTTGTAGAGTCCATGCTCCAACAAATTGAGGCTGTTCTGAGGGCAAAAGGGGATGCCACTCAATATTAGGAAGGTGTTCCTAATATTATGTACACTTGTGTATAATGTATACGTACATACGTATTCTATTTGATTCTGTGAGTTGACCTCATCACACTGGTCTGTATGCTGATAAAAACGGAGCCTTTAACAACACTGATCCACAGCATCCTAATGAAGCTGAGTGAAGGTTCTGTACCAACTGTCGCTCAGGGGAGAAAGAGTACCATGTTAAGAGAAATCTAATAATTCTGTGATATTTTTATTTGTATTTTTACCTGTTTTAAGACGTTTCATGTATGTTTTTCTTCTCTCTGCTCCAGATGCAAAGTACCATCCGAGAACACAGGGATGGAGGCAACGCAGGAGGTGTGTTCAGCAGATACAACATCATCAAGGTCAGCTTTACATTATATTACAGTACTACACGCTCTACTCTACATTTGTTCATAGGATGGATCTCTTTGAGATAGAAATATACCCATATCTTCAATTTGATACCATCCTCGATCAGTTATTGGTTGTTAAGAATGCACTATGGCAGGGGTCGGCAATAGGCGGCCCAAAACTTGCCTGCAAGTGGATTATTTAAAAAATATATATAATTTAATAAGAGACGTGTTTTTAATGTAATCAACGTATTAAATTACTGTTATTTTCAAATTGTCTCTTTTTGGGCTTAGTTGTGGTCAGTTTGCAGTGTACAAATTATTATAATTATGTTCCGGCCCCGATCATCCACTCCGACAAAATTCAGCATCGGGCTGAATATAGTTGCCTACCCCTGCACAATGGTTTCAGGAATTTTGATCCCATCTTTTGAAAAGGAAGGAAGATTAGAAGTTATTAGTATTGCTGCTATAGTTGATTCCTGTCTGTGTGTCCATGCAGATCCAGAAGGTGGTCAATAAGAAGCTGCGAGAGCGATACACACACCGCCAGAAGGAGATCTCCGATGAGAACCATAACCACCACAATGAGCGCATGCTCTTCCATGGTAACAAGACATATTCCATATTACAACCTGTTTTTTTATTTTTTTAAACCACGCTTCTTATTTCAACAACAAAAATGTCTTAACTGATTATCACTAGAGAAATGTTAACCCTGTGTCATTATTATTATGTTATTTTTTTTACATTTCATTCGTATTTCACATTGTTCTTGTTTCATGTCTTTTGGTTCTCCAGGTTCTCCGTTCATAAATGCCATCATCCACAAAGGCTTTGACGAGCGGCATGCATACATCGGAGGGATGTTTGGAGCAGGGATCTACTTTGCTGAGAACTCCTCTAAGAGTAACCAGTATGTGTATGGCATCGGGGGCGGCACCGGATGCCCCACTCACAAAGACCGCTCCTGTTACCTGTGCCACAGGTGAGACATGATTGATGGAAAGAACACATATTTAGGTGAATTGAGGGTTTACCTCTATTACTCATGAATAGACTTTTGCCAAACTAGTGGCTCTCTCTCAATCAATTAATCCATCAATCAATCACGGCTTTCATCAGAGCTATGATAATTGTGAAACCTCATTACTGAACCATTATTTGACCCCGGTTCTCCGTGACTTCCAGGCAGATGTTATTCTGCCGTGTGACCCTGGGGAAGTCCTTCCTCCAGTTCAGTGCCATGAAGATGGCCCACGCCCCCCCTGGACACCACTCTGTGATTGGTCGGCCCAGCGTCAACGGCCTGGCCTACGCAGAGTACGTAATCTACAGAGGGGAGCAGGTGAGACTTAAATTGAATACTATTTTATTTATCCCCTCCAAGTCCAGGCAGAAGTTTTACAAATTAGGGGCTGGTTTCCCAGACAGATTTAAGCCTAGACCTGGACTAAAGCATCCACAATGGAAAATTTGCTTTGAAATCCAGTACTGATTATTTGCTCTTATTGCTCTTCACTGTCTCATGTTTGTTGGCAGGCCTACCCAGAGTATCTCATCACCTATCAGATCCTTAAGCCGGAGAGCACAGCCACGTCTGCTGCAGGAGAGGATCAGAAGTCCTAGTCCTGCGCCACCAGACCAATCTTTCTCTCTCTCACACTCACACACACATATTCTCCTGACCCACAACATTATTGTAATGCCTAAACCTTTTTCAGACTTGAGTTCCATTCTTCTTGTCCAGTAACAGTAAACTGGACAGATGACATTAAATATATTGTAATATACTGTAATATATTATGAAATGTACTGTAATATATTTATGCAATAAGGCCCGAGGAGGTGTGGTATAGGGCCAATATACCATGGCTAAGGGCTGTATTCAAGCACTCTGTGTTGTGTCGTGCTTAAGAACAGGCCTTAGCTGTGGTATATGTCCAATATACCACAGCTAAGGCCTGTTCTTATGCGCAACGCAGAGTGCCTGAATACAGCCCTTAGCCATGGTATATTGGCCATATACCACAAACCCAGAGGTGCCTTATTGCTATTATAAACTGGTTACCAACCTAATTAGAACAGTAAAAATTGTTTTAATCTTAACCGTGGTATACGGTTTGATATGCTACGACTTTCAACTAATCAGGATTCAGGGCTCAAACTACCCAGTTTATAATTAAGTAGTAAGGCACGAGGAGGTTTGGCATATGGCCAAAATACCTAGGCTACGGGTTGTTCTTAAGCACGATGCAAAGCAGAGTGCCTGAATACAGCCCTTAGCCGTGGTATATTTGCCATATACCACAAACCCCCAAGGTGCCTTATTGCCATTATAAACTGGTTACTAACCTAATTAGAGTAGTAAAAATTGTATTTGTCATACTGTGGTATACGGTCTGATATACCACGGCTTTCAGCCAATCAGCATTCAGGGCTCGAACCACCCAGTTTATAATATTAAATTTACTGTTGTATATTATCTCCTGCTTGTGGTGATAGTCTTTCAGTTTCCTTTGCATTGGCTGCATGTATTGACAGGTGCATGTATGGCCAATATTGGGTGTGGGTTCCCCACTAGCTACCCTTGGAGAGTGGGTTGTAGAGATTCACTCTCTCATCTGCCCTGCAGTGTCAGAATAATTGGCTACCATTCTCACCTAATCGTGACTTGGAGAATCACCTATTTTCAACCCTGTTCTCAACCAGTCTGTAACCCCTGTAATACTGCCCCCCGCCCACCATCCTTACATGCATACATACATAATGTATAGCCGTAGAATAGCTTATGAGACTTGTGATTTATAATGATGCAGATAACACTAGTACCACATGGAATACTCAATATTATTAATAGGATTGTTTTTCTTAACTCTTCTTGAATTACCTTACTACATGCCTGAGGTATATTCCAGATAAAGCTAGAGAACCGTAGAATTAGGATGAGGAATTCTATGAGGAGAACACACATGATTTGGAAGAGAACAGTCATCTACTCTGACATATTATTTGTTGTACAAGAAATGTGAACTCCACAACCCGGATTGCCCTGGTCTTATTCATGGACTTCTTCAAATTCATGAGTAAAGATTTGCGCTTTTAAATAGATACTATTTAAGTTATTTGACATTAATTGCAAATGTTATGGTAAAAAAGAATTATGTACAGGTTGTGTATAACTGTTTAACAATGTCATTTGGAGTTTATTGTAAATTAAGTCTAAATTCCTTTCTGGCCTTGATTCTCTTTACTTTTTTGAATAAACGTTGTCCATGTAAGAGCAGTTTGTTGGACATTTTGTTTTCATGTTGGCTCTGATTATTCTTTACAGTTGGTAAGATACAGTAATATGCAATTAGTATAGCCAAACATGTTACAAAACACATGTCTATCTTATCTTTAATGATGTATGAAAAAGTTAAACATGATTTAGTAGTAGAGAAAAGTAATTACAGCACTGATAATGCTTTTAAAAGCACTGAATTTGAAAGATGTATGAGGTATGGATACCTTGAAAAAAAATACAAATAAATCCCAACCGCTTGATCAGTTCAACCCCTGACTTTTAGTTATTACAGCTCCATAGATAAAATAAAGTCATACATAAAAAGAAACAAGTCAATATTTCAACTAGAACCATTACTAAATAACAGCTACTGGACTTTAGTTTTCTGCAATGAGCGTTCTGTTTCAGTCGAGTGGAGGTCAACTTGTATCTGGCAGTCGGTCACTGTGGCTGGTGCTGGAGTAGGGACTATGGTCAGAGTACTGGCTGGTCTCTCTAGGATTATGATAGGCTGTACTCCAATAGTTGGAGATACAGAGAACCTGTTTACATAATAGGGATTCAAGTTGTTGGGAAACTGGTTATAGATGTTATCCATGGTGTACATAGGCTTGGTGTACATAGGCTTGGGGTACGAGGGTTGGTTCCAACGGTTCCTCGCTGCTGACCCATCTGTCAGTATAATACTTAGATCCTGGAACATTAATAGTTAGGGGTTGGGGTCACCAATGAAAATGTAAAACCAAATATAATGCCATGAGAAGCAATATTTTTCAAATACAGTTTTGAAAGTAAAATCCTTTTAACACTACCAATATTTGGCCTGGCTAGTGCAATAAAACACAGCTTACCTCATAGCTCAAACTTCTGGCCTTTCTGACATGGCTTGATCCACCTAAATAACAAAACAAAGGAGAACTTGGAAGGAGACTTGGATACAGATTAATATAATAAAGACATTCAATCTGGTTATCATGTATATTTTCACTTACTGTAACTGCCAAACAAAGGTATAAAGACCCAAGCAGCAAAATGAAGGTATTCATATCGGACATTCACCTGTCAGACAATGATTGTTTATTCACAGATATGACTAGTTTTGATAACTTAGCTTGTGCATTTAAATGCATTTCCAATCACAAAGCAAAATCAAGCATGCCATGCATAAATCATATAATATCAAAAGTAATTAAAAACTGATGAGAATGGTCCTCTCATCAAAAGCTTTTTTTTAACCTTTGAATGTGTATTTAGGTGTCTCTTGCAGACTCCTGAGTTATATTTCTGATATACCAATACACTTTACCCCTTTTCAAATAAAATTATGGCCTTTGAGCCAATCAAAATAGCACACACCTACAGTTGAAGTCGGAAGTTTACATACACTTAGGTTGGAGTCATTAAAACTCGTTTTTCAACCACTCCACAAATTCCTTGTTAACAAACTATAGTTTTGGCTAAACAATTGTTTACAGACAGATTATTTCAATTATAATTCACGGTATCACAATTCCAGTGGGTCAGAAGTTTACATACACTAAGTTGACTGTGCCTTTTAACAGCTTGGAAAATTTCAGAAAACGATGTCATGGCTTTAGAAGCTTCTGATGGCTAATTGACATAATTTGAGCAATTGGAGGTGTACCTCAATTGAGGTGTGGATTGTATTTCAAGGCCTACCTTCAAATTCAGTGCTTCTTTGCTTGACATCATGGGAAATAAAAATAAATCAGCCAAGACCTGGGAGCAATTTCCAAACACCTGAAGGTACCACGTTCATCTGTACAAACAATAGTACGCAAGTATAAACACCATGGGACAATGCAGCCCCTCATCATACCGGTCAGAAGGCGACACGTTCTGTCTCCTAGAGATTAACGTACTTTGGTGCAAAAAGTGCAAATCAATCCCAGAACAACAGCAAAGGACCTTGTGAAGATGCTGAGAAAACGGGTACAAAAGTATCTATATCCACAGTAAAACGAGTCCTATATCGACATAACCTGAAAGGCCACTCAGCCGGAGAAGCCACTGCTCCAAACCCTACGGATTGCAACTGCACATGGGACAAATATGGCACTTTTTTGAGAGAAATCCTTCTTGTCTGATGAAACAAAAATAGAACTGTTTGGCCATAATGACATCGTTATGTTTGGAGGAAAAAGGGAGCCGCTTGCAAGGCAAGAACACCATCCCAACCGTGAAGCACGGGGGTGGCAGCATCATGTTGTGGGGGTCCTTTGCTGCAGGAGGGACTGGTGCACTTCACAAAATAGATTGGCATCATGAGATAGGAAAATTATGTTGATATATTGAAGCGACATCTCAAGACATCAGTCAGGAAGTTAAAGCTTGGTCGCAAATGGGTCTTAAATGGACAATGACCCCAAGCATTCTTCCAAAGTTGTGGCAAAATGGCTTAAGGACAACAATGTCAAGGTATGGAGTGGCCATCACAAATCCCTGACCTCAATCCCATAGAAAATGTGTGCCAGAACTGAAAAGCGGTGCGGCAAGGAGGCCTACAAACCTGACTCAGTTACACCAGCTCTATCAGGAGGAATGGCCAAAATGCACCCAATATTGGTGAGAGCTTGTGGAAGGCTGCCAGAAAAGTTTGACCCAAGTTAACAATTTAAAGGCAATGCTACAAATACTAATTGAGTGTATGTAAACTTCTGACCCACTGAATGTGATGAAAGAAATAAAAGTGAAATAAATCATCTCTCTTACTATTATTCTGATATTTCACATTCTTAAAATAAAGTGTGTGATCCTAACTGACCTAAAACAGGGAATTTTTTTATAGGATTAAATGTCAGGAATTGTGAAACTGAGTTTATTTGTATTTGGCTAAGGTGTATGTAAACTTCCGACTGTACCACATCTACACTGGTGTTATCAGAGTTCTTGTGTTGACTTGTTAAATTTCTAATTAACTTTAGATTTATAACTCCACAAATAAGTTTGTCTCATGAAGATGGAATTTACCACATGCAAAAACCATTCCCCACATTGGTATCTTGGTGTAACAGGTACTACCCAATTGTTTTATGTCACCATCCTCTAAATCAGGGGTGTCAAACTCAAATACCCAGTGGGCCCAAAATGTAAAACCTGAACAAAGTCGCGGGCCAACATTGAACAAATGAACCTTTTAATATGGACCCAAACAAGTTTTGCTTTAACATTGAATATGGAACAAGCATCGCTTATTACCATACAATATATAATTTAATAGTGGAGACATGCAAAATCGAATTTCAAATGAAAAACACATCAATGGCATTCATTTATTAAATAAATAAAATAAAAATAAAATCGTATGCCTCTTTTCTATTTGCAGCCTTCTGATTTAAATACCAAAATAAACTTTTCCAAATGCGTCGCAGCTCTCATCCACAGCGAGGGAGAACGCAACGAAATCTTTTCCCTTTTCCATCAGCTGGTCATACAGATTGGTGGCAATCACATGTGCGATCAGCTACTGTGTTCCTGCTCAGGCTCACGTTTGAAAATGCTTGCTTTTTCTCTGGGCATACGAGGTCACAAACTTTCATCATGCACTTTTTCACGAACTCTCCCTCATTAAAGGGACGGGCTGATTTTGCGATCTCTGCTGCCACTATAAACTAGCCTTTACAGCAGCCTCACTTTGTGATGTGGCTTTTTTGAACATATTCTGTTGTGAAACCAAACTTATTTTCATTCTCTCTACTTTCTGGCTCCTTTGAGTCATGTCCATGTCCTTGTATTTGTCATGGTGTTTCGTTTCATAGTGTCGTCTAATGTTTTACTCCTTTACTTACAGCCACGTTGACTCCACAAACAAGACAAACAGGTTTGTCTTTTACATATGTAAACAGATATTCTGCCTCCCACTTGTCCAGAAAGCTCCTGTTTTCTGCCTTTCTTTTCGCCATTTTTGGGAAGGGATAGCGCGCTGACAGTTGTAGCGTCTATGTTGCTATGACTACTGTCACAGAGGAGAGGGCGTTTCTGGGTCCTGTCCTGATTGGCGCGCGAAAACAACAGCAGAGCATTATGGGATTCGTAGTATTAGCGGTGAATGATCTGTATAATACCGGCGGGCCAGCTCTAGTAGTAATTTGGTATTGTCTCGCGGGCCAAATATAATTACCCCATGGGCCAAATTTGGCCCGCGGGCCAGAGTTTGACACCCATGCTCTAAATTAAGATTTATGTCAACCTCTTTAGCGTCCAGAATTTGTGCCAGATGAAGCTGGGAAACTGTTTCATGAGTTAGATTTATTTATGCTACGAAGAAATGGAGTAGGCAAGAGTAAATGTCGCTGGTGTTTTACGTCGGCACAATCAGCTGAGCGAGCGGAACTGCTACGTTGACATATGACAACAAACTACTGTACTTAGCTAGCTATCGTTACAGTGCTGAGATATATAAATTTAAATGCTCCTTTATTTCAAGGAAGATGCCTAGCTGCTAAACATGTCATGACATTTGCAGCCATTACTTGTGCGACTATGTTTATCTACGTTTTTGTTAGTAGCTTGAGCTAGCTGTCTTGCTAACATGTTCAGTTTGATGCATCCTGTAAACTTGTTTGTCTTTGCATTGTTGATGACAATACCCAATGCTGTAGGCTCTTCATATGAGATCACAGTGGATGTCGGGAAGCCATCAGGACATCTGAAACATTTCTGGAGGAGCACTGGTTTCTGGTAGGATGATGCACCTTTTTGATTTAGTTTAGAATCATGTCATATTTTGAGGCTATGCTACCTTTCATGGCTACTTTCTGTTAGTCATTGACCACTTTGCACTAGTGTTAAAACACAATATACAACTAAAACTACCTTATTATTAAAATAACGGCAGGACCACATGCAAAAAAACTATTTGTCATAGCCTATTTTGTATTCGTATTTATTTAGGATCCCCATTAGCAGCTACTCTTCCTGGGGTCCAACAACATTAAGGCAGTTAAACAATTTAAAATATTACTATAACACTTTTCACAACACATTAACTGTGTTCCTTCAGGTCACTACTCTACTATCGCATATCTACAATACCAAATCTGTGTGTAGGGTGCGTTTTTATCATGTGTATGTGTAACCGATGTGAAATGGCTAGCTAGTTAGCGGTGGTGCGCGCTAATAGCGTTTCAATCGGTGACATCACTTGCTTTGAGACCTTGAAGTAGTGGTTCCCCTTGCTCTGCAAGGGCCGTGTCTTTTGTGGAGCGATGGGTAACGATGCTTCGTGGGTGACTGTTGTTGATGTGTGCAGAGGATCCCTGGTTCGCGCTCGGGTCGGGGCGAGGGAACGGACTAAAGTTATACTGTTACATATGTGTGTCTCTTCACAGTGCCTGCTGTTCCATAAGGTGTATTTTTCTGTGTTTAAAAATCTGATTGACTTTGGTAAACACAGGGATTCCCAATGGGGCAACCACAGAGGAGGCTCAATTTGCCCGACTACTCAGTTAATTGTAAACACATGCTTTCTACCCCTCTCCAGCCCCCCTCTTCCACACACCCAGTCCAACCAGTATGACCTGAGCAGGGACCAGGAGCTGAACCTGGCCTACGTGGGCTCTGTCCCCCATGGAGGGATTCAGCAGGTTCGGATCCACTGGAT
The DNA here is from genome assembly GCF_002910315.2 of Salvelinus sp. IW2-2015. Taxonomy (NCBI): domain Eukaryota; kingdom Metazoa; phylum Chordata; class Actinopteri; order Salmoniformes; family Salmonidae; genus Salvelinus; species Salvelinus sp. IW2-2015. The sequence goes on along the minus strand of NC_036872.1, from coordinate 25,049,747 downwards.
GCTGGAGCTGATCACAGCACAGTGAGTATGGGGGTGCCTGCTTTAGGGCCTTGTGGTGGGTTAGTAAATCAAATATGTAAATGTTGTATATCCCATTGTGATATGTCGCATTAATCTAATTCAGGGGTGTCAAACTCATTTCGCATCGTGGGCCACATACGGCCTAGGGAGATGTCAAGTGGGCCGGACCATTAAAATTATACCATACTCTGCTATAAATAACCAAAATATCATGTCTTTCCTTTGTTTTGGTGTAAAGAAGCACAAGAACATTAGGAAAATATTGAAATTTAATGAACTATCCTTTTACAAAACATTTCATGAAAACCCTCATATTTCCTTAGACAAATGTGCAATTTACTTTTATCATTCACAAATATGCATTGCAACTGATCCCACTGATTGTACAAAGGCACAAAACTTTAATTGGTACTGAAAAATATAGTAATGCACTTTAAGATTAAATGAGACTTTTAAAGAAAGGAATTTTTAAACCACTTACACATACGCATATAAAATCTAAATGTAATCCCTGCGTACACCTTACAAACTAAGGAGAGTGATTTTAAATGTGTAATGAAGAAAGTGTTCGCCTGTCCTGTAAATCTGTAAACTTCATACATGAAACATACATACACATACAATACATACTGAAAAATTTATGGAGTTGTATGAACAGTAGAATTCCACACACAACTTTTGTTTTGAAGCTGCTGACTAACATTAAAGTGCACATTTTTTAAATCACCACAGTAAGGATTCATCTTCACAGAGCTGTATTCTTTCAATGCAAACAGTATCTAAGGCACATTTTAAAAGTGTTAGTCTAGTCTGGACTTGTATTTGTTCTTGAAACTTGGCATCTTTTGGCCTGTACAAGTGCATCAACACCAGGTGTCATGTCCGACTAGCTGTCACTTTCAGAAGTCATTTAAGTCTTGTTTGTGAGCCTTGAACGCATTTTTGTTTTATTGATATTCATCACTGAGAAAAATTTGTTCACAAAGGTAGGTTGTCCAAACATGCAATACAAATTAGCGCAGGGCTTAATTTTGGTACCCTGGTAGAGAGTATGATAAAATCTGTCCAGACCTACAGAGGCAATTTGCCCTTCAAATCTGCATCACACTGCAAATCAATTATCTCTAGCTGTAATTCGATCCGCAGAGGTCAGAAGCCTTAACTGTAAAGGTGAGCGAAAAACTGAAAATTCCTGTCTCAAGTTCACCAAATACCTGAAAAACGTCTTCAAACTCCCAGCAAGATTCGCGTCGCAATTTATGTGTCTTACCGTTTCATGTCCGCAAGCAAGTCTGGTCAAACACCACACATCCTCTCAGACAGGGGAAATGAGCAGTTGCCATTTGCCAGTTGCATCTCCCACAAGTCAGCTTCAACTTAAATGCATGATTTCAGAAAACTGTGTGACAACTTTTTTGCGGCCTTGCAACATTTTGTTCAGAATGTTCAAGTGTTCAGTAATATCAACAAGAATGCAAGGTCCCGTAGCCATTCCTGAGATTGTAATTCCAACACCGGTTTCCTTTTTTTCTCCATGAACTGTCCGATTTCCTCTCGTAGATCAAGAAATGCCTCAGCACAGCGCCTCGGCTTAACCATCTCACTTCAGTGTGGTATGGCAGGCTGTGGGTAAGTTGCTGTCGCTGAGAAGTTTGTCAAACTGACGATGGTTCAGACCTCTGGACCGGATGAAATTTACAGTGCGAACAACCACCTCCATGACGTGGTCCATTTTCAGCGACTTGCAACACAATGCCTCCTGGTGCAAAATACAGTGAAATGTCCAGAAACGATTCCTCCATTAAGGGCTTGTACTTTGTCTTTGAACTTTGTCGCGACACCTGCTTTCTTTCCGACCATGGATGGCGCCCGTCTGTACCAGCTGACAGCGCGGACCAGTCCACTCCAACTCTGTCCAATGCAGCAACGACAGAGCCGAAAATGTCCACGGCTGTTGTGGTGTCCATCATTGGCACCAACTCAAGAAACTCTTCAGTAACAGTCAATGTCTCATCAACTCCTCGAATAAATATGGCCAGTTGGGCCACGTCTGTGATGTCAGTGCTCTCGTCAATTGCCACGGAAAATGCAATAAATGACTTGACTCTCTGTTTCAATTGACTGTCTAAATCTGCCGATAGTTCCGAAATCCTCTCTGCTATAGTATTCCTCGTCAGGCTAATATTGGCAAAAGCTTGTCGCTTCTCGGCACATACAAGTTCAGCCGCCTTCATCATGCATCGTTTAACAAAGTCACCGTCGGAATACGGCTTCGATGCTAATGCTATTTCGCTAGCAATTAGGTAGCTGGCTTTTACCGCTGCTTCACTGACTTCTCGGCTCTGGATGAAAGTTGACTGCTGTTTCCTCAGACCCGCCAGCAATTCGTAATCTTATCTCTTCTAGTTGTCCTTGCAAGCCGTCATATTTTTCGCTGTGATGAGTCTCGTAGTGGCGTCGAATATTATATTCCTTCAATACCGAAACTTGTTGCAAACACACCAAGCACGAAGTTTTCCGTGCATCTCTGTAAATAAATAGGACGTGGTCCATTTTTCTTTGAAAATTCTACACTCCTTACTACTTTTCTCCGTTTGGATAACGACATTTTGGCTAATGAGGGTGTAGCGGAGGAGAGACCAAGGTATTAACAACGTCGTAACAAGCAGCAGATGGCGCATTGATACCGTCTGCTGTTTTCAGTCTGTCTCAGTGATGCAGCTTGTCTTCTACTCTGATGGAAAGAGTGCGCCCCTTAGCGGATAATCCATGAATTGCAGCGAATTAAAAATATTAATTCCATGTCTTTTATGCATTTTTTCCACTTTCAAATTATCCTGCGGCCTGATCGAACCTCCTTGGGGGCCGGTTCCGGCCCGCGGGCCGTATGTTTGACACCCCTGATCTAATTCAAAGTATTGTTTTGTAGTATTGACAAAGGAGAACTCCAGTACAACTTTAGCCAACTGGACCAGCTGATTGACCTCTTGTGTGAAATGGACTACTCCCAGGTACAGTACTTTAACCCACCGATCTGGTGAAATTTTATAATATATACATTACAGTTGAAGTCGAAGTTTGCATACACCTTAGCCAACTACATTTAACTCAGTTTTTCACAATTCCTGACATTTAATCCAGGTAAAAATTCTCTGTTTTAGGTCAGTTAAGATAACCACTATTTTAAGATTGTGAAATGTCAGAATAATAGTAGAAGAATTATTTAATTATTTATTATTATATTTCAGCTTTTATTTCTTTCATCACATTCCCAGTGGTCAGAAGTTTACATACACTCAATTAGTATTTTGTAGCTTTGCCTTTAAATTGTTTAACTTGGGTCAAACTTTTCTGGTAGCCTTCCACAAGCTTCCCACAATAAATTGGTGAATTGCCCATCCTCCTGACAGAGCTGGTGTAACTGAGTCAGGTTTGTAGGCCTCCTTGCTCGCATATGCTTTTTCAGTTCTGCCCACAGATTTTCTATGGGATTGAGGTCAGGGCTTTGTGATGGCCACTCCAATACCTTGACTTGTCTTTAAGCCATTTTGCCACAACTTTGAAGTATGCTTGGGGTCATTGTCCATTTGGAAGACCCATTTGCGACCAAGCTTTAACTTCCTGACTGATGTCTTGAGATGTCGCTTCAATATATCAACATAATTTTCCTATCTCATGATGCCATCTATTTTGTGAAGTGCACCAGTCCCTCCTGCAGCAAAGGACCCCCACAACATGATGCTGCCACCCCCGTGCTTCACGGTTGGGATGGTGTTCTTCGGCTTGCAAGCGGCCCCCTTTTTCTTCCAAACATAACGATGGTCATTATGGCCAAACAGTTCAATTTTTTTTTCATCAGACCAGAGGACATTTCTCCAAAAAGTGCCATATTTATCCCCATGTGCGGTTGCAAACCGTAGTCTGGCTTTTTTATGGCAGTTTTGGAGCAGTGGCTCTTCCTTGCTGAGCGACCTTTCAGGTTATGTCGATATAGGAATCGTTTTACTGTGGATATAGATACATTTGTACCGGTTTCCTCCAGCATCTTCACAAGGTCCTTTGCTGTTGTTCTGGGATTGGTTTGCACTTTTCGCACTGAAGTACGTTCATTTCTAGGAGACAGAACGCGTCTCATTCCTGAGCGGTATGACAGCTGCYTGGTCCTTTGGTGTTTATACTTGTGTACTATTGTTTGTACAGATGAACAGGGTACCTTTAGGCGTTTGGAAATTGCTCCCAAGGATGAACCAGACTTGTGGAGGTCTACATTTTTTGGCTGATTTATTTTTATTTTCCCATGATGTCAAGCAAAGAGGCACTGAGTTTGAAGGTAGGCCTTGAAATACATCCACAGGTACCACTACAATTGACTCAAATGATGTCAATTAGCCTATCAGAAGCTTCTAAAGCCATGACATCATTTTCTGGAATTTTCCAAGCTGTTTTAAGGCACAGTCAACTTAGTGTTTGTAGGCTTCTGACCCACTGGAATTGTGATACTGTGAATTATAAGTGAAATAATCTGTCTGTAAACAATTGTTGGAAAAATTACTTGTGTTATGCACAAAGTAGATGTCCTAACTGACTTGCCAAAACTGTAGTTTGTTAACAAGGAATTTGTGGAGTGGTTGAAAAACGAGTTTTAATGACTCCAACCTAAGTGAATGTAAACTTCTGACTTCAACTGTATATATATATATATCTTGTGGCAGTCCAGGGGGTTGGGTTAAGACGTTTACACAGATCAGACACGGACAGAGTAGGATTAGCTCGGTTTCAAGGGTGTTTATTAAATAATAAATCAAAAGAAAAGGATAGTTCTCCCCCATGAGACCCTCTCCGGGACACCGTCTTCAACTACTCGGAAGTCACCTTACTTCCCCCAGTCCTCCCCTGTGTGCTGCCCATTCGGCAGCTTTATGGGGCTTTTACAGCTGGTTAGCAATCAGCCCCAATTAGTCCTGGGTGGAGAGCCCGTCGAGACCTGGCACGTCCAGCAGATGGAGCCATCTCCACGTGATGTATACTCCGTCTGTCACCAGGCTTCAACGAGTCTCCCCTTGGTGGCTGACCTGCTGTACGCCACTATATTTATATATATATGTGTGGGTGTGTGTGTGTGTATGTGTATATGTATATATATATATATATATATATATATATACTAAACAAAAATATAAACGCAACAATTTCAAAGATTTTACAGAGTTCATGTAAGGAAATTGATTTCACAAGACTGGGAATACAGATATGCATATGTTGGTTTCAGATACACACCCCTACTTTTTTTTTTTTTTAAAGGTATCAGAAAACCAGTCAGTACCACAATTTGCCTCATCCAGAGCGACACATCTCCTTCACAGAGTTGATCGTGGCCTGTGAAATGTTGTCCCATTCCTCTTCAATAGCTGTGCGAAGTTGCTGGATATTAGCGGGAACTGGAACACGCTGTCGTACATGTCGATCCAGAGCATCCCATCATGCTCAATAGCTTACATGTCTTGTGAGTATGCAGGCCACGGAAGAACTGGGACATTTTAATATTCCAGGAATTGTGTACAGATCCTTGTGACATGGGGTTATGCATTATCATGCTGAAACATGAGATGATGGCAACAGATGAATGGCACGACAATGGGCCTCAGGATCTCGTCACGGTATCTCTGTCCATTCAAATTGCCATCAATAAAATGAAATTGTGTTTGTTGTCCGTAGCTTATGCCAGCCCATACCATAACCCCACCACCACGGGGCACTCTGTACACAACATTGACATCAGCAAACTGCCTGTCCACACGACGCAATACACGTTGTCTGCCATCTGCCTGGTACAGTTGAAACTGGGATTCATCTGTGAAGAGCACACTTCTCCAGCGTGCCAGCGGCCATCGAAGGTGAGCATTTGCCCACTGAAGTTGGATACGACGCCGAATTGCAGTCATGTCAACACTCTGGTAAGGACAAAGAGAATGCAGATCAGCTTCCCTGACAGCTTGTGCAGAAATTCTTCAGTTGTCCGGGTGATGGTCTCAGATGATCCCGCAAGTGAAGAAGCCGGATGTGGAGGTCCTGGGCTGGCGTGGTTACAAGTGGTCTGCAGTTGTGAGGCCGGTTGGACGTACTGCCAAATTCTCTAAAATGACTTGAGGCGGCATATGGTAGAGAAATTAACATTCAATTCTCTGGCAGCAGATCTGGTGGACGTGCCAATTGCATGCTCCCTCAACTTGAGACATCTGTGGCCTTGTGTTGTGTGACAAAACTGCACATTTTAGAGTGGCCTTTTATTGTCCCCAGCACAAGATGCACCTGTGTAATGACCATGCTGTTTAATCAGTTTCTTGATATGCCATACCAGTCCAGTCAGGGGGATGGATTATCTTGGCAAAATAAAAATGCTCACTAACAGGGATGTGCACACATTTGTTAATAACAGTTGAGAAAAATAAAAATMTTGTGTGTATAGAAAATGTCTGGGATCTTTTTTTTCAGCTCATGGAACCAAAACTTTACATGTTGCATTTATATTTTTGTTCAGTATATGCTTTCTCAGTAGTATTTTTCTCTTTGACTATGGTTCATATTGAGTTTTTTTCTACTTGTTTGTTGCAGGTTTTGAATTGATGGGCAGTGTGAACAACTACTTCACCAACTTTGAAGACAAAATGCAGGTGGTGGAGTGGAGAAACCTGGTGCATCTCATTGCAAAGAGGTATATTGGTGAGTATACTGTTCAGTGATAGGGGAACACACAGTAACGTATGTAATCTTATGGATCATATAAATGGTATACTCACTAACACTATTCATCCTGAATTACAGAGAAGTATGGCTTGGGAAGTGTATCTCTGTGGAACTTTGAAACATGGAATGAACCGAACAATCATGACTTTGACAACGTCACTGTGTCTATCCAAGGTATAAAAAAATATATATATTCCGACAGGTGGCATCAGTCCTGTACCATCATACTTTCTGTAAGGAATGAAAGAAAGCATAATATAATCTCATCTGATGAATAATAATTTGTATGTAGTCTATCTCAGCACCCACTCGAGGCTATTGGTCTGCTTCCACCTCCAGGGTTCCTGAACTACTATGATGCCTGTTCGGAGGGCCTGCGGGCAGCAAGTAGGGCCCTGCGCTTGGGCGGTCCAGGAGACTCCTGCCACACCCCACCACACTCCCCCTACTGCTGGGCCATGCTGCAGCACTGCTACAATGGCACAAACTTCTTCACTGGGGAGACAGGGGTGCGGCTGGACTACATCGCCCTGCACAAAAAGGTGGGCCTGGGACTGTGGTGTGTGTAAACTGCACACCTTCATTACTATGTTTTAACCATTATTCTGTCTGACTCTAGTCTCCTAACAAGAGAACAGTGCCTAATCCTGACAATTGAAGCACTCACAGTTTCAGGATGAAAACTGGCTTGAGCTTGTGAGACTCAGTTCAAGTTTAGGTTTTGCTTTCTTTCAGGGTGGAGGCTATTCGTTACCCATCATGGAACAGGAGATCCAGACAGTGAGAGAGATCCAGGAGCATTTCCCTCTCTTCCGAACTCTGCCGGTTTACAATGATGAGGCCGATCCATTGGTGGGCTGGTCCAAACCTCTGGCGTGGAGGGCTGATGTGACATATGCAGCCATGGTGGTCAAGGTATGAAACAGTTAACTGACTTGTCTGTCCTGATTGCTATCTCCTATGTCCACCAGGTTTGGGGTCAATTCCATTTAAATTCCAAACTTTCCTCATTGAAATGCTTGAGGAACATTGGAATTGGAATTTCTGTGCTTATTGAATTGACTGTATTGAAATGGAATTGACCCGAACCCTGCTGTCCACCAGGTGATCTCCCAACACCAGGACCTGCTGTTGTCTGACCAGAACAATACCATCAACTACACCCTGCTAAGCAATGACAATGCCTTCCTCAGCTACCACCCTCATCCGTTCACCCAGCGCACCCTGACGGCCCGCTTCCAGGTCAACAACACCCAGCCCCCCCACGTCCAGCTGCTCAGGAAGCCTGTACTGACCGTCATGGGGCTGCTTGCTCTGCTAGGTGAGGCTCTCCTGTACTGACCGTCATGGGGCTGCTTGCTCTGCTAGGTGAGGCTCTCTCCTGTACTGACCGTCATGGGGCTGCTCACTCTATTTATTTACTTCACCTTTATTTAACCAGGTAGCCCAGTTGAGAACAAGTTTTCATTTACAACTGCGACCTGGCCAAGATGGAGCAAAGCAGTGCGACAAAACACAGAGTTACACAAACAAACGTACAGTCAATAACACAATAGAACAAAAAATCAAATAATAATAAATAAGTAGTTATTTTCAATAGCTGTTGTCTTTTCTTGTAGTGATAAGTGTATAGAACAGTTCTTCAGTTCTTTTTTCCCCCCACCAATTTTGGTGGGACTTAATCTGTCTACCCAGATGTTATAACTTTATGAAATTGTTTATTTTATTTTATTGTTTTGCAAAAAGGAGAGACTCAGGTACTGTCTGAGGTTGTGGAGGTTGGGGGGACTGACAACAGCACTGTGGGGGTCCTTGCCAGCACCCATGACCCCCTCATGTCCTGGACCTCTGACAGCTGGCAGGCCACTGTGCTGATCTATAACAGCGATGACACCAGCACATCTACCACCACCGACCTCATTAGGGTCTCTCTCAAAGGATTCACAGGACAGAAAGGTGGGTGTTGACAAATGTCTGAATCAGGACTAAGTTTTACTTCATATGTAGAGTGCATTCAGAAAGAATTCAGACCTCTTCCCTTTTTCCACATTGTTACGTTACAGCCTTATTCTAAAATGGATTGAATAAAAAATCCTAAATCTACACACAATACCCCATATTGACAAAGCGAAAAAAGATTTTTAGAAGTCTTTGCAAATGTATTAAAAAAAATTAACATACCTTAATACTAAATCAGACATTTTCTATGAGACTCGAAATTGAGCTTAGGTGCATCCTGTTTCCATTGATCATCCTTGATATTTCTACAACTTGGAGTCCACTTGTGGTAAATTCAATTTATTGAACATGATTTGGAAAGGCACACACCTGTCTATATAAGGTTCCACAAAACAAAGCCATGAGGTCAAAGGAATTGTCCGTAGAGCTCCGAGAAGGGATTGTGTCGGCACAGATCTGGGGAGGTGTACCAAAAGATGTCTGCAGCATGGAAGGTCTCCAAGAACAGTGGCCTCTATCATTCTTAAACGGAAGACGTTTGGAACCACCAAGACGCTTCCTAGAGCTGGCCGCCCGGTCAAACTGAGCAATCGGAGGAGAAAGGCCTTGATCAGGGAGGTGAACAAGAATCCAATCGTCACTTTGACAGAGCTCCTCTGTGGAGATGGGAGAACCTTCCAGAAGGACAACCATCTGTGTAGCACTCCACCAATCAGGCTTTATGGCAGACTGGCCAGACGGAAGCCACTCCTCAGTAAAAGGCACATGACAGCCCGCTTGGAGTTTTCCAAAAGGCACCTAAAGACTCTCAGACCATGAGAAACATGATTCTCTGGTCTGATGAAACCAAGATTGAACTCTTGGGCCTAAATGCCAAGCGCCATGTCTGGCGGAAACCTAGCACCATCCCTACGGTGGAGCATGGTGGTGGCAGCATCATGCTGTAGGGACCTTTTTTAGTGGCAGGGACTGGGAGACTAGTCAGGATCGAGGCATAGATGAACGGAACAAAGTACAGAGAGATCCTTGATGAAAATCTGCTCCAGAGCGCTCAGGACCTCAGACCGGGGCAAAGGTTCACCTTCCAACAGGACAATGACCCTAAGCACACAGCCAAGACAATGCAGGGAGTGGCTTCGGGACAAGTCTCTGAATGTCCTTGAGTGGCCCAGCCAGAGCCCGGACCTGAACCTGATCGAACATCTCTGGAGAGACCTGAAAAGATCTGTACAGCAATGCTCCCCATCCAACCTGACAGAGCGTGAGAGGATCTGCAGAGAAGAATGGGAGATACTCCCAAAATACAAGTGTGCCAAGCATGTAGCGTCATACCCAAATAGTCTCAATGCTGTAATCGCTGCCAAAGGTGCTTCAGCAAAGTACTGGAGTAAAGGGTCTGAATACTTATCTAAATGTGATGTTTCAGTTTAATTGTAATAAATGAGCAAACATTTCTAAAAACATTTTTGTTTTATCATTATGGGGTATTGTGTGTATATTGACACAAACAATTTAATACATTTTAGAATAAGGCTGTAACGTAACAAAATGTGGATAAAGTCAAGGAGTTTGAATACTTTCCGAAGGCACTGTATATACTCAACTTTAAATGCTTCTTTGATGTTGCAAACAAAATTGCAGTTGGATTAAAATGTATTACTCATTTTACAGTATGTTGACATACTCAGTTCCGTAAGTATTGGATTTGAACTGTGTTAGTAGATGAGCAAAAGAGTGACTTCAGCAGTTTCATGAATTGTGATTTTGACTTTAGGACTTGTGTATGTGACATATTACCTGGACAACAATGTGACCAACCCATCCCAGCTGTGGCAGAGCATGGGCAGCCCAGACTACCCCACAGCAGAGCAGTTCAGACAGCTGAGGAACATTGAGGTACAAAGAAAAACACCTTCTTCCATGAAAATAACATTTCTCTCATAACTAGTCTCACTCAATAAGTAAGCTTGTATTTCAGTCAATCACATCATATATTCCTCTTTGTTTTAAGTGACAGCAATGTATGAACATGGTCAGTTTTTTAATGGAATGAACTACAGCCATTGTAGCTGAGCTGAATGGTTTGTGTTGATTTAACCCCAGGATCCTCAGGTGGATGGACCTCTGCCCCTCCCTGCTGAGGGCATCCTGACCATGCGAGCCAAGCTCTATGTGCCCTCTGTCCTCCTCATACATGTGTGTGCCCAGCCTAAGGCCAAGCCAGACCAGGTCAGTGCCACCAGCTGACATGGGCTTTGATGACAGTATTATCCACACCTTGCTGATTTAATTTGTCTATCATTTCTCAGGATGGTATTTTCAAACTGTCCTGTTAAATCATCAATACCCTAACTGTATTTTATTGATCTCCTATAAGGTGAATGGATTGCGATTCATCAGCATCACAAAAAGCCAAGTTATGATTGTGTGGAAAGATCATTGTGTACATTCCAAGTAAGTACTTTTTTGGGGGGTGGCTCTTCTACTTAGTGGTGAGTTGACATGTTTTATTTTATTTGTAGGTGCATTAAGACGTTTGAGGTGGAGTTCTCCAAAGACCAGGAAGAATTCAAGAGGGTAAACACCCGGGATACCATTTTCACATCCTATGTATATTCACCAGGTAAAAATGGTTTAGAAAGTTCAAACTTTCTTTTGTGATCTTATGCAGTAGTTGGCCTGTATTAAGCATTGTGGATTCACATTTGAAAATGTGTCATTTGATTACAGAAAACCTGGAGGTTAGTGGTAGCTACAGAGTACGAGCTGTGGACTACTGGGGAAGAACTGGAGAATATTCACTGACTGAGAAATATTCAGAGGAAAACTAGAAGTTAACTAGTGTTTCCTACATGGTACCATGACTGATTGTACAAAAGCATATTTTTGTTAAATTTTTACTTTAAGAAAATATAAATCGGCATTATTGCTGCTCCAATGTATTGTTGACTTAGTCTGAAATGTTTGTTTACATGGAATAATTTTTCCATACAAATATTGTGTAATTTCACAATCAATAAGTACAATTATTTATTTGTTTTACCATTTTGAATCTTTTTTTAATGCTCATGAGACAGTGATAACATTAGAATGCTCATGTTTTCCCCCTGGACAATGTACTCGCCAACTACGTTGCCAAAACAAACTGATGAACAGTGAATGAGCGGTAATGCAGTGGTGTTAATATTCATATAGGTATTTCTGTGATGTAGAGTCTACCTCCATTGGATTGGTGCAGGCGTCATGCTCAAATGTACAATTATTTTTATATACAGTACCAGTCAAATGTTTGGACACCTACTCAATTTTTACATGGTAGAATAATAGTGAAGGCAAACTATGACAGAACACATATGGAATCATGTAGTAACCAAAAAAGTGTTAAACAAATCAAAAGATTTTAGGTTCTTCAAAGTAGCTACATTTATCCTTTGACAGCTTTTCACACTTGGCATTCTCTCAACCAGCTTCACTTGGAATGCTTTTCCATACAATATATTTTGATTTGTTTAACATTTTTGGTTCACTATTATTCTACAATGTAGAAAATAAAGTAGGTGTCCAAACTTTTGACTGGTACTGTACATGAGGGGCATAATATAATTTTTATATAAAAGAATCTTATGTGATTTCCTCTTCAGTCATCAGTAAATATCTCTGTCCAAGCCAGGACATTGTAGGGATCCCTTGGCAGCACAACAAGTTCCTTCATAGTAGACATTCAGCAAGCTCCTGTTGAGCAGAGAAAAATCAGAAGAGGGTCAACTGGGATGCTAAATTTGTTGGACATCCCAAAAATAAACATTTGCTTTAGTTGTAGAAAGCACATTTATGCTGGTAATAAATATTTGTTGAGTAGGAGATGAGTTAAGTAACTCTCAGTGAATGTTTGTAAAGGCGGCACTCAGCATTTACAGTAATGCAGACTAAACACTGATCCTTCCTCAAATGGTGTGGTCCGGATGACTGTAAAGCATTTCATAACAATTGTTGATATAAGGGCTTTATAAATAAAATAGGAAAAATGTAACCCATACCAGACTGCAGCACGGGCTCAAATTGTCCGGCCATGCAGATCTCTTCCTGCTTGGCGCGAATGCTCCTCTGGATGGCTGGTGGCAGGCCACGGGGGTTACGGGAGAATATCAGGGAGTAGCCATCCTCACAGCTTCCATCGTCCTTCAGGGTACGGCAGGCATATGTGATGGCATAGTTGTCATAGTCGGTGTCAATCACCCAGTAGTTGTCACCTGAGAGAAGAGGAGAGTATTGTGAGTATCGAGCGTGGCTTACTGGTTGTTTTTGCTGAGTCTCTTGTGTCTAAGTGTATTTGTGTATAACGGTATATTCAGAAGACGTACCTCCGCTGGACAGATAGCTGGCCAGGCCCTGGTAGTTCATGAACATCTTTCCAGGGTTGGCAGAGTCCGGCACGGTGTACTGGGCAGCCATGTCAGCGCACACAACCCAGAATCTGTAAATAGGGGAAAGTATTTCCAATCAACTTATCATAGATACAGTATTCATGTAAAATGGCTTTAAGTTACAAACATGTAGTAGATGTAAGGTTTTCAGTTTGACCCTTATACACAGATTCGGAAAGCCATGTTACATTTTTAAGACTATTACCGTTTCATCAGAAATAACCTCCAGGCAGCTCTTACCCGAAAAGTGTGACACGTCCCTTGGAGGCGGCGACCATGGAGCCGTCGTCACCGATGGTGTACTCAGCTGAGATGTTGTCCTGGAGGAACAGTCCCTCAGGGTCCTTCTTCTGCAGAGCGTACCACTTTCCTGCGTACTGGAGCACACACAGATAAACTGGTTGGTTGACGAGCCTTGCAAGTAGCCTAGGCAATTATTTCCTCCATACTGGAGCAGGAGTGTTGCAACTATTTTTCGAGCTGTGTACTGTGGCACTAGCACATAAAAAACAGATAGATGTAGGGCCTTGCAGGACAGCTTGGTCTTCTATAGAGGACTGTTTGTTTTACTCACTCTCTTGGGGTCAAAGTCCTCCTTGACATTGAAGCTGTCCACCACACAGGAGGCAGCCCAACTCTGCTCCAGACCCGCCAGGAGCACCACCACAAGGGCCAGCATATGGAAGTCCATTTCTAGAGAAGAGAGAAATTCCATAAGTATAACTTTATATGTAATAAAAACAAATCAATATTTTGATAATGCACAATAGCTGTTCCTCTCAATTGGTAACTACATTCTTATAAAAAGCCCATAACATAACAATATTCGCAGCAACATTTTAACATTCCCATGAAAAGTAGCAAAAACGTACCTACAAAGCAAGAGGTTAAGCTTCAATGAAGTTGCAGGTATGTGTTTCTCTTCTGTCTAGGATCCTTATATACACAAGGCACAGACGAGCTCACTGATTATTTTCACATCTTGGTCCTAAATGGAGGTTTAAATCTTAATCTATTACTAATCCAGTTAACAAAATCCTGCCCATAAACTGTTGCACTCTCCCATACACAATGAAACGGCTGTATGTAATTGTAGCAAGGGTGTATACTAGTCTAAACACAGAGAAAACACGTCTAGGGAATTAGTTTACCTTAGCCAAGCCAAAGTACTGTTTACGCATGGCAACACCAAGGTATTAGATAGTTCTTCAGTGACATGGAAATGAGATGGAAATAAATGACATCTATTTCTTATCAGTTGGTATCACTTTCTTTGAACTCATAAAACATATTCATTGAACAATGATAAAAAAAGAGGGATTGGATGTCAAGTTCAGGCAGTTGAAGTAAGAGTAAACAATTATTCAATTGTAAGAATACACGCTTTATGAAATTAACAGTCCACGTGGAACTTTATGTTCCTGCCCCTGGGTTAAGTAACATGATCTGTTGCACCAGTTTGGTTCTGTAATCCCAGACAAAATGTTCTTGGACAGGAGACCGCTGAAGCGCATTACAAGAGGGTTGACGCCAGGTGAAATGGGTGAGTGTCAGTGAGCAAGGCCATACATTGGATCATCCCTTGCTAACTTATACTGTGCACTATAGATAATATACATAGTTAACAAATAAAGCTTTTGTCTTTTTCTATTATTAAAACCACTTCTGTCATTGTTGCTGCTTCTATTTAGCCTGGGGATGAGCTTGAATTACTGCGTCTTGGCACCTTTGGCTTCGGCCATGACAACACAGTGCCAGGTTAAGGGTCTGCTCCACTCCAGTCATGACAGCAGACCACAGTCCTCCTATTTACGTGCATGGCCATGACAGAACAGTACAATCTTGTTTCATGTAATAATCAAATAATTTTTGTAGCTTCAGTTTTAATGTCTAGAAGATTAGAAAGAACAAATATTAGAGTTGATGGTTGATGAATGACGCTTCATATAGTGTAGACTAGAGGGGGGGTAAAATCCATAATAGCATATCCATTACTCAAAAACAAAGCAAGTGTGACAAAAAAAAGTAGTTGAAGCAAGTGCAAGGAAAAATGGAGAAAGGATGAAAGAATGAAGATTCAAAGACAGAATAAATATTTACCATTTATTTATCAAGTAGCATGTATGACATTGTCATGAGGGTGTGTAACAAGGGTACAAACATTAAACTTTACTTACAATACTGCATTTGTGATATTACAGTTCTGAATCCAAATAGCAAGCCATTATTTGATATGCCATGTAAATGACTACAAAAAACTATATTTGGTCTCCAGACCAAGTGAGGGTTTATCGGTTAGAGTGCACACGTCAGTAAAATAACTGTGCCGGAGAGTTTTGGACCAAGTATATCCAGGAAAATAAGAGTGGAAAAATACAGGAGCAGTGTGAAGAGCTTCACAGTAACTTCTCCCAGTGCCAGCTCATTTCAAAATCGACTCTTCACTGGCTGTAGTGAGAGACCAGGAAAAAAAGTAGATGTCAAGTTTATACAGAAACAATTAAGTGTTTAATAACATGAAGCAGCTGTTTTTACTGCCATATGTTGTTATTCAGGCTATTCCTATAGAACATGCAAAAGACCTATTGATGGACCTATATCTAAGCATGCAAATTTGTTTACTTAAAAGAACAAACATGACGATAGCAAATTTGCCAGTAATCTCTTCAAAACAAACATGGACCTTTACCTTCAGCTAGCGCCTTGGCAATTTTTTCTTGTTCTTCACGAACCTTCTTCTCCTCTTCCTCAAGCCTTCTTTCCTCCGCAGCAATAGGCTTTAGTTCATCTAAAATTAATTTAAAGGGGGAGAGGGTGTTAAAATCAAAACTTAAAATGGAATTACTTCTGAAAAAAAATCAAACACCATATGATGTACCGGTAATCTATGTGAAGAACTATGAAGAATCCTATGTTATTGCAGGTTTTCAACAAGTTGGAGGTCCGTGTCTGCATGGCTTCAATGTTAAGGTTGCTAGCCTAGCTAACGTTAGTCTGTGACCACAATATAGGACATTTGTACTCTAACGTTAGTATGCC
Organism: Salvelinus sp. IW2-2015; assembly: GCF_002910315.2. Classification (NCBI taxonomy): domain Eukaryota; kingdom Metazoa; phylum Chordata; class Actinopteri; order Salmoniformes; family Salmonidae; genus Salvelinus; species Salvelinus sp. IW2-2015. The sequence goes on along the minus strand of NC_036872.1, from coordinate 25,033,560 downwards.
ACCACCTGAGGCGTCCATATGGCATGCCGCCTGTCTGCACAGTTAAGAGTCAATGCAAAACCTTTATTCAAGGTTCACAACTCACCATATCTCCTCTTGCCAAATACTATACCAGCTAACAACGCTGAGTACCTTGCTGTCTGTAATGAGAAACAAATAACGCATCAGACAGTATCACTCAGGCAATGATTTAATGCTAACATTAGACAAATGCTAGCTAATTCACGGGCTTTTTTATTTCACATTTATTTAACTAGGCAAGTCAGTTAAGAACAAATTCTTATTTACAATGACGGCCTACGCAGGGCCAATTGTGCACCGCCTTATGGGCCTCCCAATTACGGCCAGTTGTGATACAGCCTGGAATCGAACCAGGGTAGACCGCTGCGCCACTCGGTAGCCCACAACAACAATCTGCATGCAATGTCAAAGCTGTCAGCTGATGCATAACATGCGCAAATGATTGCAGGTTTGGAAGTAATAGCTATGTGTTGAAAATGTAGCTAACTAACGTTATTGAATTATTCCACTAGCTAGGTTGTTAGTTAGCCAGCTGTCTGAGTTTGGCAGAGGTCTTGGACAATGCAGCTTTGTTATGCAACTTATTCGCTGCAAATTAGGAAACAATTCACGATTTATTTTTAAATAAAACTACTTTCAACAGCATGTTACACAAATGTGTTGGAACAAACCTTAATAAGCGGTGACACTGCCACTGGAGGGACCATTTTGCTGCTGGTTTGTGATGGTTAGCCTGCTCCGAAATTTTGCACAACAGCAGCACCAGAGGTCACTTTACTGATGAAAAGGATTGTGGGAAAATGCCGGTGTCTAATTTTGTTAGCGCTATCTGGAATCCTTGGGATGTCCCGCCCCCTAACCATAACCCTTACCTAACCTTAATCATGGATTAAACCATTGAAAATACTGTAATGAAACCGTCCCAAGGATTCTATATAGCGTTATCAAAGCCACAATGTCAAAACCCCCGCCTATTTCTACAATGTCTCTTTTTAAAATCAATTTTTAAACCTAATCCTAACCTCAACCACATTGCTAACTTTATGCCTAATCCTAACCTTACATTAAGACCAAAAACCTCATGTTTGTTGTCAAGTTTTACGATATGGACATTTTAACTTTGTGGCTGTGATAACTAGTGAAAACCCCTTCACGTTCACTTGTGGTTCATGTTTTATAAAATTACCAAAAATATCTTGATTTTATCAAACTTTATAATCCTCCACTTCATAACCGAGTATTTACCTACATGTTCTAGATTATCAAGTGTGTCGTATTAAACTCGCCCACCACTTTCTGCTCTATCAACACTAACCACAAGATGCCAGCAGCTGCAAGCTTTTGTGGGTCTTTGCTTCAGACAGGGAGCAGGCTAATTGGGCAGGATCAGACAGGACATTAAGCAAAGTAGCGTGTTTCAATCATTAAATGCATAAAAATATATAAAAAAGGAGCAATAGAATCAACTTGACCTGACAGGGCAAGTTGCTTCATAGCTGTGGAGCTCTTTATGACAATGCACTGTCTATATGGTATTGTTAACAGGCCTACCCTTTGGGGGAGAAGCACTCTCATTAGGTAATATGTGTGAAGTGCAGGGGTAGAAATGGAGAAAGAAAATCACTCCTGGAACCCTTCAATGTAAAATCTATGAATTCAATGTGAATTGCAAAATTTTACATCACAAAATGTTTTCACGCCCAGAACCCCCTTCCCCCAGACCCCCTCCCATTTCCACCCCTTCCACCCCAGAACCCCCCACCCCCATGCATATCTGACGGGTAAGACAAGAGGGTGCATGGGTTTTCAGCAGTTTCAAAGTTAACATTACTTTATTCAACCCGATACTATATATGTTGCCAATGTAAGGAAGATCAGGCAGATGTGTCTTACAAAGTCCTAAACAGTTAGCTGTAGCATCATGTAGTGTGTCCAACTCCACAACAAAGTGAGATCTTCATTGCTGTCCTTTTGGCAAACCTAATTTTCCCCCGGTTCTTCATGTTTGCGGTGTACTCGTGGGATTTCAGTTTGGCGTAGTAGTCTGAGAACTTGTTGAAGAGGATGGAGATGGGCAGTCCGTTCAGTATGATTCCAAAGGAAATACAGAAGAAAGCAAAGAGACGCCCCAGGATGGTCTCTGGATACATGTCTCCATAGCCCACGGTGGAGATGCTCACCTGGAGTGCAGAAATTACAAGAGTTATGGAACTTGAACCCCTTTCACAGTGAAAATGTAAAAGTGTTATCTGTCCCACTTCAGTCACAACTTAAGAAATTCATATGAATACCCTTTCAGAGAGAGGTATACAGGGCCTAAAAGTGGCCTGACTTTATGTCCAGAGTGTTGATCATAATTAAGCACATACGGCATGCTTCATGTGAACAGGCACGGACATGGACAGATACACATATTCTAATGGAGGTGCGCTGACCTAAAGTCCACCCTGTAATAGCATTATGGTATTAAGACACTATCCAGGAACCATATAAACCATCCATTTAAATAATGTCAGACCATGTAGTTCATATGAAAAGGTTACTGGTACTTTGATCAGTGTTTAAGCGTATCATTCAGTTAGTGGCCACTGACAGCCATTAGTACACAGTGCAGTAGGTAGTATTATGAGGTGACTACAGAGCGAGCCATAGACCGGACACACTACAGACCTGAAGCCAGACCTGAGCCTCACTGCATCATCGCTGGAAGATCACCAGAAACATAGCTGAATATAAAGCTACAAAGAATGAAAGTTAGACTTTTTAAAAACTCCTAATGGCCTATTGTGAACTAATATACTTACAGCAGCCCACCACCATGCATGGGGGATGCTTGTGAAGTTGGTTTGGGGCACGTCATGCTCCACAGTGTAGACCATGGCAGAGAAGGCGAAGATTCCCATGGCGATGAAGAGGAAGAGGCAGCCCACCTGCTGGTAGCACTGGCGGAGTGTGAAGCCAAACGCCCTCAGTCCGGTGGAGTGGCGCGCCAGCTTCAAGATACGAAATATACGCATCAGCCGCATGATCCGCAACACCTGGCCCAGCTTCCCCACCTGCCCAACTGTCCTCATGTCATGTTCGTGCTTCACGTAGTCATTGTTTTCAAAGCACTCCAAAGCCAGCTGCAAGTACTGAGGTAGAATAGCGATCAGGTCCACCGTGTTGAGCATGCTCCTGGCGAAAGTCTGGAGGTCAGGTGTGGACACCAGCCTGAGCAGATACTCCATGGTGAAAAAAGCAATGCACAGAGACTCCACAAATTCACAGTAGGTCTTCCCGCTCAATTGGCCAGAGGGAGTCTTGTACTGCATATCCTCTACTGTGTTGAGTGTCATGGCCACCAGGGATACCAGGACAAACAGGCTGGAGACCAAGGCCATGAGCTTGGCAGGGACAGAGGAGAAAGGTTTTTCCATTAGGTTCCAGATCACTCTGCGGTTATGCCCCATGAACATGTCCTGAAACAGCTCCTCATTCTCCTCGATCTCCACCTCAGCCTCCAGCTCTCTCTGGATGTTCAGCTGCTCGTTTATTTCGTCCTGTCGCTCCTCAAAGGAAATCCGGCAGCAGCGGTGGGTGTTCTTGATCCTCACGCCCCAGTAGTTGATCTCCTCCAGAAAGTTTCTGGGACACAGCTCGTCTTTTATCCACAGCACCCCAGTTCTGTAGAAGGTGAAGATGTTGTTGAAAATCTCTGGGTCCCTGTCAAAGAAGTACTCATTTTTCTTGACTTGGTAATCGTCACACAGGTCCAGTTTCTTGTTGTGGTCTGTATAGGTGGCAAGCCGCCCTATCCTAGTTTTAGGGTACCTGGCCGCCAACCGGTAAGCTATCTGATAGGACTTCCCCCCAACATTGATGTTGAGATTGTAATTCTTGGTGGGTGAAGCCAGCCTTGAAAGAAGAGCCAAAGGCTTCTCATCTTCCTCATCCTCATACTCAGAGTAGATGTCATAAATGTCCTTGCTCAGTTCTTGCATGGAATTCCACTCTTTTATACAGCTGTCCTTGGTGAATGGAAGGGTGCTGTCTTCTGAGGGTCTTCTAAGTTCAGCATTAGGCCCAGTGACTTTGTAGTTAGGGAAGAGGCTCTGCCTCCTGTTCCAAAGGTTGAGCATCCTCCCGGTGCTTCCCATGTCGTTGCCTTCCGTGGGCTATACAGCAGACGGCAGATTCAAATCTGGGAGCATTACTGTTCTACTTTAATACCCCCCTCTGATTAAGCACATGCAGAGGATGTTAGCAGGATGCATTGCGTGCCACGGCCCCATCAATGATGCTGACAGAGGATCCATGTGCTTACAGAACATTTACATACCATTATCCCCTCCCAAGCTCCTCTGGCCCTGTGTGTAATGTAAGTGCTTTAATGTGTTTGGACCCCAGGAAGAGTGGGGATCCCTAATAAATACAAATACGTCTGTCAGTGAACATACTTCATCAACTCACTTCCTTAGAGTCTGTAAACAAGTCTGTATACGGTATGTGTCATCAAACTGAGTATATGAAGACAAACTGATACATGAACTCTCCCCTTCATGAATTCATCAATAGGTTTGCTGTAGTGTTGTTTTGGGCAGAGTAAGGACTGCCGTTTCATCAACTGCATCCTTGTCGACTGATACTGCTGAGCACATGCGTTCATGAACGCTGGCCAAACACTGCTCCAATTGAGTAATCTAGGTGTAGGCTAATCCATTGTCTCTTAAGAATGTAAAGATTAGGTGATAGTTTCCCTAGGCTTAGGGGACAAATTAAGAATTTGAATTAATGACTCTCCAACGAGGGGATTTTTGTATTCTCTTGCGATACAATACATTCATTTTGGTTTTCACATAATTCCAGAAAATAGTCTGAAAGTTATTGTTAATTGTTTATTGCCAGATTGTAATGACACAGAGACCCCTGTGCTGCAGGAGAACAAAGAGGGTGTGGGGGTGTTTAAAGAGGATAAGGACTTTAAGACGTTAACATGCTTCCTGTCAGAGTGGACAACATGTGTCTGTGGTCTCTCTTAGCCTATTAGAATCAAGGCCACAAGCTCACTTTGACAAGATATTCAATTACATTAATTATGTTACAACTACACATGGAGAACAATTATATACAATAACACTGACAAGAAGACTGATAGTGATGGTGATCGTAGAGAAGATAATCATTCTATAAAAGAACTCATCAGCCATTTTATTGTCTGACATAACTTGGCTTGGAAAAGGAATCCTCTTATAGGATATCAGATTATTGACTTGCTGATTAAAAGGTCTACACACAGACCTTCAGTCAAACACTTGTACTGGGTCAGTTTCAATATCATGTATTTCCTTTTTTCTCCTCTGTTCCCATACCAGTCTATTGGTTAAAGCAATTAAGGACTTAAGCTGAACTTGTTATAGCCTTGATGTTTGAATAGAGCTGCCAGGCTCCGGAGAACAATGTTAGTGTTTCACAAAAAAACATGTTTATATGAACTAGTGCGCTGAGGGTCYGGGACGGGTCAATCTAAATTGAAATTTAATTGAAACTGTTCTGACAAACTATAATTGACCTTATCCCTAGGAACAAGCATTTGTTTATTTTTTTTTCACTACAATGTTTTTGTATTTAAGTGAAGAACATGCAGACATAGTGTTTGTTGTTGACTAGACAGACCTGGTCATTACAGTAATTAGACACACATCAAGACTTATTAGGGTGTAGTACTCAGTCACAAGCAGTATCATACCATAGGATTACGTGGATTTCAATAGGACCTCTAAATGGATTGTAAAGAGTGTTTCATCTATGTACAGTAGATTCAAATTATTAATATTATACATCTTCACAGGTACTTGAATAAGAGGCTTTGAAGTCAATCAACATTTTATAAATGTTAATAAATACAATTCCCAACTTACTTATTTCAGTTGGGAGTTTTGAAAAACATTGCCTAATAAGTGCTACAAAATAGAGGTAATTTCTGACCAGGCTATTAATGTTAGTATGGTGTTCTGTCCACATTATCAGATGAGTATGAATTTTACACCGCAAGTGGTTTTATGCAGCTCAAGAGCTTAACATTCGCAATGCATCAGATTACAGACTGTTATCATCTCAGGACAACAGGGGGCTAACCTGGTTGCAGGTTATAATCTAAACAACGTGGCAGATGCATTTAGCTACCTTCTGCTGCCTTTTGTATGGTAGGCTGACCATTAAGGGTCCAGTTTGGTCTAGGGTTCCAATACGTTCCATGTAGGAATATGAAAAAGTAAAACTTTAAAATGTTTATTTGGGGTCCAAGTAGTGAAGCTATTTGAAAAATATTTTTCTGTGCCTGTGTGTCACAAGTAAATGATCAATGTGTGTTGTGCGGTGGCAAACATACTTCATGCCATGAGCTTTGGTATCTCTCAACAACAGTGTCTCTGTAATATCGGAAAAAAACAACAACAACCACTTGTTCACTCACTGCATTGCATTCATACCAGAAGTTAAACGCCATCTGCTCCAGGGTCTGTGTCTTTCTGGGTCAGACTTTCAATTGTATACAAGACAAGCTTTACAAAATTAAACCAGGAATGTATCATCATTCATTCATTCAATGATAACTGAGGACACAATGGGAGTCACAAAGAATGCCCAACAGCTGGCATTATCTGCAAATCGCCTGTAATAAGTTTTGCAGTATAATCAAAAGCCCCAAAATATCCTGCATCACACGAAAAGGTACTCTTTCTGACTTCCATCCTTTTTCTAAATGTTTAAAGAGCATTTATTTACAGATGGTGGATCCTCTTTTGCAAATAGACTAAAATGTTGTTGACAGTGTTAATGCAATCTGTGTCACCTTTCAAAATAAATCAGATAAAATATGGGAAAAAATACAAATACATGTGAGACTGACTCATGGAAGACACTGAGCAATATAAAGTACAGTACATCTACATATTTATCACTTATATGGTGCAAAATATTATAGTGAATCATTTTCATGAGCGTTTCAGCCAGTTGCAGCACAGGCGCCCCTCCAGCTCACTATGTGGCTGCAATGTGCTCATATGTTCATAAAGACAAATGAAAAAAATAAGCCAGCTTTTATGTCTGACTTTAATCAAAGATATAATAACTTCCGCTCTGCTTTWAATGTTATCAACTCTAGCAGGAACTGGCTGAGCATGAGGGCTGGTTATGTATACTACAGTAAAACAACCTGGCACACCAGCTATGTCATCAGTGGTTCCCAATGGAACTGGCTGCTGGGGAGTTAGGCTTGGTATTGGGGAGACTGGTGGAGGTGTTGGCTGCTCCATAATGGGTATGGGCCCAGGGGAGGAGTTGTGTCCACATAGAATGTTTGAATTGTGGCTGTGTCAGTGATTGATGGCAGAGCCGTTGTGACCATAGACCATATATGGGTTGTGACATTATCAGAAGTCAGACTGGGAGAATCAGTCAATGCGACAATGACTGGATGCTGTGAGGTAGCCTCAGTTTCTGTCCCATTTAGTGCATCTGCTGATGAGGCATCAGTATGAAGTGCGGTTTGTGAAGCAATTAAAGCATCATCAACTTCTGAGGCTGTTTGAGGCTATAGTTTCGCTGTCTGGTGGGTCTGTCTCCTCCTGAGTGTCTGGTATTGCGGTCTCAGTGCCAGCGACCATTGGCAGACCATTCTCTGAGGAAGACTTGCTTGTATCCGAGGACTCAGACGATTCCAGGCTGTCAGCCATCATGCTTCTGAATTGGAATCCATGTAGACTGACCTGGTTTCACAAATATAAATACTATTTGAGTGTAGAAACATAGAATAGCACACTTTTGACACAGTCTCTATTCACTGACTTTGTCATTGTGCACATTATAATAATTACAGATTTATCAGAATAAAGATGATGGAAAACAGCATGCAGGGGCACTCTTACTGGTATTGGAGATGCTACTGTTGCCACAAATAAAATATAGAAAGCGGTCCTCAAAATCTCCAATTTCTTTCCTGAAAGAGTAAAATAAATGTCACTGTTTTTAACATAGTAAACTTGACAAACAATGTTGAGTACCAAAGGTTTATTGAATACATTATAATTTAACATAATTCATTCTATAGGGCCATGTGTTTTGAACTATCATGTCTCATGACCTAGATTTTAACTGTTATTTTAAGCCAGGAATTAGAATTACACCAAAAATTAAAGCAATTATCTGAGGATGGAGCTGGACCATCTGACATAAAAAGAAAAGGGGACAGGTTGTTGAAAAAGCTTTAAATAAAGGTTCAAATCCAGGTCATGTGATATGATTGTCTAAAACACAGGACCATTTGACCATTCAACACTATATGGCAAAGAATAGTAGAAAATCAATTTTATTCTAAGCATTACCTTGATTAGGTTGAATACCCTCTCGTTTTCAGCATAAAAAGGAAGGGGTATACAGTCCCAATGAATACAAATTAAAAGTTCCTGTTCCTGCTGTATATCCAGTGCTAATAAGAATACTATAGAATCAAATGGGATGTATGAACGAACAATAGACACTGTATGAATGGGGTATGCTTATATGCATGATTTGGTGCGTGGGATTAACCAAGTGTCACTCCATGATAATTCATTACATTTGCTGACACATTTACATGGCAATACTGGTATATACTTTAGTCTTGTCTATATTTGAAGATTAGAAAATTCAACATTATATCCCCCAAAGTGTTGAATCAGAGAGTAACGGAAATAACATACAGACAGATGAACCAATGTAATTTGAAGAAAAAACTATAAGCTCGGTAAACAACTACTAAAACACAATCTGTCTGGTTAGCCACTGGGGGCAGAGGGCAGAATGAATACTCTGGGCTGCTCCTTATCAGAGGCTGTGAAAACATAGACAGGAGGGATTCCGTTTCCTTGTATGGGCACACGGGGGAGGCCTCCACTTTGGTCTGTGTCCCCGCGTGTGGAGTCTGAGGGTTGGGTGCACGGGGCTAGGGCTGGTGGGGGGAAGGGCAGAGGGCCACATAAGTGATCACAGTTTCCACTAAGAAAACAGGGAGGATATACAATACCTGTGATAGGTGGGACAGTGCCTTTGAAAGGAGGGACAGAGGGATCAGAGGTATTAGGTGGCTTAATGGGCCTGAAAGGGTCCTCGTCTGGGGGTGGGGGTGGTGGTGTGGGTCGGAGCAGTGGAGGAGGGACAGGTTTGGGGGTGCGGTGAGGGGGAAATAGAGGGTCCTCAAAGTAAAAGGTGGGAGTGAAGGAGTCATAGTCCTTGTCCCTCTGATCCAAGGGTCTTGACAGCATCCTTCTGTAAAAATAGAAAAAGGAAACGCTGGAGTTTACGGCCTATAGAAATACATCAACAAAAGTATCAAATGAACCACAAAGTCATCTGTATAATTGAAGATATAATAATTAAATCAGAATGGAGGGCTATCCGAGAGAGAGAAATTTGTGTTCATTGATTTTGGAATCGTAAAAGCCATTGCCTTGTATAATTAAACAAATATTGTATTTTCATTATACAATGTGGTCAGAACCAAAGCAAGATGTGATGCGTGTTTTACATTTTTCATTACCTAAAGGTCTGAAATCTGGAAAGTCTCTCCATGAGGATGATGCTTGTAAGTAAATTTTCATATATTAGTATATATATACACGTTTCCATATTGACATAGCATCTCTGTTTCACTGACACTAAAACGGCTCCATGCAAAGTTTAAAGTTGTGTTTTTTTGCATGCCTCCTTTCATTGTGGTTGTGCCACCCTACTCCACTATTTAAATCAATTTAGTCCTACTTCAGGCCAACAACCTGAAAGGATGGGACACCACCACTTAACACACCCTGTAACTCTTCTGATGTCAAGTCTCGTGCACCCAAATACCTCTCTGCAGCTGCCACCACAACCTACATTTTCTGCGACTTACGTTCCATCCATGCAGTACAGTTGATAACCATTGCTATAAATGTCTTATGTTTCAGCCAATATATTTTTCAGCCAATCTTACTGAAACAAATATCACTTGTTGGCCTCTCCCTCTGTACTGGTACAGATCTTCTACTTACACCACTCCTCTCAGGATCCCTCCCCCTTGACCAATCTTCCTCTACTTTCTTCACTGCCTCAGCATATGACAACTTCTGCACTACTCTAACCCTGGAAACATCAACGTGCCTCTCTCGCACGGGACATTTCTGATCCCCAGCACCATGGGTACCCCTACAACTAACACATACCACTACTTTCCCCAATGCTACACATTCCTTTGTCTCATGTCCTTCTGCATACTTCTCACACCTAGGAACCTCCCTCCTACACACTGCTGCCACATGCCCATAAGCTTGACACCTGTAACAATGTAATGTATTCGGCACAAAAGCTCATACAAGATAACTTATTTATCTTAAAATCACTTTGTCGGGCAAAGACTCAACATCAAAACTAAAAATAACAGACAATGACTCTTCTGTCTCACCACTCACGCCACCCTGTCTGCGTCGCACCAAACGACGAGCATCACAAACATCAAGAATCTTCCCCTTCAGTTGGTCAACTTTTACATTTACTTCTACGCCAGTAATCACGCCCTTCACTTGAGAGCAAAACAATTCACATTTCTTTCCCCCATTCATTTAACGCGGATCGCCTTCTCCCTCTGACCAGCAGAAACACAAACAATTATCACAAGACCACTTCTGGTTACCCTCACCGATTCCACTGCACCCAACTCTGTTTTCACCCACCCTGAAACCACAAATGGATCAGAAAAAAGGCAAGTGTCCACTTTTTCCAAAAACTTCACTCCTACTGTCACAGACTCATCTTTATCCTGACCCTTGGTGCAAGCCTCAGGCTCCGAGAACTTCACCACATCACCCACCTCCGATTCTTCGACCTCATTTATTTCCACTTCTCCTGTCAGATCACTCTGCTTCCACTTTCTACCATTCTTCTTTAACAAACCATCTCCCTTTTTCCCGCCATTTTTTACTGACTCAAGCTCACCCTCTTCCTCTCTCTCTCTCTTAGACCTCCTCTGCCTCTCTTTTTCCCTCCGTTCCTCCACCATATTCCAAGTATACCTTATGATAATACTGCACTTCTCCTGACATACATCTTGTTCTTGCCTTGTCAAGGGATGCAATTTAACCAGCTGTCACAATCTCTGCACAATCAGCACGAACCTCTCGGGATGTCACTGTCGAAAAACCTTGAAATTAGGTAATCGGCTCGGCCTGGCCTTATACATTTGTATGCCCATATATGGTAGTAAGTCAGACCAAAGATGTTAAGGCACAGATCAGTAGCCAAGATACTCAGCTTTCCGCAGACGCCCTGCTTTTGCAGATAGGGGCTACCGTTCTCATACCAAACTGAATTGAATTAAACAACAAATAGGGTCCCCAAATATGGGGACTTTATATTTAAGAGGGTATTTAACTGTATTTACAGTGCCTTCCGAAAGTATTCAAAATGACAAAGCAAAAACTTGTTTTTAGAAACGTTGGCTAATTTATAAAAATAGTAAAACTGAAATATTACATTTACATAAGTATTCAGACCCTTTACTCAATACTTTGTTGAAGTACCTTTGGCAGTGATTACAGCATCGATTCTTCTTGGGTATGACGCTACAAGCCTGGCACACCTGTATTTGTGGAGTTTCTTCCAGTCTTCTCTGCAAATCTTCTCAAGCTCTGTCAGATTGGATGGTGAGCGTTGTTGCACAGCTATTTTCAGGTCTCTCCAGAGATGTTCGATCGGGTTCAAGTCCGGGCTCTGGCTGGGCCACTCAAGGACATTCAGAGACTTGTCCCGAAGCCACTCCTGCATTTGGACTCCCAGGTGGCGTAGCGGTATAAGGCACTGCATCTCAGTGCAAGAGTCGTCACCACAGTCCCTGGTTCGAAACCAGGCTGAATCAAATCGTCCGGGTTTGGTAGGCCGTCATTGTAAATAAGAATTTGTTCTTTATTGACTTGCCTAGTTAAAGGTTAAATAAATACAATTAAAAAATTAAAATTGTCTTGGCTGTGTGCTTAGAGTCGTTGTCCTTGTAAGAAGGTGAACCTTCGCCCCAGTCTGAGGACCTGAAGCAGGTTTTCATCAAGGATCTCTCTGTACTTTGCTCTGTTCAGCTTTGCCTCGATCCTGACTAGTCTCCCAGTCCCTGTCGCTGAAAAACATCCCCACAGTATATACTGCCACCACCATGCTTCACCGTAGGGATGGTGCCAGGTTTTCTCCAAATTTGTTGCTTGGCATTCAGACCAAAGAGTTCAATCTTGGTTTCATCAGACAAGAGAATCTTGTTTCTCATGGTCTGAGAGTCCTTTAGGTGCCTTTTGGCAAACTCCAAGTGGGCTGTCACATGCCTTTTACTGAGGAGTGGCTTCCGTCTGGCCAGTCTACCATAAAGACCTAATTGGTGGAGTGTTGCAGAGATGGTTGTCCTTCTGGAACGTGCTCTCATCTCCACAGAGGACCTCTGGAGATCTGTCAGAGGGACCACCGGGTTCTTGGTCACCTCCCTGATAAAGGCCCTTTCCCCCCGATTGCTCAGTTTGGTATCCAGAATGGCGTCCAGTTCTAGGAATAGTCTTGATAGTTCCAAACTTCTTCCATTTAAGAACGATGGAGGCTGCCGCTGTGTTCTTGGGGACCTTCAATGCTGCAGAATTGTTTTGGTACCCTTCCCCAGATCTCTGCCTCGACACAATGCTGTGTCTGAGCTCTACGGACAATTCCTTCGAAGGAAGATGGTTTGGTTTTTGCTCTGACATGCACCGTCAACTGTGGGACCTTATATAGACAGGTGTGTGCCTTTCCAAATCATCTCCAATCAATTGAATTTACCACAGGTGGACTCCAATCGAGTTGTAGAAACATCTCAAGGGTGATCAATGGAAACAGGATGCACCTGAGCTCTGAATACTTATGTAAATAAGGTATTTCTGTTTATTATGTATAATAAATGTGCAAAAATTTCTAAAAACATGTTTTTGCTTTGTCTTTATGGGGTATTGTGTGTAGATTGCTGAGGATTTTTTGTTATTTAATCCATTTTAGAATATGGCTGTAATGTAACAAAATGTGGGGAAAGTCAAGGGGTCTGAATACTTTCCGATGGTATTTATCAATAGACCATCCTTAATATTATTTGCTATTGAATTAAATTGAAATAAAGTGTCTTGACATGTGAATAATAATTTGCAATGACTAATGTACATGCATGGAATATTGATTAGTTGGTGTTATCACTTGGTGACTTTCCTCTCATTATAATCCAGTCATTGTTTATTGTAAAGCCACGTATACATTCTGGTTTCCAAAAACATGGAGTCAGTTTATCTGTTATTATAGCAACACGTTATGTTTAAACTTAAATAGAATAGTTGAACGTAACTAATAGTAACTACAATAGTGAATCTAATACAAAATCAAACGATTCCTTTTCATTGTAATTGTTTATCAACTAATTAATGATTGCAATCAATCATTGTTTCATATACAGTATCTGCTGTTACCATGAACTGTTGACTAATTTCATTCTGGATAACAAAGTAGTTTTAGAACAGCTACATGGTTTTAATGTAAGGTGTTGTTACAAGGTTGTTATCTTAGGTTTGTGTCCCAAATGGCACCCTATTATTGCGCTACTTTAAATTTCTTATTTTACCCCCCTTTTTCTCCCCAAATTCTAACTTGTCTCATAGCTGCAACTCCCGAACAGCCTTGGGAGAGGCGTAGGTGGAGTCATGCGTTCTCGGAAACATGACCCACCTAACCGCGCTCCTTAACACACCCAGTTTAAGCCGGAAGCCGCCGCACCAATGTGTCGGAGGAAACACTGTTCAACTGGCGACCGGGGTCAGCATGCAGGAACCCGGCCTGACACTAGGAGTTGCTAGGGCACGATGAGCCAAGTAAAGCCCCTAACCCGGATGACGCTGGGCCAATTGTGCACCATCCTATGGGACTCCCGGCCACATCCGGTTGTGGCACAGCCCAGGAATGAACCTGGGTCTGTAGTAAAGCACTGAGATGCAGTGCCTTAGACCACTGAGCCACTTGGGAGGCCCAGTTCACTACTTTTGACCAGGGCCTATAGGTTTCTGGTCCAAAATAGTGCACTTTAGGGAATAGGGTGCTATTTGGGACGTAGCCTGGGTGTGTTACATAGGGTTCATTCTGTTACTTTATCCACGTCCAGTCATTCTGGTTTGTATGGTTTTGATTACAGATAGATATAGCCAGCCAATACAAATTAATGTCATTTACATGGTTTGTCTCCTGTCTATCATTGTTAGCCTATTATGTTATTAGTTGTTTTACTGTCATGCCCTGGCAATATATAGCTCAGTGTTGAAAACACCCTGATGAAGGCTTTAATACTGAAACACTTTGTCTGCATCCCAACTGGCACCCTATTCCCTGGTCTATATAGTGCACTGCTTTTGACCAGATTCCTATGGGCCCTGGTCAAAAGTATTTAACTGCATAGAGAATAGGGTGCCAATCATGAACACCTTTTATTGACCTTCCACGACTATACATTATCATGTCAGCTATGTTGTTATTAGACTAGTGGATTTGATTGAGCAGTTACAGGCCTTCACTGTTGCACATACCCAGCTTCCACCACTGAGTGTCAGCAGTGAGCCACAAATTTAACAAAGTATTCCCATTAGGTCCACATTGAACTATGCAAAGCAAGACAGTTGTGATGTCCCTGTAAAGTTACTGCAGGAACACAGTAGAATTATATTTCTATGAAGTGTTTGTGAGTGTTTCAAACTTTAGTGTTTGTGACTTCACAGTACTATGTGTTGCTTGCTGCCATAGAAATGGAATTCTTCATTCTAATTCTATAGTACTAGTTCTAATTCTACCACTTAAGTTGCTTTTGTTTAGTGAGCAGTTAGCAAGTTTATCTTCCCGTATTAGAAGGTTGTATATTGTTCCTGCCAAAATTGCCCAGTAGACATTAAAACAGCTGCCATGGAGTTATGCATTTGTAGAGCATCATAATGCTTTGGGGTTGAAATGGCTTAGGTCAATCTCTCTCCATCTCTGTCAGTAAAGTTAGCTATGGAAAAGGCAGTAAGGGCCCTGTCTTTCCCCCTGTCTGTCCGGCTCCTGTCTGTCCCCAGCCTTCTATGTCTCCTGTCCCTGCTGTGCTGTGTCCCTGCGGGGAGACCCTGTCTGCAGTGTGACCGCAGGGTCAGGCTCCTCCATGAAGACTACCTATTGGCTGCTGCCTCTGCCACCGTAGAGGACCAGATAGAACTGAAGAAGATTCTAGACTACGCCTACGTCACCTACACAACCACCAGCAACCAGTATAGCGGCGTTATTGGTAGGTGGTTGTTACTTACGATGCAAGCGCACTACCATCTGTGCCATAAAGGTCTAGACCTCTTAGTAGGCGTTACAGTGCACATTAATACGTGTGTGTGTTGTGGTGGTGTAACGGTGTGCGTGTGGTGTGTGTGTGTGTGTGTGTGTGTGGTGTGGTGTGTGTGTGTGTGTGTGGTGTGTGTGTGTGTGTGTGTGTGTGGTGTACGGTGTGTGGTGTCGTGTGTGTGTGTGGTGTACGGTGGGCTGTGGTGTGCGTGTGTGTGTGGTGTTGTGTGTGTGTGTGTGTGTGTGTGTGTGTGTGTGTGGTGTGTGTGTGTGGTGTGTTGTGTGTGTGTTGTGTGTGTGTGTGTGTGTGTGTGTGTGTGTGTGTGTGTGGGTGTGTGTCGTGAGGTGTGTGGTGTGTGTTGTGTGCCCCCAACCCGACCACCCTCTACAGGGCCAGTACAGAATACCAGAGTGAGTTTGACCGTTTCCAGGGCAGCCAACTCACAGGTGTGTGTGTGCCTGCGTGTGTGCATTTGTGCTTGCGTATTTGTGTGCGTGTGAAACTGACTACCGTCTGTCTGTCCTCTCCCTGTGTAAGGGCCTCTGACGTTTGAGGCCATTCAAATTCTGGAGAAAGGCAGGAGAATTCTAGAGAAACACCTGCAGACTTTTGTCCAGAAAGGTGAAGGGTTCAGCTGTAGCCTAGTGTTAATATCAACAATACCAACAGTAATACTAACAGTGCCACTGTAATATGTTTATGATTCTTTCTGTAATAACAGTGTATGGCAACACTTTACATAGAGTGGAATTTAACTAATGTCTTGTTTTCATTTTGTCAGGTCTCTGCCCAAACAAATGTGGTAAGCACATATGCAATTTAATTAATTTGTCTTTTAATCTGCCATTCCTTTCACCCCCTTCCATAGTGCCATCATTTCATCACTTTTACTTTGATTCCCATATCATTACCTCACCTATTGGCCTGTGATCACGGACACACACACACACGGACACACGGGCACCGCACACACACACGGGCACCGCACACACGGACACACGGACACACACACACACACACACACACACACACACACACACACACACACACCACATCCTCTTCCATTACAGTTATTACTTTATAGATCAGCAACAAATTGTGCTGTCTTTTTAAACTGCAGGGTTGCTGTATCAGAGAGTAATGAACTGCCTTTCATGTCAGTACAAGCTGCACACCTGCCCCTCTACCACTCAGGACTGCGGGGGTGAGTGTGTGTGCATGCATCCATGTGTGCGTCCATGCGTGGGTGAGCCTGTGTGTGTGTGTGTGTTTGTGTGTGTGTGTGTGTCTTTATGCAGCAGCACTGTCTACTCTTATTGAATGTCATAGATGACTTAATACTGACCTGTTCAAACTATTCTAATCTGAGGTTAAATCAATCCCTCTGTCTATCCCTCCCTTCCTCTAACCATTCTTCTCTCTTCCTCACTCCCTCCTCCTTCTCCTCCCTCTCATTTTCATTCTCTCCTCCTTCTCTCCCTCTACCCCGATCCCTCCCTCCCCCCTCCCCCTACTCCTCTCTCTCTGGTAGAGTATCCAGTGAAGGCAGCAGAGGGGGGACAGGCAGTGTTGGACTGTTTCCTCCCCTGGCATAGTCTAGTGGTGGGCCGGCCAGATTATCACTACACCTGGGCTCCAGGGACGCAAAGGACTGCAAATGTAAGACGTGAGGGTGCACACACACACACACACGCAGACAAACACACAGGAGCGTTCTGGCTTTGAACACATACATGTAATGTTATTCATTTTGTCTTTCATCCATCCCTTTCCCATTTTTCACTTCCCTCTAGCTGACAGAGGGAGATTTCAGAGTGCTGGTGGTTACTGAGGATTCCTCTGTGGTGCTGAACCAGCTGCATGTCGATGAGGAGGGCATGTACCGCTGCCTCCTAACGGATGGCAAAGGAACTGTCCTTTCACGCACACACTTCCTGCTCACTGGTATGCCAGTTTGAATACATGTAGCCCCTGGCCTACTTCAGAAATGCATCATCCCTTTCTCCCTCCCCTGAATGTTAAAGTGATAAGAGTTGTTAAAAGTTATATTCTTTGCTTTCACTTATCCAGCTGTGTTAGATTAGTGATTACTTCAAGAGGACAGATCAGTCTTTAACAAAGCCATTGATAGAGGCATAGACATTCAGGGGTTACACTTTTCCAGTAGAATAGGCATGAAATGGGATGGAAATAAAGACGTTTGGAAACAGAATAGGCCAGATCACCCTTCACCTCTCCCTCTCTTTTGTCCACAGTCACCCCGTCACCTGTCCCGACTCCCAGATCTCTCCTCACCCTGCCCTCCCTCCCTCCTAGTTATGATGCCTCCCCCATTTCTCACCCTCCCACTGACCTCCTGCTGGTCATCATCATCATGGTTACTGCCCTGAGTCTGACGGCCAGCCTAGGCCTTGCTATTGCTTTTGGGTGAGAGAGGGATGGAGGGTGAGAGTGGGGGACAGAGTGAATGATGGGTGAGGGAGAGGGGGGGAGAAAGACAGAGAAAGGYGAGGAGGAGAGAGTGACCGAATGAGTGATTGATTCAATTATGAATGATTGCTTAAATATTTGAGTGGGAGAGACAGAGAGGGGGAGAGAGATGATGGAGGAATGATGGAGGGACTAATTAGAAAAAATATGAATGGATGTTCAAAAGATGAATTGAGAAGTTTGGCCATGTGAAATTGGCGGAACCAGGACAGATCTTCTGTTGTAGCGGACAAGTCCAATCTCATTTCCCTTCCAAAATTCAAAATATTCCCTGTGTAGGAAATCGCACCGATATAATTGTTTCTCATTACCCTCATATCCCACAGCCTCCCAACAGATGTTACATTTTGAAGTATCTACTGTCAGTTGCCAGGAATAGTAGATACAGAATTACAATAAATAGGAAAGATACTACACATACAGCTGAGTGATAAGTAACAGAAATGTAAACTTTTTCCTTGAATAATCAAGGACACATTTCTGGTGTCAGAGTTGACGAGAAAATAGAATGACATCATGTCATAAAGACTGAACAATGTGTGTATGTCCTTCCACCAGATTGACGACTCTGAGACAACAGAGAGAAGAGGAGGAGAGGGAAGGAAAGGGGAGAGATGATGACAGAGGAACAAGAATGTGACTGATGTGGAATATGAGAAGGGATGGACAAGATTTTGAGTTAAAAAAACACAAAAGAGTTAAAAGAAAGGGTGTAAATGAATACTGATACTGTTAATAACTATCTTAGATAGTGTAGCACACACACACACATCATTTAATTTAATTCACTTGATTGACCTCAATAAGGTTTTCTGAACGGAGAGAAGATTATAGACACGTGGGATAGGATGAAAAGAGGGAGGATGAGAGGAGGGAGGGATGGAGGTAAAACTCCTAGATTACAGACTTTTTCAGATTAATATTCCCAAACGTTAACCTAATTCTAGATAATCCACTGTGGGAGCAGGAGGGGAGGTGAGGGGGAGGGGAGGGGAAACAGAGACAGTTTTCATATTCAAGTTCCCTTTTCATTCAGATAAAGAGAGTATTAAAAAGTGGGATAGAGAGAGACACATGAGTGAGAGAGGGACATAACAGAGAAGTAAAACAGTCTACATTAGGGCCCTTCACTAATCATCATCATCAGTATTTTGTACTGGAGTTATTAGCCAATCAATCAATCAAAAGATGGTTTCCTCTCACAAAAGATATTCCATTTGCAAAACCAGCTCCTTCAAAGTGTCCAGTGTGTCTCTGCAAAGATTCATGGTTGCTCAACATTGATATGCGCAATAATACTGTTGATGAACATACACACAAGGTTTTTCTTCACTTGTGCAATGTAATCAAGTGAGTGAAACTAAAAACAAGCTAAGTTATTAGTCATCTTACCTTTCAAAATATTTGAATTTCCTATCTTAACCTTTATTAGTAATAAGAGATACAGGGTCTTGACTACTGTAGCGCTTTTGTTTTATTTCCCACCTTCATGGAATAGCCCCTTTCACTGACAATGCTTGACTTTAAAAGACACTTGTCACACTGCCTCAGTGTCAGCCACAGCATCCTACATGTGAGGGTGGCAACAATAATTAATTTCACTATTGCATTGCTCACTGACTCGTTTGGAAAATTAACAAAGTGTATTTTCCAGGATGAAGGTTTTAAAGGTGTGTGTGTGTGGGTCATGGGGGTGTTTTCCTCTTGTCGTTCGCCCACATGTCAGCATTACAGGAAGCTGTACAACATGCATCCTGTTACTCTAACCTCCATGTGCACCCTCAGATGCGTAGACACACACACTACACACACACAACACACACACACAACACACACACACACCCACACACACACACACAACACACACACACACACACACACACACACACCACACACACACACAACCACCCACACCACACCACACACAGTCCTATTTAAGGAAGGATCATAGAACCTGTACTGTAGCTCTTGAGTAATATTCTGGGTTTTGTGTGGGAGAGCATGACAGATTGTGTTTGTTTTATTGCATGTCAGTAAAAGCTAAGCTCAGCGGTTGGCACGCATGATATGTGTTCGTGTGTGTGCCCGTTGGCAATTATAACCGTGCGACTTGGTGTGTGTGTGGGTGTGGGTGTGGGTGTGTGTGTGTGTGTGTGTGTGTGTGTGTGTGTGTGTGTGTGTGTGTGTGTCACTCTGGTACAATTCGTGCAGTCTCAGTTTACAAAGGCAAGGGAGGGGGAAAGAGAGAACGAGAGATGGAGGGAGAGAAAGGAAGTGGAGTGGGAGGAAAAGAGTGGGAGAAACAGTGAATGGACGTGCTGTGGATTACAAGGAAGTGGTGGAGAAGGGAGCAGGAGGTCAGATGACTGTTTAGCTGTATTTTGTGCTGATGGAAGGTAGATACTCTAGCATAGTACCACAGTTCTGCTGCCTACATCATTACAACTACATACATCATCACTGCACACAGTTATGACTCACCAGTGGTAGACAATCATGGTTACTATTGTTGTTGTAAAGAATGAATGGAGGCAAAGTTGAAACAGAGTTATGAATAACAGAGTTAATTAATGCTGTGAAAGAGAGTTAATGAATGGAATTCTACAGAACTTTAGCTCAGATTAGGGACAACTCCAACCAGACTGGGGTCAGATTAACATGTAAATCAGAGAGAGGGAGGGAGCCAGAGAGAGGGGGTGGGAAACAGTTTATGAATAGGGGATGATGTAAATATTTACCCTTCTCTGCTGTGCAAAATAGCCTAACTCATTACATAAGCGCTCACACACACATGCATGAATGCACCCACTAATCCACACACACACACACACAGAGTCCTGCAGCCTGTTATTTTCCATGCCTGTTTGTTTGGCACATTTTCTTTATAATATTCTCAACATTCACAAAATAGTTGATTTTCTTACTTTTTAATTCTGCATTGTTGGGAAAGGGCTCATAAGTAAGCATTTCACAGTAAAGTCTACACCTGCTGTATTTGGCGCATGTGACAAATAACATTTGATTTGATTTAAAGCTGCAATCTGCAGTTAGAACAATAACAAAGCGGACACCCTGAATCCCTCCCTTGAGATGACGTAGAGGCACCTTCCCTCTGCATCATGATTTCAACGGTAGAGTTGCACCTCTAGGGCGAAAAAGAGAGAGATTTACTACTAAATGACCAAAATATATAACTTTTGAAACAAACTGTAAAAATGAAGACCATAATTGACTTGCTTCACTATAACTATGCCCAAAACATGTTTTTTTATGAAAAGTTACTCTTTAAATAATAATAATATATATATATATATATTAATGCATCTCAAACAGACATTCACAAACTTTGTATCTGTTCTGTAGTTTGGATGGCTGGCTGGCTGTCTGGGGGTATTTTTCCACCACAGTGATAATGGATATCCATTCTAATCAACAGCAAGGTATTAATTCTAATCAACTTTCACTGTCACATGACACAACTAGAGGATGGGAACTGAAACACAGATATTTATCTGACCATAACCTTTAACCCAACCCTAAACTTATCTGTAAACCCTTGATTGATGTCAAAAATAATATGTTTTATATGTCATAGGCTACCCCCCTGCAATTTCCATGAATCAGCTGTAAATCAATGTAAACAGTTTAAATGAGATGTGTGTGTGTGTGTGTTAAAAATGGGTGCTTAAAGTCAAAACATGATGTAATTTAGAACAAACACAGGGTAAACCCTGAGCACCACGTGTGGTTTTGGAAAATCTGAGTTTTTACTTCAAACACCTTATAAGGAGTTCCGGTACAGACAGATGAGCTTATATAGTCGTTCCGTCTGTGATGTGTCCTCCTTATGTGGAAAAGGAGGCGGAGTAGCAGTTTGGTATAAAACCCTGTCCCTCCAATCTCATCCCATCTCTTAACAAGAAACAAGAGGTAAAGACAGTTTAGTACTGATTTTGAGGTGAATTGTTTATGGAAATAGTCACATTCAGTACTCTCTGGCTGAAGTCAAATTGTTTTAATTAGTTGATCAAGTTTAAAATATATTCTGATCAAGAACAAGTGTGTTTTGCCAAACATTTTGTTGCTTTTAGGCTAGTCTATAACTTTCCACAGGAGAAACAAATCAAAGCGACAATTTTTTTACCTGTTTATTTTTGGGACCAGAACTAAATAATGTGTTCAAGCAGCGAGCCTCTGGAGATAACTGGTATTGAGTTGGCCCACATCCTCAGAACTCCCTGTGACCAGTTCGCCTCAGGCGGCTGTGTACTGCTAGACTGTCGGTCTTTCCTTGCCTTTTCCAGGACTCACATCTCTGAGTCCCGCAATGTCAACTGGAACTCGATGCTCCGGCGTCGGTCCAAGAGCTCCGTTGTTTGTTTGGAGTGGTTGGTCGCGGACAAGGACCTCCTTGGTCGGCTGTGCAGGGGGGATTTCTCGCCAATGGTGGTGCTTGATGAGAGTAGCCTTTCTATGGCCGAACTGAAAGGGGAGAGCTTGGCCAGTATGCTGCTGAACGCTCTACAAGCCGATGTCCAATCCAGCTCAGCACAGATCTGCTTTCTACAAGGTGAGATTTACCAGGCTACAAAGCAAAACAAGTCGACTATTAGATACATTTTGAATTAAATCAAATTTTTTATTTTATTTATTTATTTTACCGTTATTTTACCAGGTAAGTTGACTGAGAACACGTTCTCATTTGCAGCAACGACCTGGGGAATAGTTACAGGGGAGAGGAGGGGGATGAATGAGCCAATTGTAAATTGTAAATGGGCCTACAAAATAGAATAAGAATACCCCAAAAAGTCCAAAGTTGGAGTTGTTAATTAATATTTTTAGGCCAAAATATTATAATAACCATATTATTTCGTTACACACATTTTTTTTTATAATTTCCTCTACAAACCATCATCTAACTAGGTCATGTTCCTATCTGGTACAGAAGAGGTAAGGAGTTATGTCATGAGCTGCTGAGTGACATTGTAATGTTTCTCAATGGCAGGTGGCTTTGAGGGGTTCCATGAAGAATATTCAGAAGTCTGTTTCAACTCCCCAGGCCTGCTGGGACACAGCCCTGCAATGATGGACCTGGAGACTAGCGTGACAGGGCGGAAAACACCACTCTATGATCAGGTGAGAGACTGGGAAAATAACTGAAACAGTTGCATGAGGACATTTTTCTCAGGCATTTGTCCACTACTTTATTTGGTTTGGGATGTTTTTCCTTCATGGATTGAAATCAAAGTCATGTTTTGGTTGGTTATTGTTTTTGATTGGTTGGTTTGTGTTTGATTAACAGGAGGGTCCAGTGGAGCTCCTCCCCTTCCTGTTCCTGGGCAGTGCAGTTCATTCGTCACGGCGCGAAACTCTCACTGCAGCGGGGATCACGGCAGTGCTCAACGTGTCCTCCTCCAGCCCCAACCTGTATGAAGAGGACCTAAAATACATGAGACTCACCGTAGAGGACAGCCTGGCTGCAGACATCGCAGCCCTCTTCCCTGAGGCCATCGCCTTCATAGGTCAGTTCTACTACTAGCATCACCTTCTGGGTGTGTCCCAAAAGGCACCTTATTCTAATTTGGTACGCAGACATTGGTCAGGTTCCCCTGCTCAGACGTTGCAATCATCCACCAATGGTTGCATGCCACGTCATTGACTGTGGCGTCGTGCACCAGATTAATATAACATATGATGTGGTAAGCTGATACGTAAAGTATCTATAAAGGCATTGTAAGATCTGGCATGCGTCAGCAACGTCTGAGCAGGGGAACACGACCTTTGTCTCCTCTCCTTAATTTGAAAACGCAGGACAGGTGAAAGATTGCCAATTTCTGGGACATTTATTTCACATATATCTAGATTGAAGAGACGAGGAAGGAAACCATTTTAGACTATTGAGACTGTGTGCTAAAACACAGAGCTCAAAGCTAATTACCCTGCTCTGTACCTTCTCTGTTGCAGACTCGGTGAAGGAGAGTGGTGGTCGTGTGCTGGTGCACTGCCAGGCCGGCATCTCTCGCTCGGCCACTATCTGTCTGGCCTACCTCATCCACGCCCGCCGTGTCCGATTGGACGAGGCTTTCGACTTCGTGAAGCAGCGACGCCAGGTCATCTCTCCTAACCTGGCCTTCATGGGACAGCTGCTGCAGTTTGAGACCGACGTTCTGTGTCACTGACCCCATCATTAGCTATATATTTATATATATGATTTGCCACTAACAAGACTCGCAGAGATATATTTCTGAGGAAGACTCAAGAGAAATGTACCGTATATAAGCACTTCCACTAGGTGGATTAGTCCAAAAAGTTGACTTGGACTGTGATGAAGAATGTGTATCGATTTCACACGTTTTTATGTGTCTCTGCGTGGCCACAGCCTCATATAACTGCTCAGAGAAATGTTTACCCACTCTGCCACTGGCTGGGCTGTATCTGAGAGAAACCCACAGAGACTGGCAAGAGAAATATATATATATATATGTATATATGTGTATATGTGTATATATATATATGTATGTGCTGTTTGCCTTTTTGGACATTTTGCAAGGGCTGACAAAGGCCTATACTGTGTGATAAACCCCAGCAAGTTGTTGGGTACCGGAGTAATAACTACTGTCTGTAAAACTAAATGTGAATGATTTGTATCTTGATCAGGTGATTTAATGTATTAAGGGCAATACATCAATACAATCAATTTCCTAACACCAGTGCAAATCTGAAACAAGCTCATCCTCATCAAATCATAGGTGTTGGCTGTAGCTTGCAGGTCTGCTCTGGGCAAAGGGAAGAAGCCATCTTAAACGTTATGGTGTTTTTATAAAACTTATTTTGAATCATTTTATTATGGTTTTGACAGTATTGTGATTTACACTGTCGGTTATTGCACTTTATTTGCCAATGTGGAGGCAGATTCCTGCTGTTTTTCACATAGATTAAATACTTTATAAACTGGAAAACACATGTTTGTCTATGTATGTTTATATAATAATGCCCTGTATACATACAGTGCCTTCCGAAAGTATTCACACCCCTTGACTTTTTCCAAATTTTGTGGAGTTACAGCCTGAATATAAAGTGGATTATATTGAGATTTTGTATCACTGGCATACACAATGTAGGAGCCAAATATGTCATATTGTATATTGGCATGTATCCAATTCAATGCATTTCTGTTGTATGTGTGTTTGCCGTTAATCCCCTGTCAAGTGTGTGTACCCCCTCTACAGGCCAATGGAGAATACAGTTAAAAGGCGTACATGCTCCAAGGCCTACTGGGAGTGACTGGAATGGCTGCACACAGTCTTTTGACCGTACCAGACCATGTTTATCATGCTGTTTGTTCCTTTAGTTTAATGATCAGAATTAGTTTTGGTAGAATTCTATGCATTTTTGTATCCAGAAGAACGACAAATAAATGTATTATTTTCAACTTTCAACTTGAATCAAACTCTGGACATTGGATTTTTATGCGCCAAGACTAACATTTCACCCCTCTCCATTGTGGCTAAAGGATTAAAGTGGAAATTGTATTGAGACATTTATATTGGACAATTTAGCCACTACACACACAATACCCCATAATGTCAAAGTGGAATGATGTTTTTATCAATTTTTACTAATTAATTATATATGAAAAGATGAAATGTCAATAAGTCATTGAGTCAATAAGTATTCAACCCCTTTGTAAAGGCAAGCCTGTCAGGACCCGGTGAGAGAAACAGTCACTAATAGTCGGCAGAACCCAGAAGATGAGGCAGACTCAGCAGTACTAGAGATGGTGGTTTAATAAAAGGACAAGATCTTCAGGCAAAGAATATAAATCCACCACGTCAAAAAATAAAGCCAAGAGGCACAAAATGGATATCCTCCAAAATACAAAGAAACTCCACAAAGTGGTAAAAACAGCAGGGAAAAACAAACCTCAAAAGACTACTCAAAAATACACAAGCACTAAACCAGAGAACCTCTGGAAAATCCAATAAGAGAAATATGTTCACAACAAGGCTGGGGCTGGGTGCTTACATACAAACACTGAGCAAAGAACTGAGGAACACACAGGGTTTAAATACTAACAAGGGAACGACACACAGGTGCAAACAATAATTAGAGCAAGGAAAAAAACAAAAGGTACAAAAAAGGTGCAATGGGGACATCTAGTGACCAAAACCTGAACAGTCCTGGCCAAAACCTGACAAAGCCTAAATAAGTTCAGAAGTAAAAATGTGCTTACAAGTCACATAAGGTGCATGGACTCACTCTGTGTGCAATAATAGTGTTTAACATGATTTTTGAATGACTACCTCATCTCTGTACCCCTCACATACAATTATCTGTAAGGTCACCTAGTTGAGCAGAGAACCTCAAACACAGATTCAACCACAAACTTGGGAAGTTTTCCATTGCTTCGCAAAAACAACGGAACCTTTGGTAGATAGGTTAAAAAAGGAGACCGTGAATATCCCTTTGAGCGTGAAGTTATTAATTACACTTTGGACGCTGTATCAATACAGCCAGTCACTACAAAGATACAGGCATCCGGAGAGTTTAATGGCTGTGATAGGATACAACTGAGGATGGATCATTCACATTATAGTTACTCCACAATACTAACCTAATTTACAGAGTCAAAAGAAGGAAGTCTGTACAGAATACAAATATTCCAAAACATGCATCCTGTTTGCAATAAGGCACCAAAGTAAAACTGAAAATAATGTGGCAAAGAAATTAACTTCATGTCCTGAATACAAAGTGTTATGTTTGGGGCCAATCCAACACAACACGTCACCGAGTACCACTCTTTATATTTTCAAGCATGGTGGTGGCTGCATCATGTTATGGGTATGCTTGTCATTGGCAAGGACTAGGGAGTATTTTAGGAAATAAATAAATGGAGTAGAGCTCAGCGCATGAAAAGTCCTAGAGGAAAACCTGGTTCTGTCTGCTTTCCAAAAGACTGGGAAACAAATTCCCCTTTCAGCAGGGCAATAACTTAAAACACAAGGCCAAATATACACTGGAGTTGGTTACCAAGATGACATTGAATCTTCCTGAGTGGCGTAGTTGCAGTTTTTACTGAAATCGACTTGAAAATCTATGGCAAGACTTGAAAATGGCTGTTAAGCAATGATTTAAAACCAACTTGACAGAGCTTGAGGAATTGTAAAAGGAATAATGCGAAGATTGTACAATCCAGGTGTGTAAAGCTCTTAGAGAATTACCCAGAAACACTTAACCAGAAACATATCTGTAATCGCTGCCAAAGGTGATACTAACATGTACTGACTCAGGGGTGTGAATACTTATGTAATTTCAATATTTCTGTATTTAATTTCAATACATTTGCAAAAATGTCTAAAAACACATTTTCAATTTGTCATTATGGGGTATTGTGTGTAGATGGGCGAGAAACATATATTTAATACATTTTAAATTCAGGCTGTAACACGTCAAAATGTGGAATTAGTCAAGGGGTATGAATACTTTCTGAAGGCACTGTATCTGTCCTGCCCTCAAATATATCCTGTTGAAAGAAACAACAGCCAACACTAACATCTTAGGCTATGGCCACACAGACGCATGATGAGGATGAAATAGTACATGCACTTATTAATTGTCCGTTTTTGTCCATCCAAAAGTTAATCTCAAGTGAACTGGCCACAGCCTTACTTCTTTCCAGCATGTTGGAGCAAAAGCTTGCACAAGCCTGTAGTGGATCAAGTTCAGTGCCATAAAGCAAAGAGGGACAGCGAACACCTGTCTGTATGAAGAACTGATTTATAATGTAACAGCGTCCTCTAGTGATAGCTTTGAAGACCAAGTTTTAGTATTATTCAGATAATAAATGTAGATATCTAGAGATATCCAGGGGATGGCGGTCTAGAACCAGTCCTCCTCAAAATACCGAAATTTGCACCTATGATGCATTTTCCATTACATGAAGCCAAACGCAGCATCACATGATGCAAAATGCATCATACAGGCCAGTTTAGCCTAGGGGAAGCAGGTAGCCTAGTGGTTAAAGTGTTGGGCCAGTAACTGAATGGTTGCTTGATCAAATCCCTGAGCTGACAAGTTTAAAATCTGTCATTCTACCCCTGAACAAGGCAGTTAACTCACTGTTCCTAGGCTGTCATTGTAAATAAGAATTTGTTCTTAACTGACTTGCCTAGTTAATAAAAAAGCTGTATTTTGAAAGTTACATATCTTGAAAACTTGATTGCTGACATGCAAAACATTTTGGGACTATATCAACAATGTACTAATGAAACAAATACCAAAATATGAATCAGACTCCATTTTCATTCATAATTTTACGACTTTTTTGACATTTATTTATAAAATAGGAAATAGAGAAAGGGAGATCTGAGAAGTTAAGGGCAAAAAATGCCAGACTGGTAATTTTAAACATGGAGCCGTATTTATTGAGTGTCTCAGAGTAGGAGTGCTGATCTAGGCTTGAGGATCAGGTCCCCCGTCCATGTTATCTAATGTAAAAAGAAAGACATCTTTCTGACCAGACCTAATGGCATCATGAAGACAAGTGCCTGCTATTCCTCTCTAACTTGAAAATGTCATCTAAATTATCTCAACTGTATAAATCCTCTTAAGGACCTGCCCCTATGTTTAAATTTTCACCTAAAATGACATACCCAAATCCAACTGCCTGTAGCTCAGGACCTGAAGCAAAGATATGCATATTCTTGATGCCATTTGAAAGGAAAAATAATGTAGGATAATATAACACATTAGATCTGGTAATGTATTATTCCAGCCCAGGCGCAATTTAGATTTTGGCCACTAGATGGCAGCAGTGTATGTGCAAAGTTTTAGACTGATCCAATGAGCCATTGTATTTCTGTTCAAAATGTTGTATCAAGACTGCCCAAATGGGCCTAATTCGTTTATTAATACATTTTCAAGTTCATAATTGTGCTTTCTCCTCAAACAATAGCATGGTATTCTTTCACTGTAATAGCTACTGTAAATTGGACAGAGCAGTTAGATTAACAAGAATATAAGCTTTCTGCCCAAATCAGATATGTCTATGTCCTGGGACATTTTCATGTTACTTACAACCTCATGCTAATCACATTAGCATACGTTAGCTTAACCGTCCCTCCCTTACAGTAAAGCATTTCCCTGATGCTTCCGCGTGAGGTAAAATTACCTGATGCATTTTACATTTTATTCGGTGTCCCCACCCCCTCCATCCCTCACCCTAAAATCTCCCCCTCACCCCCATGAGGATACTAGCCTACCTATATGAAGACGGACTGCTTCATTTTCTCAGAATATAATTCAATTTTGCTGTCTTGATCAAACCAAAGCCTGGATAAAGAGCTTTGTAGCTCTATGTATTATCTCAGTATGTGTGTGTGTCCTGTTCAGGTCCTCAATCATCTCTTGTTGTCAGAGTTAGTCCCAGTACGAATACAGATCTGTCATGGCTAAGGCATTTAGTCAATATCAAGACTCCTTCTCTCTTGGCAAGAATACGTAACAAAACGAAAAAGGACAACATGTGTTCCTTTTACTCAGCACCATCTTGTGGTTGTTTTAGTACTTAAAGATGATATGTTCCTTACACTCTCTCACAAACACACACACACACACACACACACACACACACACACACACACAACCACCACACACACACACACACACACAAACAGCACACACACACACACACACACACACACACACACACACACACACACACACCACACACACACAGTTTGGGCCAAGGAAAGAGACAGTGGGAGAGTGTGTGTTTAAATGTAAATGTCAGTTAGTACTATGAACTATGAATAAATCAGTTATTCAGATTAATATTTACTGTCTGAAATGATTAGGTCTGTCTTGTCTCCACGCATCACTCTAAGCAGTTATGTACCACACACGGAGGGAGATGATTATTTATGCTCTAACCGAGAGAGAGAGAGAGAGAGAGAGAGAGAGAGAGAGAGAGAGAGAGAGAGAGAGAGAGAGAGAGAGAGAGAGAGAGGAGGGAGGAGAGATGGAGAGTTGGACGAGAATATGAGAGAAGAGAGAGAGAGAGAGAGATATGGAGAGATATGGAGAGAGACAGAAAGAGAGACAGAGAGAGAGAGAGCTAGAGAGAGAGAGAGAGAGAGAGAGGGAGGGAGTGGGAGAGCAAGAGAAAAAACAAACAGAGATTGACATATTGCTTACACTGTGCAGGGTGAAATATTGGCAGGCCAATCATGGCCAATTCAATGTAACACATGCACACACATACCGTGTGCCAAGCAGAATGAAGAACACGTGTGAAATTTCTGGTAGGGCTTTACGTTCTAGTGTTGCTCCACACACACACATTACAAGAGAAGCTTTCCCAGAGAGGATGACTGTGTGAGTGTTAAGGCGATTTCTTCAAAATCGTTACATGTTTCCAGGCCAACGATACAGTATACAAAGGTGTGCACACACACATACACTCACACACACACATATACACACAAATGCACGCAAGTACAAATACACACATACAGATGCTTTTGTGTGATTGGAATAACATAAGGATACCACCAGCACCTACCCACCTTGGTTCAATTGAGGTTTCTTTCACATACACACACAAAGTGGCAGGCTTTCTCACTAAACCAATGGGTCCCTCCAAAACCTTCTTGCATGGTGATCCACCTAAACCAGGGATACTCAAATACAAGTCTTGAGGTCCAGAGGACTGCCAGATTCAACTCAACTGGTGTCCCAGGTCTGATTCAGTCCCTGATTAGAGGCGAAGACTGATAGACCTACCAGCTCTCACAGTCTCACATCAGAATTAGATGTTTCTCAAACGTCAAATGTCGAAGTTGTTCCAAACGTAAAACATTTCAACGTGTTTAAGGTTAAGTTTAGGCATTAACTCTGCATTTTAAAGTTTAGGGTACATTTTAGAAATTAACTCCAAATTCTGAAGGTTAGGCATTACTTCTGAATGGTTAAGGTAACGGTTAAGGTTTGGGATAGGCTTAAAACATAAATATCAAAAACAACTTTTATAGCTGGATTCCAACACGCAACCTTCGGAATCAGAGGTAGATGACATTCTCAGACATGGATGGATGTTGAAAACTGACTAATATTATGGGTGACTTGGCTGTTCTAGACCTCCAGGTCAGAATTTCATCAAGGGGCCCTAAAGCCTCTTCTCCAGTGCGAGTCACCTTTGAAATAAAAACATGTTTCTAGGTACAACCAGCATCAAGCTGGTGGCTCTTCATTTAGGAGATGCTATTCTGAGCCATTCCAACCATCAAGTAATAGAATGTGGCTCTTAGTGGAATGAAATCAGTCACCCTTTGTTAAAAAAAATGATATAGCCTTCAGAAATAATTTTTACACATTTTGTTGTACTACCTTAATTTAAAATGGGTTAAATTGGAATTATGTTTTTATACATTTTTACAAATTAATAAAAAATGAAAAGATGAAATGTTTTGAGTCAATAAGTATTCAACCCCTTTGTTATGGCAAGTTGAGGAGTAAGAATGTGCTTAACAAGTGTCATAATAAGTGCATGTACTCTGTGTGCAGTAGTAATAGTGTTTAACATTATATTTGAATGACTACCTCATCTCTGTACCCCACACATACAATTATTGGTCCCTCAGTTAAGCAGTGAATTACAAACACAGATTTAACCACAAAGACCAGGGAGGTTTTCCAATGCCTCACAAAGTAGGGCAGTTGCTGGAGAGGGAGGCCAATGGTGAATTTAAAACAGCTACTATGGCGTTGAACGCTGAGCTGTAGTCAATGAACATCATTCTGACATAGGGGTTCCTTTTGCCCAGGTGGGAAAGGGCAGTGTGGAATGCGATTAAGATTGCGTCATCTGTGGATCTGTTGGGGCGGTATGCGAATTGGAGTGGGTATAGAGTTTCCGGCATGATGGTGTTGATGTGAGCCAATGCAAGCCTTTCAAAGCACTTCATGGCTACCGACGTGAGTGCTACGGGGCGGTATTCATTTAGGCAGGTTACCTTCACTTTTTTGGGCACAGGGACTATGGTGGTTTGTCTGTTTGAAACATGTTGGTATTACAGACTCGGTCAGGGAGAGGTTGAAAATGTCAGTGAAGACACTTGCCAGTTGGTCTGCGCGTGCTTTGAGTACACGTCCTGGTAATCGCTCTGGCCCTGCGGCTTTGTGAATGTTGACTTCAATCAATCCTCAGGTTGTTTTTAACATACATAATCGATAATATTTCAACCGGACGGTAAACTATTCAATACTACAGAGAAAGAAAATGTCGAGCTACAACTCTCAAAACACCCGACGCGTTTTGATAAATCTCGCTCATTTTTCAAAATAAAAGCTTGAAACTATGTCTAAAGCCTGGTCACAGCCTGAGGAGGCCATTGGAAAAGGAATCTGGTTGATACCCCTTTAAATGGAGGAGGGGCAGGCAATGGAACAGGGATTTTTCCAAATAAAAGGCACTTCCGGGTTGGATTTCCTCAGGTTTTCGCCTGCAAAATCAGTTCTGTTATACTCACAGACAATATTTTGACAATTTTGGAAACTCTAGAGTGTTTTCTATCCTAATCTGTCAATTATATGCATATTCTAGCATCTGGGCATGAGAAATAGTCAGTTTACCTTGGGAACGTTATTTTTCCAAACATAAAAATAGTGCCCCCTAGCTGAAAGAGGTTAAAGGTCTGTGGAGAGTGTGATCACACAGTCGTCTGGAACAGCTGGTGCTCTCATGCATGCTTCAGTTTTGCTTACCTCGACGTGCGCATAAAAGGCATTTAGCTCGTCTGGTAGTTTTGCGTCACTGGACAGCTCGCGGCTGGGTTTCCCTTTATAGTCTGTAATATTTTTCAAGCCCTGCCACATCCGCAAGCATCAGAGCCGGTGTAGTAGGATTCAATTTAGTCCTGTATTGAAGCTTTGCTTGTTTGTTGGTTTGTCTGAGGGCATAGCGGGATTTCCTATAAGCATCCGGGTAAGTGTCCCGCACCTTGAAAGCGGCATCTCTAGCCTTTAGCTTGGTGTGGATGTTGCCTGTAATCCATGGCTTCTGGTTGGGAAATGTACGTTCGGTCACTGTGGGAATGACGTCATGGATGCACTTATTGATGAAGCCGGTGACTGAGGTGGTATACTCCCCAATGCCATTGGATTAATCCAGTGATATTCCAGTTTGTGCTAGCAAAACAGTCCTTTAGCGTAGCATCCGCATCATCTGACCACTTCCATATTGAGCAAGTAACTGGTACTTCATGCTTTAGTTTTTGCTTGTAAGCAGGAATCAGGAGGATAGAATTATGGTCAGATTTGCCAAATGGAGGGCGAGGGAGAGCTTTGTATCCGTCTCTGTGTGTGGAGTAAAGGTGGTCTAGAGTTTTTTTTCCCTCTGGTTGCACATGTGACATGCTGGTAGAAATGAGGTAAAATGTATTTAGTTTGCCTGCATTAAAGTCCCCGGCCACTAGGAGCGCCGCTTCTGGATGAGCATTTTCTTGTTTGCTTATGGCCTTATACAGCTCGTTGAGTGCGGTCTTGGTGCCAGTATCGGTTTGTGGTGGTAAATAGACGGCTACGAATAATATAGATGAGAACTCTCTTGGTAGATAATGTGGTCTACAGTTTATCATGAGGTATTCTACCTCAGGCGAGCAATTCCTCGAGATTTCTTTCATAGTAGACATTGCGCACCATCAGTTATTGACAAATAGACACACACCCCCGCCTCTTGTCTTACCAGACGTATCTGCTCTGACCTGCCAATGCACGGAGAAGGCAGCCAGCTCTATATTTTCCGTGTCATCGCTCAGCC
Source organism: Salvelinus sp. IW2-2015 (assembly GCF_002910315.2). Taxonomy (NCBI): domain Eukaryota; kingdom Metazoa; phylum Chordata; class Actinopteri; order Salmoniformes; family Salmonidae; genus Salvelinus; species Salvelinus sp. IW2-2015. The sequence goes on along the minus strand of NC_036872.1, from coordinate 24,999,844 downwards.
ACTTCTCGGTGAAACATAAGATATTACAGTTTTTAATGTCCCGTTGGTAGGTTAGTGTTAATCGTAGATCGTCCAGTTTGTTTTCCAATGATTGCACGTTGGCCAATAATACGGAGGGAAGTGGTGGTTCACCTACTCGTCGGCGAATTCATACAAGGCATCACGCCCGGGGATTTGGCCCTTGTCTTGTATATCCTTCGAGCCAGACTCATTCAATAAAAAATCTTTGTCCAGTTCGAGGTGAGTAATCGCTGTTCAGATGTCAAGAAGCTATTTTCGGTCATAAAAGACAGTAGCAGCAGCATTATGTACAAAATGAGTTACAAACAATGTGAAAAATCAAACAAAATAGCACAGTTGGTTTGGAGCCCGTGAAACAACAGCCACAAATTTGCTAAATGTATGATATGTTACGAATGCTAGCTAGGTGGCTAACATTAGGGTTAGTCTTGGCAAGGTGTTAGGGTTAGGGTTAAATTTAGGAGTTAGGTTAAAGGTTTAAGGTTACGGTTAGGGTTAGGGGAAAGGTTAGCTAAAAGGGTTAAGTAACCATCTGTCTTATGTAACCATACCACAAGGTCGTAGTGGAGCGGGTAGACAGTTTCAAGTTCCTTGGTGTCCACATCACTAACAAACAATCATGGACCAAACACACCAAGACAGTCGTGAAGAGGGCACGAGAAGGCTTATTTCTCCTCAGGTGACTGAAAAGATTTGGCATGGGTCCTCAGATCCTCAAAACGTTCTACAGTGCCACCACCGAGAGCATTTTGACTGTTTGCATCACTGCTCTGCATTAGACCGCAAGACGATACAGAGGGTAGATTGTGCGGCCCAGTACATCACTGGCGCCAAACTTCCTGCCATCCAGGACCTCTATACCAGGCGGTGTCAGAGGAAGGCCCTAAAAATTATCAAAGACTCTAGCCACCCAAGTAATAGACTGTTCTCTGTGCTACCGCATGGGTACCGGAGCGCCAAGTTAAGGTCCAAAAGGCTTCTAAACAAATTCTACCCATAAGCCATAAGTTTGCTAAACAGTTAGTCAAAATCTATCGACACCCTTTTTATGCTGTTGCTACTTGCTGTTTACCCCTACCTACTTGTACATATTACCTCAATTACCTTGACTAACCTGTACCACCGCACATTGACTAGGTACCGGTACCCCCTGTATATGGCCTCGTTATTGTTATTTTATCATGTACATTTTTATTTATGTGACAAATACAATTTGATTTGATACCAAACGTAACATATCATACCATATGTCTCGAATTTATATGTCTCGGATTTACGTACAGAATAATACGAAATGCTCTAGGAGGGGTGCATCACTTGAGTGGGTTGAGTAACTGACGTGATCTTCCTGTCTGGGTTGGCACCCCCCCTTGGGTTGTGCCATGGCGAAGAACTTTGTGGGCTATACTCGGCCTTGTCTCAGGATGGTAAGTTGGTGGTTGAAGATATCCCTCTAGTGGTGTGGGGGCTGTGGTTTGGCAGAGTGGGTGGGGTTATATCCTGCCTGTTTGGCCCTGTCCGGGGGTGTCGTCGGACGGGGCCACAGTGTCTCCCGACCCCTCTTGTCTCAGCCTCCAGTGTTATGCTGCAGTAGTTTATGTGTCGGGGGGCTAAGGTCAGTGTTATATCTGCAGTATTTCTCCTGTCTTATCCAGTGTCCTTTGTGCTCTCTCTAATTCTCTCTCTCTTTCTCTCTTTTTCTCTCTTTCTTTCTTTCTCTCTTTCTTTCTCTCTTTATTTATTTCTTTCTTTCTCTCTCTCTGAGGACCTGAGTCCTAGGACCATGCCTCAGGACTACCTGGCCTGATGACTCCTTGCTGTCCCCAGTCCACCTGTCCGTGCTGCTGCTCCAGTTTCAACTGTTCTGCCTGCGGCTATGGAACCCTGACCTGTTCACCGGACGTGCTACCTGTCCCAGACCTGCTATTTTCAACTCTCTAGAGACAGCAGGAGTGGTAGAGATACTCTGAATGATCAGCTATGAAAAGCCAACTGACATTTACTCCTGAGGTGCTGACCTGTTGCACCCTCGACAACRACTGTGATTATTATTATTTGACCCTGCTGGTCATCTATGAACATTTGAACATGTAAACATGTAAAGCTCTTAGAGAATTACCCAGAAACACTTAACCAGAAACACATCTGTAATCGCTGCCAAGTTTGATTCTAACATGTATTGTGTATTGACTCAGGGGTGTGAATACCTATGTAAATTAGGTATTTTTGTATTTCATTTTCAATAAATTTGCAAAAATGTCTAAAACACGTTTTCACTTTGTCATTAAGGGTGAAAAAAGCTATTTTTATAAATGTTGAATTCAGGCTACAACATAATAAAATGTAGAATAAGTCAAGGGATATGGATACTTTCTGTAAAACAACCATTAATTACATATATAAGGTGTGCTGTCAAAATACAGATTTGCGGCACTGCTGCACGGCTGTTTTTACCCTCTAATCAGGGACTAATTTAGACCTGAGACATTTAATTCCTTGGAAGTTGTGGGAATGTACATTTTTGGTTTCTCATTGGTTCTGGCAGTGGTGTAGTGGTGCCTGGAGAAGTGGGTATACTGTAATTTAGCAAAAGAAATCCCAAACGGCACCCTGTGTGAAAAATTCTATGACAAACAGTGACACACTCAATGACCTAAAATGACCAATCCCATATTGGTCTTTTACAGTCAGGCCAAACCAAGCTGTACTGTGCAAGGATACTAATAGTAGGCCTACTATTGAAACAGATAAATGAGACTGTCAATTGAGTCAGAAATTCATAGGTCTCTGTTTTTTAAAATCAGGTCTTTGCTCTCAAAGTCACACTTTTGTTATAGAAAAATTGGATGTTCTATTAAAGTCCATAAAAATGTTTAAACCACATCAGGAGACCAATTTTGAGGTCTGGGAAAAATATAAGACATTTTATTTTTGAAAGTAGTTACCCTTTACTTCAAGTGTGCAGGCAAGCACCTAGCACTGTTGTTTGGTTAGCAGTGTTTCTGTAGCACATGAGATGGATTTAGCAAAACAAATGGCCACTGGATTATTGCAAATAATTGTGATATCATTCTGCCAGGTCGGCATAAATAAGCTACTTTGTAGATGGTTAACATGTACTTTTTGGGAAAGCCTTTCCATCTACCAGAAGACGATGTTTTACTTCATATTATGAAACATGTATTACCTTGTTTCAAAGTAGCCTACAGTCAAAATACCATAGAAACGTACAAACGTGAAGACAATTATTTTATAAAGACTTCCTCATGTTCTATTGGTTTTCTTTCAACTTTCTTTCATTGTCTAGAAGCCAAATGCATTATCATAGTCATATTAGCAATCCATTATAGTTGTTGCATCTTTAGATCTCCCCTCTTTCTACATTTCTAACGGACATTTCCGTCTCTGTCCATGAAACCACTCGCATTTTGTCACATTCGCACAAAGGCCTACCATGGTGTGCACTTTGCTGCACCTAAAATGTGAAAAAATAATAGTTTATCAACAGTCTGTTCTGTTCCATCAGKRRRATTAACTGATACGTCGTATACCTGCATAACACTACTTTGATACGCAGCATGGGGTTTCAGAAGTGAGCATACCCTCCACTACACCATTGGGTTCTGGGAACGAAGTCATACGTCTCCTGACGTGTAAAACAGAATGTTTTTTAAACGTTCTGCGAACGGAAGTGAAACTTTCACCTGTTCTGGAAACATGCATTTTATAATGCAGGGAGGGTCTGAGAACGTTTTACTATGGTTCCCTGAGGTTTTATTAATGTTCTGAGAACGGAAATTATAGGTTATTAAATAACGTTCATAGTAAATGTTTCAATAAGAATTTTTATAACTCTGCTAACTTAGTTTGTGTTAAATGTTTTGAACTCCAAGCACAAATAGGACACTTGGAAATGAATTTGCTTAGGTATTAATCAAATCAAATTTTATTTCTCACATACACCTGTTTAGCAGATATTATTGCGGGTGTAGCGAAATGCTTGTGTTTCTAGCTCCAACAGTGCAGTAATATCTAACAAGTAATATCTAACAATTTCACAACAATACACACAAATCTAAAGTAAATGAATGGAATTAAGAATATATAAATATTTGGCCGAGCAGTGTCAGAGCAGCATAGACTAAGATACAGTGGAATAGGATAGAATATAGTATATACTGAGTAATGCAAAATATGTAAACATTATTAAAGTGATAGTGTTCCATTATTAAAGTGGCCAGTGAATTCAAGTCTATGTGTATAGGGTGCTGTAGGTGTACTGGAGGGCAGGTAGTTTGCAACCCCGGTGATGCATTGGGCAGACCGCACCACCCTCTGGAGTGCCCTGCGGTTGTGGGCGGTGCAGTTGCCGTACCAGGCGGTGATACAGCCCGACAGGATACCCTTAATTGTGCATCTGTAAACATTTGTGAGGGTTTTAGGTGCCAAACCAAATTTCTTCAACCTCCTGAGATTGAAGAGGCACTGTTGCGCCTTTTTCCCCACACTGTCTGTGTGGAGGCTGCAAACACATTTAATTTTTATTGTGGCACGGTGTCAGTGAGTTTCAAATCTATCTCCTGGACTCTAACCATGGAATTAGTCCACTGCGCCACCAGGATGGAGCTAGCATGCCTTGTTTTTTTAAACTCACACAAAGCTGTTCATTTTAGTCTATTCAAACAGACCCCATTTCAAAGGATACAAGCGCTCATTAAGATCAGGTGTGGCCAACTAGTGGGTTCGGCCAACACACCTGAACACARTTAACATGATAGAGGATAGAGAGAGTTTGGTTGATGCTGAGAACYGGATGTATATGTTTTTAAATAACATTTTTTAAATGTTCTCTGAATGTGACTAAAGTTTTCTTGTATTTATTATGGAAAGTTTCCTTAACGATCTCTGTAAAATTTGAGAACATGACTTTAAATAGAATCATGAGGAAACCTGTAATAAACGTTATGCTGAAGTCCTGAAATTCCCACAGAAGAATGTTGTTTCTTAACGTTCTCGGAAGAATGTGAGAATATGACTTTAAATAGAACCATGAGGAAACATTATGCTGAAGTACTGACATTTCCACAGAAGAACGTTGCTCGTTAACGTTCTCTGAATTATTTGAGAACGTTCCCAATATCAAACCAGTTGGAGAACGTTCCTAGAACATGACCAAAATTGAAATGAAATGTAACCATGTTTGAACTTTTAGGAAACGTTCTGGTTAAAGTAATGAAATACCAAGAAAATAACATTATTTTATGAAGTTCCTTAAAAATGTGCTGAGAATGTTCCGGAGCCAAGCAACTATCCTGTACCATTCCCAAAAAGTTGTGGGAAGATTGTATGCAAAATAACCATAGGACAACAACACTCACCAAGCTCTAAGAAACATATGGTTCTCAGAACATTATGTGCCAGCTGGGAGATACCAGGTGAGTGGGCTCTCTGGACAATCAGTGACAGGAATCCATTGGTACTTCCTGAGAGAGCAGTAAACCTTGTCTAATGCTTCAGACCTTGTCTAATTTGACTCTAGTCTAATTTTTATTAAAAAAGCACAAATCTTAAAATAATGTCCACAGCTTAAAGAGCAACTGAAGGCGATAAACAATTTATCTGATAGAAAATGGCCTATGTGGCATTGATATTAGTCAGAAAAATGTATTCTAGTGTCACTTTCTATTTACACTTTTTTGTCAATTTGACTACAAAGTGTAAATAGGATAATTTTGTTCATAAAGTCAGTCTCGTCCAAAATTGAGTTTTGTTAATGAGTTCTTCATGACTTACTTAAAGGTTGGGTTTTGATTTTGACAATTCTCACTTGCTCACTAACACAGGACACACAGCTGCAGGGATTGCACTCTATCCAATCCTACCTCAGAACACACAGACATTGAGACATGCTGCGTTCACGTGCTATGGGAGTTGTCGGAAATGTCTTGTTCCGACTGGGAAGTTTCACTTGAAATTCACTTCAAGTCTAAATTACAAACTGTTGCTCGAGTTGCCAAGTTGTGACGTTTCACCACTGACCTTTTACCTTTTTAAACAAAAGATGACAACGGTAGGTCTAGGGCCTAATGTAGCTAGTTTGATCATATACTGTAGTCAATGTTAAGCAAGCTCGCTAACTTAATTATAAGCAACGTTAGCTAGATTATCAATCTAGCTAAAATCTTATTAGTTGAAGAATTGTTCTGACCAAAAAGCACATCAGTAACTGCCACAACGAACCACACCCAAAAGTCAAATATCTCGTTTTTTACACATGCGAAATCGGTCGTTCCGTCGCTCTGTAACACAAAATGTGCAGTGAAGCGTGACAGATATTTCTTTAAGATATGTTTGGAGTGTGTGGGGTTGTTCTTTTCCAATAGACTTATTTGGAGTGGGTGTGTGAGAGCTGAAAATTGTGTAGAATAACCTCCTGAATCCACTTTCACTGTTTTACCAACCGCAATAGTTCACACACGACTGCAGGTAACACTTGATTGGAGAGCACTCTCCTGCGAAAAGTGCTTTTTGTATTTAGAACGCTTGGTATTGAACAGAACGAAAGCGGTTATTTGCTTGTGGTTGGGGTCATGGAATCAGAATGAGTTGGTTAGGAATCTAATTCTATGGTCCGTTTCTCACTCCTAACTAACATTGTGTGGGCGATGGAAAATGCGAAACAAACATTATGGCCTCACGACAACCACCCACCAGTTGTTGACACCCGTAATGAGAACATGGCATACTGTGTGTGTGTGTGTGTGTGTGTGTGTGTGTGTGTGTGTGTGTGTGTGTGTGTGTGTAACTACCAAACCCACTATCTTCTACACTGTTAATGCACGCCTCTGTGTGGGTGTCGATTTGCCTGATTTACTCTTAGTCGATATGAAATCAAAACATAAAGCAATTAATCTTAGGTAGCGTAAATAGAGTCGAGAGAGGGTAAAGTTGTGTGTGTGTGTGTGTGTGTGTGTGTGTGTGTGTGTGTGTGTGTGTGTGTGTGTGTGTGTGTGTGTGTGTGTGTGTGATCCTGTATATGCCAATCTGGACTCAGGGATAGATGTAAAAGAGTAAACAAAAATCCGGGACACTCAAATTTAAATTTGTTACGAATTGCTAGGTTAGGGGTTAAGGTTAAGGTTAAGGTTAAAGGTTAGGGTTAGCTAACATGCTAAGTAGTTGCAAAGCAGGTAAAAAGTAGTAAGTAGTTGCAAAGTTGCTACATTTTTAAATGTACATTTTTTTAAATTGTATTTAGCAGTCACTTACCCAGTGACTTAGAGGAAAATTTGGGTTATGTCACACCCTGATCTGTTTCACCTGTCTTTGTGATTGTCTCCACCCCCCTCCAGGTGTCGCCCATCTTTCCAATTATCCCCTGTGTATTTATACCTATGTTCTCTATTTGTCTGTTGCCAGTTCGTCTTGTTTGACAAGTCAACCAGCGTTTTTGTGTCAGCACCTGCATTTCCCTTGCCTGTCCTGACCCTGTACCCACCCGCCTGACCACTCTGCCTGACCCTGAGCCTGCCTGCTGACCTGTACCTTTGCCATCCTCTGGATTACCAACCTCTGCCTGACCTGACCCTGAGCCTGCCTGCCGTCCTGTACCTTTGCCCCTATTGCTGTAATAAAGATTTTTACATTGACACAGTCTGAATCAGGGTCTTAACTTGATACCTGATAGGTTAAGTGCCTTGCTCAAGTGCACATCGATATATATTTTCACCTAGTCCAGCTCAGGGATTCGACCCAGCAACCTTTCTAATTAGCTAAAATGCGCAAGTTGTTTGTGAGGAGATTCGAACACGCAACCTTTGGCTTAAGAAACCTTCTGTCTCATGTAACCATACCAAAGGTACCATATTATACTTATTAGAGTGTCCTGGATTTTTGTTTGTTGCGTCTAGTCTATTAGACAAGCTTGCAATGCACACTTCTGTATGTGTGTCAGTTTAATGTGCTTCCACTCTCTTCACTATTGAACAATAAGCATTTGATCAATCCATGTCACTAACAACTGTGTTTTGTCTTCATCAAGCAGGGGTCAAGAGGCTAATTCATGGGAACATTTGGTAGCATACAATAGGGTTTTATCTTGCAGAGTAGCCAATAGACCATTATGGAACCAACAATGAAATAATGATCAGGAGGAGAAGGGTGATGATTATAATGATGATGATGAATGATGATGGTGATGATAATGTTATTATTATTTTGTACCTTTATTTTAACAGTGATGATGATGATTGGTGGTGATGATGGTGATGATGTTGGTGGTGGTTATAGAGTTAGAAACTCACACTGTAGGTCTTTGTAGACAGATAAATGAGTGTGTTCCAGCTGGAGACCTATGCATTCTGTAGAGTTAATTGACCAAAGCATAGCGGACGGGTTCTACTACAGTGTTTTACATTAAAGATATAACGGCGTACCGATGGACAGTGTGTTAGTGGGTAAAGAGAGAGAAAGAGAGATGGCATGGTCTCATGACGCCCGTATTGACATCACTCGGGTTGGAGAAGCGCGAGGAGGAGAGGAGAGGCGCTCCCGTTATTAGACCAGGGCTCGCGGTCACGCTCACTCCTGGAGATGCACGCGTTGCTGCGAGACAAACTGATAAACTCGAGGAGAGAGGCAACGAGGCGCTGCACTCAGGAGTACCACTGCGCGAATAGACGGAACCAGGGGCCACGAGCCAGCCAAAGCATGACTGCGCATCTTCTGCGCTTGGATATACTAAACACTCGCACACATTCCTACCAAACCGAGATATGAGCTCTAGTAACGAGGAAACACGAGGAATCTGAAACAGCAACGCAACGACTCTGGGTGATGGACTCAATGCGCAACTTGGAATTATGTTGGACACGGTTTTGTTTTCATAAATTCCAGAACGTTTTTTGGCTACATTGAGGACGTGCTCAAGTTACAACATAAAGACTAACTTCACAGTGCCATTCAGAAACAACTTATTATTAAGAAGTACACTTAACTCGAATAATGTGAGGACATATTTTGGTATCACGCCAGTTAGTCTGCCGAAGCGCAACCATTGTATGAGCTAAATCTGTTCAAACCATATTTGTTAGAATAATTTGTTCTTAAATTAGCCTACATACACAGCTTGTATATGCTCAGATAGCTTGGCTGTTTGCGTCTCCTAAGAGACAGCGGGGTTTTGAGGGAGAAAAGGTGCGCGCACTGACATCTGAAGTTGGTTATCCTACTGAGGAAAAGGTGGTTGTAACTTGTTCCCAATCTCGCCTGTGTCTCCTTGTATTATAGTCAGAAATTAGATTGAAAGGCTATTTCTGTAACCGCCCTGCAATCACGTTCCGCCACTTTAAAATATCAAAATAATCAAGCAGCTGTGAGATTACAATCCATTCTGTTTTGTGTGCTGGACTACTTTTAATTGTTTGAGCGGTTTAATTTCATACTGTAGGTATTCCACATAGCCCAGATCGACGGGAAATATATTTACGCTCTACTGTATTCATCGCACTCGAATAGAAAACCACTGACCACTGGCGCACTCCATGGGCATAGTTTAGCGTTTGACTGATTAGAATGGACTTGGATGATGAAATTGGCAGGAGAAGGTGAATGAACTGCGATAACACGAAATTATGACTTTTTATAGGCTGTAGAAAGATCAGTTATAGGCTAATCTTTTTTCCCTAAACTTTTCAGTGAATGCTTTGACAGCAACATAAACAAGCTCAGCTATAGGACTGCTTTTTTAGGATATAATTTTACCTCAGCCATCCTCAAGGACTATAAAACAAACATATTGATTACTACAACATTTTATTAACCACTTTAATCAACCCCATCCATCGTGTTAGTCATGGCATCACCCTTGGATAGTGCATGTTCAGTGGGGCTGGGCAACACTAATAGCTCGACCAGCGGTTCATCTCTTCCCTGCAATCAAAGCGTCTCTTCCCTGCAACTGGCCCCTTACTCCCCCGAAGCCACGGCGCTCTTTGCTACGGCTATCACCCTCATGATAGTCTTTACCATCGTGGGAAACATCTTTGTCATCATCGCAGTCCTGACCAGCCGTGCACTCAGAGGACCACAGAACCTGTTTTTAGTGTCGCTAGCAGCTGCGGACATTTTAGTGGCAACCCTCATCATCCCGTTTTCCCTGGCCAATGAACTGCTGGGTTACTGGTACTTCAAGTCTCTGTGGTGTGAGATCTACCTGGCGCTGGACGTTCTGTTCTGTACTTCCTCTATAGCTCACCTGTGCGCCATCTCATTAGACCGTTACCTGTCCATCAGCCGGGTTACCTACTCCCGCCAGCGCACACCCATGCGTATCAAAGCCTCCATCGTGGTGGTGTGGCTCATCTCGGCCATCATCTCCTTTCCTCCTCTCCTGTCGCTGAATAAGAGCGAGCCAGGTGGCGAGGGTAGTGAGAGGGGGCCTCAGTGCCAGCTGAACGACGAGCGCTGGTACATTCTCTACTCCACTGTCGGCTCCTTCTTCGCCCCTTGTCTCATCATGATCCTGGTCTACATGAGGATCTACCAGATCGCCAAGCAGCGCACACAGAACCCGCCAGGCGAGCCCAGGAAGGATGGGGTGGGCTGTGCCACCCCAAGTCAAACCCCTCGGGGGATCCAAGCCAACGGGAAGGAGGAGGGAGGGAACACCCCAGCTATTCCCCATAAAACTTCCAGCATCAGACCACCCACCCTGGCTATTACTCCATCACTGTCCCCCGACCAGGCCAATGAGACCCCCTCTTCTCCCACCCCCAATAACCTCCTTCATCCTCCGGATCCATCCCTAGCTCCAACCCCAACCACCACCTCCCCTCCTACCTCACCCCTGGGTCCCTCACACTCTTCAGTCTCCCCCTCTCCCTCTCCCTCCTCCACCCTTCCCCCACTTTCCCAGGCCAAACCCAAAGATGGGGAGAAGAAGGGGAAGAAGGGGAAGAAGGGGAAAAAGTATAACAATAATGGGGATAGCTCAAACAGCTCTGACAGTGACATGGAGCACGAGGGAGGGGGGAGGAGGGGAGTCAACACCCCTAGCATGGCGGGTTCACCCGGCATCCACTCCCCTGCCACCATCCAGAAGTACAGGGACATGATCGCCACATCTAAGGGGGCTCGGCTGGTGGCGGGGAGAAGGTCTAAGCCAGACACCACTCCAGGAGCGGCACGTCGTAAAGCCATGGTGAACCGAGAGAAGCGTTTCACGTTCGTCCTGGCCGTGGTGATCGGAGTGTTTGTCGTCTGTTGGTTCCCTTTCTTCTTCTCCTACTCGCTGCAGGCCATCTGTCCTGAGACCTGCGCCCTCCCTGATCCCCTCTTTAAGTTCTTCTTCTGGATTGGCTACTGCAACTCCTGTCTGAACCCCGTCATATACACCATCTTCAACCAGGACTTCAGGAAGGCCTTCAAGAAGATCCTTTGTAAGAACACCAAGGGCACCTTCTTCTAGACTGGTTGCTCTGTAAGGACACCAATGACAACATTCTTTTAGTAAAGGGGCCTTAAACAGATTACCTGTAAGGTCAGTTCCTTCTTTTCACTCCCCTCTAAACCCGTTGAGGTTTACAAAACAGCACAAATATTCTGTCCTTTTTTGAAAATGTTCACTGATTTTAGAATCTAATTGATGACATTACAAAGGGCTGCCGATTCTACCGTGAACTGCTGCAGACTTTCCAAATAGAATGCGGACTCAGAATAGCTGTAGAAAAGCTCACCTCGCAACAGGGTTAAAAAGACCTTGTGTAAGAAAGAAACTCTCTAAGGGCTTGTTGTTTTAGTCCCTTGGTGCGTATCTGCAGAAGTCCAGCTGTTACCTGGAGAACTGTGACGGCCCATTGCAAGGACATGGTTTGGGGAGAGTATGTGCAATATATGTTCAGTGACTTCTACTCTGGGGGGCTTTAGAATGATACTGTGTACTAATCTGATCATGATATTTTATTAAAAGGTAGGAGGGATGTTTTGAGGTGTGAGCATCACATATTATGCACAGAAAGTGGATGGAGAGGAGGAAGAGAGGAGGGAAAGAAAATGCCATTTTGGCTTTTTAGTCACTCGTGACATTAAGGACATGTTGTTGTTGGTAAAGTGACAGTGTAGCGCTGCTCTCATCAGAGTCGGATTGACTGATTCATATTAAGGTTGTCTGGGAAATCTGTTTAATTTCAAATTGAGAAACTTTTGGGTACAGAAGTACATCACTAGGGTTGCAAAATTATTTAAACTTTCAATAAATGCCAATGTTTTCCTGAAATCCCTGTTGGAAGATTCCCAGAATCAGGAGGGAATAAGCAGGAAATCCAGAGTCCTCCAGCCTGGATTTCTGGGAAAACCAGGAAATTTATTGAAAGTTCCTGGAATTTTGCAACCCTATACACCACTGCTCACTGAGAACTCCTGATCTACATACAACATTCTTTAAATCAATACAGTATCCTTTAATTAGCCGTCTGAAAAACGAAACAGAACAACGTGAGGAGATGATGTTTTGGAGAGATAGAGGACTGAGAATTAACCCAAATACCTGTCAGCCTGTTTAAGTACCTGTCTCTATCAGAGGGTAGAACCATGAGGAACACACAAGACCCAAGTCGTCTGTCTACTTATGTCTGCATAGTTACTTTTTTCCTGCCTCAGGAATAGCATGCGTTCCTGTAGAGATGTTATCCACATGAGAGATACAACAACAAGGCTTTTACTGTTCAACTCCCTCTCAAACGCTGATCCCCACCACTGCTGTAGTGTGGGGCTTAGGCTATATTTTGAAAGACACCTTTGTAAAACAAACATACCTTGCCTCTGGCTCTGTGAGGACAGCGGGTGCATCTCAATGGTCCATTATTGGTTCCTCTACTTGTGTGTTTTTCTTCATCTGCACTGAAAAACAAAGGATATACGTAGGTGAATGCAAAATGAAGGATCAGGAATTTGTTTCCACCTGCCCGGCTCTGGGTCGGTGCAGGTGGACTAAAAGAAGATGAAGAGAAGAAACCACTTAACACACTCTCTAAATCCCAAATAGCACCCTATTCCCTTTATAGTGTACAACTTTTGACCAGGGCCTATAGGGCTCTAGTCAAAAGCAGTGCACTATGTAGGGAATAGGGTGCCATTTGGGATTCAGTGTGCCTCGCAGAGAGCCTTTAAGGTACAGCTTTACCTCTCCCCCAATATCGCTACACCACAGGGTGACCTCTGTTTCCACATTTTTTACATTTACATTTTAGTCATATAGCAGACGCTCTTATCCAGAACGACATGCATGTTCATACTTTTTTTCATACTGGTCTACCTTGTTCCATCAACATCAACATGGACTGGGTCTGTACATTGAATCTATACAGCACAATTCCAAGTGCTTAAAGCATATTGCATTGTAAAGAGAATAAATACTTTCCAAAATTGGGACAAGGAAAGCAAATTCGGACATTAAGAGATTTTTGCAATGCAGTATATAGTATTTTTTCCCCTATTAAAGACACTGGACAGTGACTGGCTAGCTTTGTTTGAGTGGATTCACCTGATTTCAGCCTGAAAGGACATTGCTATTACCGAACACACTTCTCCCCATGGAACAGAACAGAGCAGAACAGTGGATGTTTATGAGAGGAGAAACTCAGCCACCTACCGCTGGCCTGACACAAACATTTCAAACGGTCTTGAAAAAAACTCTAGTTGATATTGATTATAACACTGAAAGGTCCTGAATATCCTCAACTGTTTCTGGAAGGACATTCATCCCATAAGATAATGTAATAATACTTTATTAATGAATGATTGACAGATGGATTAATTGATTGATTTGGAAATGTGCCTGCACTGGCTGACTGGACTTCTATCTGACACTTTCCTTTATTTCTGAGAGGTACTGTGACTCTCTATGGTTGCTCTTTATGTACAGTATTTCTTAGAGACGGACAGGTCATGATGCTCTTTGTGTTTTCTCCCTCACAGAGGCTATGTCTGTAATTGTGAATACTGTGTTATGACACTATGGGACGAGGGCTGTCGGCAACAACCCTTTTACGCTCCTGTGGGAATTTCTGCTTGTGTGTGTGCGAGAGACTGGTGTGTGTGTGTGTGTGTGTGTGTGTGTGTGTGTGTGTGTGTGTGTGTGTGTGTGTGTGTGTGTGTGTGTGTGTGTGTGTGTGTGTGTGTGGTGTGTGTGTGAGAGAGAGAACAGAGGGAGAGAGAGAGATACTGTGTGTGTTTTGTGTGTGTGTGTTGAGAGAGAGAGAGAGAGAGACAGAGAGACTGTGTTGTGTGTGTGTGTGTGTGTGTGTGTGTGTGTGTGTGGTGTGTGTGTGTGTGTGTGTGTGTTGTGTGGTGTGTGTGTGTTGTGTGTGGTGTGTGTGTGTGTGTGGTGTGTGTGTGTGTGTGTGTGTGTGTGTGTGTGTGTGAGAGAGAGAGACAGAGGGAGAGAGAGAATACTGTGTGTGTGTTTGTGTGGTGTGTGTGAGAGAGAGAGAGAGAGCAGAGAGACTGTGTGTGTGTGTGTGTTGTGTGTGTGTGTGTGTGTGTGTGTGTGTGTGTGTGTGGTGTGTGTGTGTGTGTGTGTGTGTGTGTGTGTGTGTGTGTGTGTGTGTGTGTGTGTGTGTGTGTGTGTGTGTGTGTGTGTGTGTGTGTGTGTGTGTGTGTGTTTGATAAGAGCCTGCATGAGTACTGTGTGTTTGCTAATGATCCACTTCTAGTGGTACCAGCTGGCTGTTATTGTATACTGTGGATGTCCTCACACTGGTAAGCACAGAAAACAGATGTGGTGATAGAGAATCTGTCCAGAGAGCTCTCCCTGAGGGACACTAGTCACTAGATGGCCTGCTAGAATGGACAAAAGGGAGGTATACCAGAACTATTTAGCAAGCACATTATCTATATGGTCTTCATTTATGGTTATGGTAACTGTTAAGGATCTCAGTAAGATCAAAGGTGAGGTAAGGGTTAGTTGCTGACATTGCATTTTGTGGTGAAAATTGCATTTTGTGGAACTCTGTCCTTTCAAACATGGCCGTTTAGTGACCCCCGAGGGACAGAAGAGCCCTGGGAAACCAGCTGACACAGACAGAGAGGGACTCATGCTCTAACAAAGGGCTGTGATTGGATAAGCTATATGTATTATTTATTTATTTAGAGCCATTTTTTGTTTTCTTTTCGTTTCATATTTATAGTTTTTTTCTTCCTGGTGGGCACTCCAAGCAAGGCAAAGCTAATGTGAACAAAACAGAGTAAACACTGTATAAAATCTGAATATGTCGAATGAGATTCATTTATTTAATGTGAGCAGAGGAACATGATTCAGGAGCAGACCTATGTATGCAGGAGTTGGGGTTATTTCTATCGGAACTCAGTCAATGCAGAAGATAAATGTCATGAATTGAGAAAATACTTTACAATATTGGTCATATGGATTTGAATGTCCTTGAATTTTCCTGCAGCTTATTTTTTTATGTATTATTTTTTACTTGTTTCTTAAACAGTTAAAATGGTGGTTTGTAAGATACTTTACTGTGCTGATGGATGGCGCTATAACAGTCTGTGGTTGCATAACCATGGAGCTCAGCAAACAACCGCCCCTGTGTTGGCACAAATCGTTCTGCGACAATAACATTCTCTTGCATTCTAGAATGTGATTGTCATAGAACTTTTGGTGGCAACAGGGCGGCCATGAAATCTCAATCTATAGTGAATCATCATTCTCCCTGCTCCTCTGTGACCTGCCTGGACTCTTCTTCTTCTTCCCCTGCTGTGTTTGACCCTGGACTCCCTCCCTCTCCCCTCCATTTATAAATAAAGCAGTTTAAATCAGCATGGCATGATGTCATTTCAATCACTTAATATCATGTAATACTGTACTGCTATGACGTTAAAGGCAACATGAGTAAATAGGCTTAGCCCACCACCACATGCGGGTTAGATTATTACACACTGACTCTTGGGGCTGGCCCTAAATATAGCAGACTTAACTGGATCAATCTTACTGTACTTTTAAAGTTTTGGAGATGCCAAAAGCCCACAGTATACTGTTTAACATTGGATTTATAATATGGGATCGTTTGTTTCTTATTATGGGACAATTCTAACCTTGTGTACCCCAACACATGTGAGTGGGAATGAAGACGTAATTTTAAAGTGGTTCATTTTAACTGAGTATAAGGCATACTGAAAGCAGCACAAGCACTGCCAGTTACTATATCGTCCACATGGAATAAATGCACAGCACACTGTTTAACAATCTGCCTTGAGTGTCACACACACGCGCACACACACACACACACACACACACACATCGACAACACACCACACACACACACACACACACACCACCCACACAACACTAACAACACACACACACACACACAACACACACACACACACACACACACTACACCACACACACACCGACGACACAATCAATGTCCATTGTAAATGTTTCATTTTCTGGAGCATTCCTTGGGGAGGAAATTGCTGGGTCACTTAAAAATGTACCTGTTTTTGAAAGAAAAACAACTCTTTTATCCAATAAAATACATCAAATTGATCGAGACATACAGTGTAGACTTGTTAAATGTTGGATAATGACTATTTAGCTGGAAAATGGCAGATTTTTTTATGGAAAATCTACATTGCCGTACAGGAGGTGACCCATTGATCTACAACCATCACTCCTGTGATCCAACAATGGCTACATTGTGGTTAGCTAATCCAAGTTTATAATTTTAAAAGGCTAATTGATCATTAGAAAATTAATTAAGATGCAATAAAACTGATTTAAAGAATGCAAATAAACTGGCATTCTTTTAGACTCGTTGAGTATCTGGCCTCAATTTTCGGGTCGATTACAGGCTCAAAATGCCAGAAAACCAAGAACTTTTCTGGAACTTCGTCGTCTATTCTTCTTCTGAGAAATTAAGGCTATTCCATGCGGAAATTGCAAGAAACTGAAGATCTCGTACACGCTGTGTACTATTTCATTCACAGAACAGCGCAAACTGGCGGAAGTGGGAGGCCCCGTTGCACAACTGAGCAAGAGGAACAAGACATTAGAGTGTCTAGTTTGAGAAACAGATGCCTACAAGTCCTCAACTGGCAGCTTCATTAATAGTACCTAGCAAAACACCAGTCTCAACGTCAACAGTGAAGAGGTGACTCCAGGATGCTGCCTCTAGGCAGAAGTTACAAAGAGATAGCCATATCTCAGACTGGCAATAGAAAGAAAAGATTAAGATGGGCAAAAGAACACAGACACTGGCAGAGGAAATATTGGGGAAAAGTGTTATGGACAGACGCATCTAAGTTTGAGGGTTCAGATCACAAAGAAGAACATTCGTGAGATGCAGAAAATTGAAAAGATGCTGAGGATGCTTGACGCCATCTGTCAAGCATGGTGGAGGCAATTTGATGGTCTGGGGGTGCTTTGGTGAGGTAAGTGGGAGATTTGTACAGGGTAAAAGTGATCTTTCGCTGAAGAAGGAGGCTATCACTCCATTTGGCAACGCCAGGCCATACTGTTGACGGCGCTTAATTGGAGCCAATTTCCCCCTACAACAGGACAATGACCCAAAGCACAGCTCAACTAATGCATATACTATTTAGGGAAGAAGCGTCAGGGGTATTCTGTCTATAATGGAGTGGTCAGCACTATATATCTATTCATTTTGCAACTCATTTCATGTATGTTTTCATGGAAACCAAACTGACCCAAACTTTTGAACGGTAGTATATATCTACCATCTTAATTTCTATCTCATTTCCTCTGTGCTGTATTCTGGCAGATCGCTAAAGATTGACTTCGAAATTGGATGTCTGTCAGGTCCTGAGACGTTGAGAAAGGCCTTCAAAACCGTCCACTAGGGCGAACAGTGAGTGCATTTACCATCAAGTAGGCTAGAGTTTTGCTAGGGCATTGTGGATTGGGGTGGGGATGGACATAACTCATGACTTGGAAGACACTCATTCATTTTTTTTTTTATTATCCTATTCTGACCTTAACCCTTAACTTTGAAATGTGACGTTTGGAGAACAGAACGATGATGAGCAGAGGGGTCAACCTAGTCCAAGGTGTGTCAAAAATGCTTTGAATATTTGATGTTTATGGAGCAACTTCGAAAATTGACATTTTGAAAAACGTGTATTAACGTCAGAATCTGAAGTCAAATTGATAAAATCGTAAGATCTAGTTGGTTATAGCAAGACAGAGAGGGGCAGGAGGACAGATGACTTGCTTTAGCCACGAGCTCTCAGAACGAGGTGCATTTCACAGTGTTATACTGTATATTCATAGGAAGCACAACCTCTCCAGTGTCCCATCTCTGCTGGAATACAAAGCAGCATTTATCAGATGAAGAGGACACTGGAATATGGATGTACAGTGGGGTCCTAAATTATTGACAGCCCTTTATAAAAGATGAGTCAAAATTCTA
>NC_036872.1:24976071-24981361 GCF_002910315.2 Salvelinus sp. IW2-2015 | reverse complement strand
GTTGATATCTGAGCATCACATTTTGGGTCGATTACGTGCTCAAAATGCCGCAAGAACCAAAGAACTTCTTTGGAACTCGTCAGTCTATTCTTCTTCTGAGAATTAAGGCTATTCCATGCGAAGAAATTGCAAGAAACTGAAAGATCTCGTACAACGCTGTGTACTATTTATTCACAGAACAGCGCAAACTGGCGAAGTGGGAGGCCGTGCACAACTGAGCAAGAGGAAAGTACATTAGAGGTGTCTAGTTTGAGAAAACAGATGCCTACAGTCCTCAACTGGCAGCTTCATTAAATAGTCCTTGCAAAACACCAGTCTCAACGTAACAGTGAAGAGGTGATCCCAGGATGCTGCTTCTAGGCAGAGTTACAAAGAGAAGCATCATCTCAGACTGGCAATAGAAGAAAGATTAAGATGGGCAAAAGAACACAGACACTGGACAGAGGAATATTGGGGAAAGTGTTATGGACGACGCATCTAAGTTTGAGGTGTTCAGATCACAAAGAAGAACATTCGTGAGATGCAGAAAAAATGAAAAGATGCTGGAGGAGTGCTTGACGCCATCTGTCAAGCATGGTGGAGGCAATTTGATGGTCTGGGGGTGCTTTGGTGATGGTAAAGTGGGAGATTTGTACAGGGTAAAAGTGATCTTGAAGAAGGAGGCTATCACTCCATTTTGCAACGCCAGGCCATACCCTGTGGACGGCGCTTAATTGGAGCCAATTTCCCCCTACAACAGGACAATGACCCAAAGCACAGCTCAAACTATGCAATAACTATTTAGGGAAGAAGCAGTCAGCGGGTATTCTGTCTATAATGGAGTGGTCAGCACTATATATCCTATTCATTTTGCAACTCATTTCATGTATGTTTTCATGGAAACCAAACTGACCCCAAACTTTTGAACGGTAGTATATATCTAACATCTTAATTTCTATCTTCATTTCCTCTGTGCTGTTATTACTGGCAGATCGCTAAAGATTGACTTCGAAATTGGATGTCTGTCCAGGTCCTGAGGACGTTGAGAAAGGCCTTCAAAACCGTCCACTAGGGGCAACAGTGAGTGCTATTACCATCAAGTAGGCTAGAGTTTTGCTAGGGCATTGTGGATTGGGGTGGAGGATGGACATAATCTCATGACTTGGAAGACACTCATTCATTTTTTTATTTTATTTATCCTATTCTGAACCTTAACCCTTAACTTTGAAATGTGACGTTTGGAGAAACAGAACGATGATGAGCAGGAGGGGTCAACCTAGTCCAAGGGTGTCAAAAATGCTTTGATATTTGATGTTTCTGGAGCAACTTCGAAATTTGACATTTTGAAAAACGTGTATTAACGTCAGAATCTGAAGTCAAATTGATAAAATCGTAAGATCTAGTTGGTTATAAAGCAAGACAGAGAGGGGCAGGAGGACAGATGACTTGCTTTAGCCACGAGGCTCTCAGAACGAGGTGCATTTCACAGTGTTATACTGTATATTCATAGGAAGCACAACCTCTCCAGTGTCCCATCTCTGCTGGAATACAAAGCAGCATTTATCAGATGAAGAGGACACTGGAATATGGATGTACAGTGGGGTCCTAAATTATTGACAGCCCTTTATAAAGATGAGTCAAAATTACTGCATAAAATAAACAATTCAAATCCTGAATTATATTGTATGCTCAAAATAATTGGGAAACTATATTATTTTATACTAATATAATTGCTCAAAGAAAGAGATTTTGTTTAACAATAATTTTTTTTTCTTCTCAAATAGGTAAGGGTCAAAATGATTGATATGTTTTCAAAACCTTTCAATAATTCACCTTGGGAGAATAACGGCACTGAGCCATTTTCTAAAATGTTTTATCAATCAATCAATCAAATGTATTTATAAAGCTCTTCTTACATCAGCTGATGTCACAAAGTGCTGTACAGAAACCCAGCCTAAAACCCCAAACAGCAAGCAATGCAGGTGGGCGAAGCAGGTGGGCCTGCAGGAAAAAACTCCCTTAAAAAAGGCAGGAACCTAGGAAACTAGAGAGGAACCTAGGCTATGAGGGGTGACAGTCCTCTTCTGGCTGTGCTGTGTGGAGATTATAACAGCAATGGCCAAGATGTTCAAATGTTCATAGATGACAGCAGGGTCAAATAATAATATACACAGTGGTTGCTGAGGTGACAGTCAGCACCAGGAGTAAATGTCAGTTGCTTTTTCCTCTCTCAGTTGTAGCTATTTGATTTAAACCGCAGGCTTTTTTACAAAGCCATCGTATACTGGAGGAGCCGCGAGAGTGAAGCCGACTGAAGGAGGGTAATTAATTTTGTATAAGATTGTTTATGACACTTTATACACGCTTTACAGCGTGATTGAAATTTAGCGAGACTCATGCAGCTGGTAAACGCTGCAATGTCCGGCTCCAATTGAAATGACCTTACATTTTTCTATCGCGGCAAGCGTTACAGATTGAATAGAGCCTAAAATATGTAATAGCTACCGGTTTTGGCTTCAGTGGTCTGTTGAAGACTGACGGGTGTTCCAGAGTCGAGTTCACGCAGTGTTTCAACCCTCATTCTTCTGGAGAACTACCATGCATCCTGTCACTGAGAATGAGGAAAGAAATATACAGAGAGAAAAAGAAAGGGCCTAATATCCAATCCCATTACATCTCATTTTCTCTACCCACAGGCTGTTGCAAAGAGGACAAGTGAAAGGAAGATTGGGGGCACTAGAGTACAGCTTGAAAGATCTGTGTGCAGGTGTGGTCAGGCACGATGTATGCTACGCTAACATCTACTCATCTCAGAAGTTTGGGTCACTTAGAAGATGGCTTGTCTTTAAATATAATACTTTTTTGTTCATTAAAGTTACCATATAAATGATTCAGAAATACAGTGTAGACATGTTAATGTTGTAATATGACTATTGTAAGCTGGAAAATTTGGAATATCAACATAGGTTATCAGAGCTCTTATCAAAAATCACTTCATTGCCTTTGTTCCAATCGATCGTTTGTGTATAGCTAATCCAAGTTTTTAGGAATATCTGTTGTAATAGCGAATTTGACTCAGGTTAGAAATGAAGCTCTTTGCACACTATCACTCGCTTAGATTTTACGATTTGCACCTCGAAAGGGACCTCGTTGTTGCTGAATGTCAAACATAGTATGACAATGTGTTTCTCTCTCTAGATAGTTGTTTGGATTTTGGAGTCAATTTAGAGCATTTGTTGGGTTCGCTGGTCAAGCGAGTCTCAGAATGGCAGAGAGTGTCTTCTGGACTCCGTCTATGTCTATCCTTGCTTCTGATTGAAATGTAATTTGTGTATTTTACAAATGCACAGTCATAGGTTGTACAACTGAGATTCTGTTACATGGACCGCTTGTGTAGCTGACTGGCGTTCCTTCACTAGCAACATTAGTCAAGGATTCTGGCTCTAACAGAACTCGAGAGTAGGGAGTGGGAGGCTTTCGTCCCGCGTAGCCCCCAATGGAGTTGAAGAGCGAGAAGTAATACTCTCCTATGATGTGTCTGGTTTGAAGAAACAGATACGCTATGCTCACATATTTCTTCTTATTAACGCATAGACAGCTTCCTTAAGAATAGTGTAAACCCACGCGAAAGGACGACAGGTGTGCAACGGTCACATGTGGAAGAGTTGGAGTCTGGGATGTGGAATTTTCGAGGTCAGCAGTTGACTATGAAAAAGGACGCAGATCTTCATAGGACTGGCATATAACGTAGAATCCAGATTATAGGATGTGGGCTAAAAGGAGGGACAGGAGCGGAGACAGGAGGAACTAATAGAACTAAGAGGCGCGGAGTCATCCCGGGATGTCGGCTTGTCTTTAACTGTATGATGGTTTAGTACTGCGCTCAGTCTTGCGTGGTGCTATTGGTAGGGATGAAGGTGAGTTGAGGACTTGGGTGAGAGCGGTTGGTTTCTCTTCGCATTCTAGACACCACTGAACTGTGCTTATTCGCATCGGTTGGTCTCCGTTGTGCCTAAGGGCTTCCCTTACTGCTTTCTATTCTGATTAGAGCAGTTTGCATTTATGTTCTGTGTAGTAGGGGTAGTTAGACAGCGTTGTATGAGATTTTCAGTTTGTTGGCTAATGTTTCAATAAGCATAAGCGTTCATGTTTTTTAGAACATTTAGAATATTAACTGGGACTAAGTATTGCGGTAAGAGGGTTATGTTTTTGTTTACTGGTTGGGGCATAATATTGAGGCTCTTGTTAATTACTTGATTTCGAACCTCAGTCCAATGCTTTGGAGATACTTTCCAGAATACTCAAGCTGTAGTCTAGGTTAGACAGGCCGAGGTTTTTATTGTGGGTCTATTACATTAGAACAACAGTTTTCTCAGCTGTGCTAATGGTTGAGATTGCATAAATTTTGTTCTTTCCTAATGATCAATTAGGGGCTTTAATAATGAATAAACTTGGATTAGCTAACACAACGTGCATTGGAAACGCTAGGAGGTGTTATGGTTTTGCCTGATTTCATTTTTTGGGCTCGGGGTTATTCACCCTCTGGTATGAGGAGTTCTTCAATATAAAAGTCTTGGTCCGTTGTTTCCAGATTGACATTATAATCATTTAGGAAGGACACAGGTGTATCTTAATGATATTACTTCGCGGACTTTGGAATTTTCTGATCAATTGTTTGTTTTTTTAATGGATTTTCATATTCAAAAATCCAAATTGGACAGGTTGGTACGTGACTGCGCTCCTATGGCTTCGAGGGTTTGGTTTAGCTAGCGTAGTTTAATTTAGAGGGTCTGATTTCGTGCACTAAATCATCCGACCAGTGCATCAATTACAACTCTGCTGGAGTTCTTATCTTGCGATTTCGGTCGCCTAGGGACGATTATGCGTTTCGACCTGCCTATAGTAGCGCTAATGGTCGGATTACACTACCTCTTGCGTTCCCCTCCCTGTAAGCTTCAGCTTCTGGTGTTCGCTCTTGCGTCGCTGGCTTTTTTTCGTTGCTGCTTTCTCCCCTTCTGGGTTGTTTTAGCTGTTGCTTGGCGCGTCGCTTGTAGTCACGCGGGGGCTTATCGGTCTGCTTGGCTGCCTGCCCTTGTGCCCGAGTGGGTGCTTTGGTTTCTTTTAATAAGCTCACCACGAAGCAACCTGCGTGTAGGATTCCCAGTCGGTGAGTTAGCGGGATAACTGTTCTAACTGCATGTACGGAAGAGGGTTTCTCTTATACATATATAACTGGGTGTTCGAGTTGATGCTGTTGTGGAGTTGGTCTCTCAGACCGTATACATGGGTATACAAAAATTAATTTTCTGGT
>NC_036872.1:24968699-24976046 GCF_002910315.2 Salvelinus sp. IW2-2015 | reverse complement strand
ACTGGTCAGAAGCGCGCTAGTTCTCCTAATCCGAGCACTTCATTCCGCTATACTCACTCCCTCGTGCCATTTCCTCCATAAACCAAGCTTAGAACCATTCCTCAGGAACACCGCGCCGCAGTGATGACAACATTCCCCAAAGTTAACTCAATGAACGGTAAACGAACCCCCTCCGCTCTCCACTCTCCAGTGAACCAGCATTACCACGTACAGAGAACCAGTCTCTACGAGGTGAAGACGGAACAACACAGAAGCCGGTACTCAACTTCATAATCAGCCTACAACACGAAACAAGGACGAAGCAACAGTAAAAACAGTCATCCTACCTTCGTACCTTGCGACTCCGCTTACACTGTCAAGATAAACAGTCTCCCTCTAAACTCAGGTCCCATTCAAAACTTTATCGCTCTCTTGGCACCACACAATTGTGAACAAACTTCCCTCAGCCCAGACAGTCAATTTCACCACCTCCGAGGACACCGAAACCCCACCTAAGAATACTTAATTAGAATAAGTATTCCTTCTAACTCCCCCCCCCCCTTTAAAAGGATTAGGATCACTATTGTTAAAGTGTCACTCGATTATTCATTGAATGATGCAACAATTGTAAGCCCATAAGACGTTTCTGCTAAATACTAAATTGTAATTAATTGTAATAATATAATATTTATATTTAACAAAAATGTCTAAATACAATTCTGTTAGAGGCTATTGAGAATAGAAAGTTTCAGGGTACTTTTGGAAGGGCAATCCACAGGGATGACAGGTCTCTAGCGCTCCAAGACTGGTCCTTTCACACCTGGGGACAACAGGAAACACCCATGGGTGAGGACATGCTATCATCTGACTACAATCAGCGGGTTGCAACCACCAATAGTGGCCTCAAAAGGCTCCTCACTTAGGGGCGTCTGGCGCCAAGGTTGGGTAAAGGGTAGGGTAACAACCAACATCCTCCACGCTGGAATCCCAACGCGGAGGGGCTCCTCAGGGGTGCGTACTACAATCCTCTCCTGATACAGCTCCCTGTTCACACTCCATTGATGGCGACGCAGGCATGACTCCAATCACCATCATTATAGTTTGGCCAATAGGAAACATACAGTGGTAGCCTGATACCGGGACAACTTGATGAGACAGTCTATAGGGAGGAGGTTCAGAGACCCTCTGGCGGATGAATGTGGTGGCCAGGAACAACAAGAAAAGGCAACCGATGATTGTGGATACAGGTAAAAATAGAGGGCAGAGCCCCGCTCCCGATTCTCAATCGCACCTGGGGCTGTAGTGGAGCAGGTTGAAGAGGCTTCATGTTCCTGTGTAATCCCCATGAACCAACCAAACAACATGGTCCACAGCACACCAAGACAGTCCGTGTGAAAAAAGGCCAGACAACACTAGTCTCCCCCCTCCAGAGACTGAAAAGATTTGGCAATGGGTCCGCTCCAGACCAAAAGGTTTACAGCTCACCAGTCGAGGCATCCTGGACGGGTTGTATCCACTAACCTGGTATGGGAAACTGCTTCGGTCTGAACGCAAGGCAACTACAAGCGCCCAGTATCATCACCAGGGCCAAGCTTCCTGCCTATCCCAGGACCGTCCTATAAACCCAGGCGTGTCAGAGGAGCCCTAAAATTGCAAAGACTCCAAACACCCTAGTCATAGACTGGTCTCTCTGAATGTCACAACGGCAAGCGGTACCGGGCGCCAAGTTTTAGGTCCAAAAGAGACCTCCTTACCAAAGCTTCCTACCCCAAAGCCCATAAGACTTCCTGAACATACTACAAATAAAATGCGCTACCCAGAACTCATTTGTCAGCCCACACCTCCCCCTTCTAGCCACTGCTTGAGCTACACCTCTGTTCGAGCTAGCATAGTACTGGCCTTAGAGTAACTCTACCCTACATGTAAGAGTATTAAAGGCCGGTCGGTCGAGTGATACCTTAACACCACCCACCCAGATACCCGCACATTGGGACTCTGTACTGGTACCACCTGTGGCCCCTGGTTAATATAGGCCCTGCTGATTTGGTTATTTCCTGGGCTGGCTCTTTAATTATTTTGGTTATTCTTTTCTTACTTTTTGGTAGGTATTTTCTTAAAACGGGCGTGTTGGTTAAGCGTTGGTAAGTGCAAATTTCACTATAAGTTTACCTACACCTGGGTTGATTTGGCGCATGTGAACCAAATACATTTGATTTGGTCTGGACAACACTAGCTTTGGCATACACAACAGAACACTGCTTTGATACCAACAGTTTTGATACTCAACGACCGCCTACCAGCAGTCACCCCTCTCAAGGAGCCCGCTAAGGATAGTTAAATAAAAAAGCTAATATTGGATTGTTTGTCCTGACTTAATTCATATTAATGTTGGCCTACTTAACGTGTTTTAATTAGGCCTGTGGAGAGTGGGCTTCTTTTCAATTATCTGTCTAGATTCTCATAATATGATTATTTGTCTGACTTTCAAGTATCTTGCTGTGTTTTTGCGTAATTGACTGAGTTGTTACCGCTATTATGTGTTGCAATTGTTTATGTTGTGTTGATGTTTCAATTACTTTTTCAGTCTGAGCTCTTATAGGTCTGCATTCCCGTTTTAATTGAATTAGTGTGTTTTTGCCTGTTTTTTGTCTGTGTTTAATGTGTTTGTGCCGGTGGTGTGGCTGTGAATTTTGTGACTAAGCTGTGACTGACCTTGTCGTTTTGTGTTTACTCGTCTCCCATCTTGGCTGCTGATGTGCCACATGTAGAGGCTCTAATGAACAGTCCTCCATCAAGCCATGGCAACAGAAGCAGCCACCTCACCTCTGAGTGCTGCCAGCTGTAGAGTCGGAGGAGACGGAGCACTGCGGCGTGGGTCATGTCGAACTGGAACGGCAAATCTGGCACCACAGTGACTGTAGCCAAGGTGCGTGGGAGAGATTTGAGAGACACCAGAGGGCCTGTCGCACACGGAGAAGATACTGAATCAGGAGGAGGTCAACATCAATGGCTGCCCAGGTAGGGAAAGGGAAAATACTGGTAACTTTCACAACTTTCATCATCACTGTTAACAATTACTTCAATACTCTACTCATACATTACTTCACAACTGAAGGGGGTGTGAGGATGGGGTGCTGTGGATTCATTTAAAGATCAGCTTTGAGCTCGCTGAGTGGCGCATCGGTCTAAGGACACTTCATTGTTATGGCTTCACTACAGCCTGGGGTTCTATCCGGGTTTTGGCGACAACCCGCCGTGACGGGAGTCAATCAAATGTATTTATAAAGCTCTTCTTACATCAGCTGATGTCACAAAGTGCTGTACAGAAAACCCAGCCTAAAACCCAAACAGAAGCAATGCAGGTGGAGAGCACGGTGACATAAAGAAAAACTCCTAGAAGAAACCTTAGAGAGGAACTGCTATGAGGGGTTGCCAGTCCTCTTCTGGCTGTGCTGTGTGGAGATTATAACAGAACTATGGCCAAGATGTTCAATGTTCATAGATGACCAGCACAGGGTCAAATAATAATAATCACAGTGGTTGTGAGGGTCAACAGGTCAGCACCAAGGGTAAATGTCAGTTGCTTTTCATCCCGATCATTCAGAGTATCTCTCACCGCTCCGCTGTCTCTAGACGATTTGAAAAACATGCAGGTTCTGGACTAGGTAGCGACTGTCCGAGTGGAGGACAGGTCGACCAGTTCCAATAGCGCGCAGGCAGTAAAAGTAGACCACTTGAGCAGCAGCGCGACAGCCAGTGAACACTGAGGACAAGCACAGGATCATCAGGCCAGAGTAGTCCTGCAGGCATGGTCCCCGTACGAACGGTCTTCGAGAAGCACAATCAGAGAAAAAGACCCGAGAAAAGAAACAGAAGAAAAAAGAAGAAGAGAGAATTAGAGCAGAGCATACTTAAATACACACACAGGACTACCAGATCAAGACAGGAACAACTGATATATAGACACATCGCCAGCATAGCGAACATAGACTGGACCTACATTGCCCCCCAGCATCAAATACTAAGTGTAGGCTCGAGACAGAAGTCAGAACACTGTGGCCCCGATCCACATACCCCGGACAGGGCCAAACAGGCGATTATGTACGCCCACAACCCACTTTTGCCTCAAAGCGAGCAGCCCACTATCCAACATGGATACTAAGTCAAAGCAATCTTACCGCATCACTTGAAACCATATGCCCATCGAAAATCTCCGCCACGCGAACAACCAGGGGCGCCAACCAGGACAGGAAGATCACGTCAGTGACTCAACCACTCAAGTGACGCACCCCTCCTAGGGACGGCATGGAAAGATAGCACCAGTGCCATTGACTCAGCCCTGTAATAGGGTTTAGAGGCAGTGAATCCCAGTGGAGAGAGGGGAACCGGCCAGGCAGAGACAGCAAGGGTGATTCGTTGCTCCAGTGCCTTTCCGTTCACCTTCACACTCCTGGGCCAGACTACACTCAATCATACGACCTACTGAAGAGATGAGTCTTTATTGAAGATTAGAGTTCAACCAATGAGCTTCCGCCCCTCGCCATGTGATTGACAGCTAACACAAGACACAGAGGTTAGTGCGTACGGCCCTGTACATCACTGGGGTCGAACTCCCTGCCATCCAGGACCTCTATACCAGGCATTGTCAGAGGAAAGCCCTGAAAATTATCAAAGATTCCAGCCATGGACTGTTCTCTCTGCTACCACACGGCAAATGGTACCGGAGAGTTAAGTCTGGGACCAAAAGGCTCCTGAACAGCTTCTACCCACAATCCATAAGACTGCCAAATAGTTGATAAAATACTACCCAGACAATCTGCATTGACACTTTTGCACTAGCTCTTTTTGACTATGCACATACACTGGACTCTACCCACACACTCACACATACTTACACTGACACTTCAACACATACACACACTCTTACTCACACATAACACATACACACAGGCACACATTCGTCACACACACACTTAAACATGTCCAAAATCATCACATACACTGCTGATACTGTCTATTATCGATCCTTTTGCCTAGTCACTTTACCCCTACCTATACAGTGTCCTCCGTAATTATTGGGATAGGGAAGCAAATCAAACAATGACTATGAGGTTAAAGTGCAGACTGTCAGCTTTCATTTGAAGGTATTTTCATCCATATCGGGTGAACTGCTTAGAAACTCCAACACTTTGTACATATTTCCCACATTTTAGGGGACCAAAAGTATTGGGACAAATTAACTTATATGTGTATTAATGTACTAATAAGTTACATATTTGGTCCCAAATTCATAGCACGCAATGACTACATCAAGCTTGTGACTGAATTTGTTGGATGCATTTGTCGTTTGTTTCAGTTGTGTTTCAGATCATTTTGTGCCCAAATAGAAATTAATGGTAAATAATTGGTTGTGTCATTTTGGAGTCACTTTTATTGTAAATAAGAATAGAATATGTTTCTAAACACTTCTACATTAATGTGGATGCTACCATGGTTATGGATAATCCGGAATGAATCGTGAATAATGATGAGTGAGAAAGTTACAGATGCACAAATATCATTACCCCCCAAAATGCTAATCTCCCCTGTTATTGTAACGGTGAGAGGTTAGCATGCCTTGGAGGTATACTAACCACCCCTGTTATTGTAATGGTGAGAGGTTAGCATGTCTTGGAGGTATAGCTCACTCCCCTGTATTGTATGGGTAAGCAGGTAGCGAATTGTCTTGAGGGGTATAACTAAAAAGAATAAAAAAAAAAGGAAAACAAACGTAAGTAAGAATAAAATAAACCACATAAAAAATTAAATACAGAAAACCCCAAAAAAACAACGAATAAACCAAAACTCAATAAATTTAAAAAAAAACAAAAACTATGAGCTAACACCCGTAAACAGAAAATGAAAATGCAATAAAATCGAAATAAAAAAAATAAAAATAGACTAAAAAATATAAAATGCAAAACATCAATAAACTACCCAACTCCCTGTTATTGTAGGTGAGAGGTTAGCATGTCTTGGAGGTATACTACCTCCCTGTTATTGTAAGGTGGAGGTTAGCATGTCTTGGAGGTATACTAACCTCCCTGTTATTGTAATGGTAAGAGGTTAGCATCTTCTGAATCCAAGAT
This sequence comes from Salvelinus sp. IW2-2015, assembly GCF_002910315.2. Classification (NCBI taxonomy): domain Eukaryota; kingdom Metazoa; phylum Chordata; class Actinopteri; order Salmoniformes; family Salmonidae; genus Salvelinus; species Salvelinus sp. IW2-2015. The sequence continues at coordinate 24,969,939 of NC_036872.1, read as the reverse complement.
GGTAGCAGTCAGATGTCCTTTGTCGTGCCTGTCCTGTATATATTTTTTTATATATTTTCTTCGCATTTCTTTTTATATATTATTTTCTTCTTAAAACACTCACTTCAACACACTCTTGCAACCTACCTCACCAAATGGTGGTGCGGATCTGCTTTTTTTCTCCTCAAAGGTATTATTACCTCGTATCCGAATCTACAACAGAAGCCTAGCCAGTAGTTAGCCAAGCTCACAAGCTAACGTGAGTAGTTCAACTAACCACAGCTAGCGCTTATCAGCTATCCTTTAGCTCGGAAAACTATTGCCAGTTTTGTACACGCGCCTCAGACCAGAGCATACCAGACCTATTTCTCTCACATCCGGATTTTTACCGCAAGCTCTGGACATTTACACCTGGATCTTGCAGCTAACTAGCTGCTATCCGAGTGACTATTGGGCTAACCATCAATTCCGGAGCAATACAAACCAATTATCCGGAGCTAGCCAGCTGAAGAGTTCCACATCAGCACTCCTGGGCTACAATCACCTATCCGGACCCGTTTTACTGCCGATGCGAAGCCCACACGGGCCTTCACGACTGGGATACCGACGTTATCTGCCCGAGGGATTATTCATCTAGCCAGAAGTTAAGCCAGCTCACAGCTAACGTGAGTGATTCAAGCTAACCACAGCTAGCGCTTATCAGCTATCCTTGCTCGGACTATTGCAGTTTTGTACAACGCGACTCAGACAGAGCAATACCAAGACCTATTTTCTCTCCATTCCCCGGATTTTTACCGGCAATCTCTGGACATTTTACACCTGGGATCTTGCAGCTAACTAGCTGCTATCCGAGTGACTATTTGGCTAACATCAATTCCGGAGCAAACACCAATTATCCCGGAGCTTAGCCAGCTGAAGAGTTCCATCAGCCACTCCTGGCTACAATTACCTATCCGGACCCGTTTACTGCCGATGCGGAGCCCCACGGGCCCTTACGACTGGGATAGCCCACGTTATCTGCCCGAGAAGTATTCAACTGCCCCTCCATCGCGACGTAACCTGAACGCCCATATGCTAACTGCGGCCTGCTAATCGTTAGCTGTCTGAGCGATATCGGCTGCTATCTGAACAGGTCTATCAACAATCTTACGCCGCGGCTAGCTTAGTGAGGCCTCACTGCTCCATCTACGGCTGCCCCCTGGACCACTATGATCACTTGGCTACATAGCTGATGCTGCTTGACTGTGCCATCTTAACTCGA
>NC_036872.1:24958970-24965941 GCF_002910315.2 Salvelinus sp. IW2-2015 | reverse complement strand
TGGCCCTCGCTACATGTTCGTCGTCAGACCCACTGGCTCCAGGTCATCTACAAGGCTATGCTAGGTAAAGTGCCCCGCTTATCTCAGTTCACTGGTCACGATGGCTACACCCACCTGCAACACGCGCTCCAGCAGGTGTATCTCACTGATCATCCCTAAAGCCAAAACCTCATTTGGACGCCTTTCCTTCCAGTTCTCTGCTGCCTGCGACTGGAACGAATTGCAAAAATCTCTGAAGTTGGAGACTTTTATCTCCCTCAACAACTTTAAAAATCTGCTATCCGAGCAGCTAACCGATCGCTGCAGCTGTACATAGTCCATCTGTAAACTACCCACCCAATTTACCTACCTCACCCCCCATACTGCTTTTATTTATTTACTTTTCTGCTCTTTTGCACACCAGTATCTCTTCTTGCACATGATCATCTGATGATTTATCACTCCAGTGTTAATCTGCTAAATTGTAATTATTCGATTATTGCCTACCTCATGCCTTTTGCACACATTGTATATAGATTCTCTTTTTTTTTCTACCATGTTATTGACTTGTTTATTGTTTTACTCCATTGTGAACTCTGTGTTGTCTGTTCACACTGCTATGCTTTATCTTGGCCAGGTCGCAGTTGCAAATGAGAACTTGTTCTCAACTAGCCTACCTGGTTAAATAAAGGTGAAATAAAAAAAATAAAAAATAAAAAATGTCTTGGAGGTATACTAACCTCCCCTGTTATTGTAACGGTAAGAGGTTAGCATGTCTTGGAGGTATACTAACCTCCCCTGTTATTGTAATGGTAAGAGTTTAGCATGTCTTGGAGGTATACTACCTCCCCTGTTATTGTAATGGTAGAGGTTAGCATGTCTTGAGGTATACTAACCCCTGTTATTGTAATGGTGAGAGGTTAGCATGTCTTGGAGGTATACTAACCTCCCTGTTATTGTAATGGTAAGAGGTTAGCATGTCTTGGAGGTATACTAACCTCCCCTGTTATTGTAACGGTAGAGGTTAGCATGTCTTGAGGTATACTAACCTCCCCTGTTATTGTAAGGTAGAGGTTAGCATGTCTTGGAGGTATACTAACCTCCCTGTTATTGTAATGGTAAGAGGTTAGCATGTCTTGGAGGTATACTAACCTCCCCTGTTATTGTAATGGTAAGAGGTTAGCATGTCTTGGAGGTATACTTACCTCCCCTGTTATTGTAATGGTAAGAGGTTAGCATGTCTTGGAGGTATACTAACCTCCCCTGTTATTGTAATGGTAAGAGGTTAGCATGTCTTGGAGGTATACTAACTCCCCTGTTATTGTAAGGTAGAGGTTAGCATGTCTTGGAGGTATACTAAACTCCCCTGTTATTGTAATGGTAGAGGTTAGCATGTCTTGGAGGTATACTAACCTCCCCTGTTATTGTAATGGTAAGAGGTTAGCATGTCTTGGAGGTATACTAACCTCCCCTGTTATTGTAATGGTAAGAGGTTAGCATGTCTTGGAGGTATACTAATCTCCCCTGTTATTGTAATGGTAAGAGGTTAGCATGTCTTGGAGGTATACTAACCTCCCCTGTTATTGTAATGGTAAGAGTTAGCATGTCTTGGAGGTATACTAATCTCCCCTGTTATTGTAATGGTAAGAGGTTAGCATGTCTTGGAGATATACTTACCTCCCCTGTTATTGTAATGGTAAGAGGTTAGCATGTCTTGGAGGTATACTAACCTCCCCTGTTTTTGTAATGGTGAGAGGTTAGCATTTCTTGGAGGTATACTAACCTCCCCTGTTATTGTAATGGTAAGAGGTTAGCATGTCTTGGAGGGTATACTAACCTCCCCTGTTATTGTAAATGGTACGGGTTAGCATGTCTTGGAGGTATACTAACCTCCCCTGTTATTGTAATGGTACGAGGTTAGCATGTCTTGGAGGTATACTAACCTCCCCTGTTATTGTAACGGTGAGAGGTTAGCATGTCTTGGGTGTATGATATCTTCACATAATGTGGCGTCGTACACAATTGTCGTGGACCTCTTTTGGCTTGTGAGCACTACTTTCAAAACTACTGGCTAAAAAGTATACAAAGGCACAGGAGAAGCTCTTAAAAATGCACTTAGATTGGTACAACTTCAAATATAAGATTTGGTTGGTGATGGAGCTGTATTCGGTGACTGTGAATATGCAAAAGAGTCCTGTGGTCAATAATAGATGTTTTCTCCCATACGACGGTAAACCATTTAGGGAGTTCCCAGAGTACAGGGAGTGTATGTGTATGTGTGTGTATGTGGACTCTGACTAGTTGTGGAATCAGATTATTTTTTATCAGGTCAGACATTTATTTATAAATATGGACTCATCACAACAGAGGGCATGTTTGTGTTTCAGCTGGATGTATGTTTGTACAAAACAAAACATTCTTGGACCCTCTATTGAATTAGGAGTGTGACATTTATGAAACAAAATCTTGGTTGATATAGTTACTATCATATCTGGTCCTGTATGGCTGAGATAGTAAGAGCTACGCCAAGATCGTGTGTTCAATTCAGGCATACACACATGCATCACACACTGTACAGTATACGAGTGTATGCAAGAAGCATGAGCTGACACACCCCAAAATGATTGGATAGGTGCTGACTAATGGAGAGAAAACTGTAGACATAACCAACGTTTCGACACGTAGTGTTTTCTTCAGCGTCTGCCAAGCGCCTTCTATGATTATTTGATTATCCTGCGTTATGTAATTGATGGAATTTTCCGAAAGCTTGTTTTTGTTTCTTTACCCAAATCCTATGACATGTTTACTGTCATTTAGCTAAATTGTTTTGTATGTTTCCCAGAAAGCACTACTAGAAAAGATGCTGGGCTCTACTCAAATGAAGTAGTCAGCTAAAGACAGCATCAAAGAAATCTATTTCTGACATAATGTACAATCAAATGAATGCATTCACAAAACAAACACTAATCGATACCTCTTGTGTCAGTGATTGAGCCATTCAATCTGTTTAAAAGAAGGGCTGCTTTCCGATATCCATTCTAGCATGTCCAATACATCGCTGCATTCTAAGTGGTATACCCAGCTAACAATTCTAGGGAGAGAGGACGTTTTTGTAATGTTACCCTTAATGCTCCCCTAATTTTACATTACATTTAAGTCATTTAGCAGACGCTCTTATCCAGAGCGACTTACAAATTGGTGCATTCACCTTATGATATCCAGTGGAACAACCACTTTACAATAGAGCATCTAACTCATTTAAGGGAGAGGGGGGTGGTAGGAGGAATACTTTATCCTATCCTAGGTATTCCTTAAAGAGGTGGGGTTTCAGGTGTCTCCGGAAGGTGGTGATTGACTCCGCTGACCTGGCAACCGAGAGAGATGGAAGAACAGCAATCTAGTAAAGATGAGGTCAAGCGTATTGCCTGCCTTGTGAGTAGGGGGGGGGGTGAGAGGGTGAGGTCAAAAGAGGAGAGGAGGGAAAGAAGGAGGCAGAGAGGAATGAGTCAAAGGTAGACGTGGGGAGTTAAAGTCACCCAGAACTGTGAGAGGTGAGCCATCCTCAGGAAAGGAACTTATCAGGGCGTCAAGCTCATTGATGAACTCTCCAAGGGAACCTGGAGGGCGATAAATGATAAGGATGTTAAGCTTGAAAGGGCTGGTAACTGTGAACAGCATGGAATTAAAGGAGGCGATAGACAAGATGGGTCAGGGGAGAAAGAGAAATGTCCACTTGGGAGAGATGAGGATCCCAGTGCCACCGCCCCGCTGACCAAGAAGCTCTCGGGGTGTGGCGAGAACACGTGGGCAGACGAGGCGAGAGCAGTAGGAGTAGCAGTGTTGTCAGTGGTAATCCATGTTTCCGTCAGTGCCAAGAAGTCGAGGGACTGGAGGGACGCATAGGCTGAGATGAACTCTGCCTTGTTGGCCGCAGATCGGCAGTTCCAGAGGCTGCCGGAGACCTGGAACTCCACGTGGTCAGTGCGCGCTGGAACACCACAGGTTAGAATGGCGGCGGCCACGCGGTGTGAAGCGTTTGTATGGTCTGTGCAGAGAGGAGAGAAGGGGATAGACAGACACATAGTTGACAGGCTACAGAAGAGGCTACGCTAATGCAAAGGAGATTAGAATGACAAGTGGACTACACGTCTCGAATGTTCAGGAGTTAAGCTTACGTTGCAAAAATAAAATAAAATCTTATTGACTAAAATCTTATTGACTAAAATGATATAGTACTGCTGGCGGTGAAGTAGGCTGGCTAGCAGTGGCTGCGTTGTTGATTAATGATTGAGTGCGGTGATGTAGTGGTATAAAAGGTGGGTAACTATAAACTCCAGTGGTCAATTGAGATAAGAAGAACAACCATAGAGATAAACCAAAACATTTGACATTTTTAGAACTGTATTGTTTCATTGCATTTTCATGCCGGTCTATAAGGAAGGCCTAATGTCATTTTCTGTAGTTAAAATTTCTTGCCACTAGGGGGGTGCCATTTGACATAGTCCAAATTCGTCTCCAAATTAAACTGCCTCGTACTCAATTCTTGCTCGTACAATATGCATATTATTATTACTATTGGATAGAAAACACTCTCTAGTTTCTAAAACCGTTTGAATTATGTTTGTGGGTGAAACAGAACTCGACTTAAGAGCAATTTTCCTATGTGTATGTCAGAATTCAGAATTGTACTGGCTGTTCTGAGACCTGTGTATTAATTTGCCTGTCCTCTATTGGTTGAGATGCACTGCATACGCCTTCCCTGGGTGTCAGCGAATAGGGAGACTTGAAATGGAGTCTCTGCCTTGTTCCCAAAGATTATAAATTGATTGGAATCACGGTGGCCAATCTTTTGGATCTTCGCTCGGGCGCAAAGAGGAGTTTTGCGTATCGTTGTGGAAGCTCTGGTTTTAGCTCCTTAGATAATTCCGGTCATGTTTTTATTCGATATAAGCTTTAAAGACATCATAATCTTGTTATTTTGAACCAAATATTTCAGTTTATATCAGTTTATTGCGATTTTCTGGCATTTCTTTGTGACGCACTTTCAAGAGTTGGACACTTTCCCTGTACATGCCGAACGTTAGTGGCCATTTCGACAGGCAAGAGGAATCTTTCGACCAAAAGACGATTAGACCGGAGAAAGGACACATTGCCCAAGATTCTGATGGAAGCTCAGCTAATAGTAAGAACTATTTATGCTGATAAATCGTTGTTCTGTTGAAAAAATGTTAAACGCATAAGCTGCCATTTTTTTTTGGGTAGCTTCGCTTTGGCGCAACTTGTATTGCGCAGTAAGGTTAAATTTAAAAATGTAATTCAGCGATTGCATTAAGAACTAATTTGTCTTTCAAATGCTGTCCACGCTGTATTTTTAGTCAAGTTTATGATTATTTAATGATTAGACTAAGTCACTCTCCAAGATGCGCCCGACATTTTCGGCCCAGTTTAGCTACTTTTCTCATTGTATAACCACGATTTGTGATGCTAAATATGCACATTTTCGAACAAACTCTATATGCATGTGTAATTGATGTTACAGGACTGTCATCTGAAGAATTCTGAGAAGGTTGTGAAAAATTAATATATTTTGGTGGCGATAACGTTATCACCTTTTGCATTGATTCAATGCTGGGGGATGTTAGCTCATGTGGTATGCTAATATAACGATATATTGTGTTTTCGCTGTAAAACACTTAGAAAATCTGAAATATTGTCTGGATTCACAAGATCTGTGTCTTTCGATTGCTGTAGGCTGTGTATTTTTCAGAAATGTTTTAGGATGAGTATTTTGGTAATTGACGTCGTCTCTGTAATTATTCCGGCTGCTTCCAACGCTATTTCAGATTGCAGCTGCAATGTACAACTGTGATTTATACCTGAAAAATGCACTGTTTCTAAAAAAACATTCCTATACCATAAATATGTTATCACAGACTGTCATCTTATGAAGTTGTTTCTTGGTTGTGGCTATATATATCTTTATTTAGTCGAATTAGTGATAGCTACTGATGCAGGAAAAAAATGGTGGACAAAAAAAAGTTGTGTCTTTTGCTATGGTGGTTAGCTAATAGAAATACATATTTGTCTTCCCTGTAAAACATTTAAAAAATCGGAAATGATGGCTGGATTCACAAGATCTGTATCTTTCATTTGGTGTCTTGGACTTTGGATTTCATGAAACATTTGATTATATGATATCCCTGTCGCTTTAGGCTAGGCTATGCTAGTCAGCTTTTTTGATGGGGGGGATCCCGGATCCGGGTTTGTGACTCTTATAAAGGTTAAAAATTACCCAAAATGCACATCAGGGCATCCCTCACAAAATAGTTCATTTGGACTGGACACTAGAAAAGTCCAGAAACATAGGCTGTGGAGATGTATACTGAAATTAATATTTTTAATCACATTCATTTTCTTAGTATCGCATTTGAACTGCACTGCAATACAGTTTTCTGTATTGTAATTAGCTAAAGTGCACCTGTGTAAAAGGTCATAGTTTACTCTAAAATGTGTATTCTATACCCATTTGAAAATGTACAAGTTATTTTGTTTGATAAGATTACAGATTCTGTCAGATGACTGCCTTTACATTTCATGGGACCACACATTTGGGAACCACTGTAACCTCTCTATCTCCTTGGTTCCCTCTCTCGTGTGTCCTCTGCCTCCTCCTGCATTGCAGCATGCCTCAGCCTCACCACTGTTTGCTTCACCACTGTCTGTCTCACTACTCTCTGTAAAGCAGTTTTAAAAATAAGATTTTTTATATACATGAGAATAATATTTAAATTGTCTTTATATTTCACTCAATTTTAATTCCCACATGCTGTCCCAAAACATACTGATATGAAAGTGCATTCGAACAGTGTAAAAGTCTCTTATTTGACTCTAAAATGTTTTATTCTATACCCATTTGAAGAGAAACAAGTTATTAATGTCCTTATTTACATTTCAGGGGACCCCACAGTATTTTCTTTGGGGGGGGGGGGGGT
>NC_036872.1:24832767-24956981 GCF_002910315.2 Salvelinus sp. IW2-2015 | reverse complement strand
TGGCGTCGTGAGGGAGTTTGTTCCACCATTGGGGTGCCAGAGCAGCGAACAGTTTTTGACTGGGCTGAGCGGGAACTGTACTTCCTCAGAGGTAGGGAGGCGAGCAGGCCAGAGGTGGATGAACGCAGTGCCCTTGTTTGGTAGGCCTGATCAGACCTGAAAGTACGGAGGTGCCGTTCCCTCACAGCTCCGTAGGCAAGCACCATGGTCTTGTAGCGGATGCGAGCTTCAACTGGAAGCCAGTGAGAGAGCGGAGGAGCGGGGTGACGTGAGAGACTTGGGAAGGTTGAACACCAGACGGGCTGCGGCGTTCTGGATGAGTTGTAGGGGTTTAATGCACAGGCAGGGAGCCCAGCCAACAGCGAGTTGCAGTAATCCAGACGGGAGATGACAAGTGCCTGGGATTAGACCTGCGCCGCTTCCTGTGTGAGGCAAGGGTCGTACTCTGGCTGTTGACACGACAGGGGTTGAGGGACATTAAAACAATTGCCTTATGTCTGGCATCTTGCAAGGCCAATGTGGTGTACGTCTCTCTGCCACTTGCCAGCTTTGGTCTGGGCTGAGGTAGTTAGTTTCACGTCTCGGCCTGTGACGTGGGCGGAGTTTGTCGTTGGACAGAGTGGTGAATGAATGTGCTGTTAATAAGACAAATATGGGGGAGTGGGAAAAAATATTGAGCATAGCTGAATCATGAGTCCGTTTGTTCACAGAGAAGTAGGCGCAATTAGAACTCAGATTAATAATATTAGCATTCTGACCATTGATCAATGCTGGGAACAGTAATATGTGGGTAAACAATAATTAACTAAATAAAAAGGTGAGTAAACACTATTTCACTAATAAAAGGTGCGTAAACGCTTACCCTTCACTACATCCCTGGTTGAGTTTCCAGTTTTCCGTTAGTTAGGGGAACATTCTATCTATATTAGTAAAAACCTTCTTAGAACACTTTGCATGTTTTGGTGTTAAAGTTAGGAGAATAATTTATTTAGAACGTGGTTATAATGTTCTCAGAATATACATGTCACACCCTGATCTGTTTCACCTGTCTTTGTGCTTGTCTCCACCCACCTGCAGGTGTTGCCCATCGTCCCCATTATCCCCAGTGTATTTATACCTGTGTTCTTCATTTGTCTGTTGCCAGTTCGTCTTGTCTCGCCAAGCCTACCAGCGGTTATCCCCGTACTCCTGTTTGTCTCTAGTCCCTGTTTTCTAGTTTTCCCTGTTTTGACCATTCTGCCTGCCCTGACCCTGATCCTGCCTACCGTTCTGTACCTTGTGACACTGACCTGGATTACTGAGCTCTGCCTGCCCTGACCCTGAGCTTGCCTGCCGTTCTGTACCTTTTGGACTCTGCTATGGATTACTGACCTCTGCCTGCCCTTGACCTGTTGTTTGCCTGCCCCCTGTTTTTGTAATAAACTTTTGTTACCTCGAACTGTTTGCATCTGGGTCTTCTCCTGAGCCATGATAGTACGAACTGGCCATGACGGACCCAGCAGACTCAGACCAGCTCCGCAATGCCGTCTCCTCCCAAGGAGCCACCATTGGAAGGCAGGAGGAGTTTCTTCGTGGTCTTATGCAGGGGTTCCAGACCTTGGCCGAACGCCATGACTGGGCCATGACCGGTTGAACACATTGCTGGAACAATTCCTGTGGGTTGTCTGTCAGGCAGCATACCACGACGGTAACCTCCCAGCCCCTCAGTAACCCAGCTGTTAGCCCCCTGGCCACCCAGGTTTCCCAAGAGCCCCGCTTATTTCCCCCGGAACGCTTCGCTGGAGAGTCGGGAACATGTCGGGCGATTCTCGCTCAGTGTTCTCATCTTCGAGCTGCAGCCCTCCTCCTTCCCCTCGGACCGCTCAAAGATAGCGTACCTCATCACGCTGATGTCCGAGCTACGGCAGTGTGGGAACAACAGACGGCCATATGCTTTAGTCTGGAGGAGTTCGTGGCAGAGGTGAAGTGGGTTTTCGATTCTCCATTGTCTGGGAGAGAAGCTGCCCGGAAGTTACTCCAGCTTCATTGGCAGTGTTGGCAGCTGAGAGTGCCTGGAACCCGGATTTGCTGTTCGGCACGTTCCTGCACGAATTATCGGAGGAAGTTAAGGATGAGCTAGCAGCCCGGGAACTACCAAACGGATCTCGACTCGCTCGTCGCCTTGACCATCCGGATCGATGGGCGGCTACGGGAACGTAGGAAGGAGAGGAGGTCTGATTCCACTCGCCTGCCCAAGGATTCCACCTCGCCTCCGAGGCATCTCAGAAGTCCCCGATGTCTCCTTTGCCGAGAGAACTGATGCAACTAGGCAGAGCTAGGCTCTCTCCACTCGAACGTTTACACAGGCTTCACATGAAGAGCTGCCTGTATTGTGGAACTACTGGTCATTTTGTGTCCTTCTGCCCACTAAAAGACCAGGCTCACCGGTAGGGGTGAGTACTTTGGTGGGCCATACAGATAACTTTTCCTCTCCCCTTACTTGCACCCCTCTCCATGCCATTCTGCTGTGGGGGAACCAGTCGAAATCTTTCCGGGTACTCATCGACTCTGGGGCCGATGAGAGTTTTATGGACACTACCCTGGCGTCCGAGCTGGGCATCCCCACTCGCTCTCCATTCCCATGGACGTTAGAGTGCTGGATGGGTACTCTATAGGCCGGGTCATCCACAATACCACTCCCATCAACCTACGGGTGTAAGGGGACCACAGCGATGCTATCCAATTCATGCTAATTAAGTCTCCTCAGGTTCCTGGGGTATTGGGATTCTCTTGGCTCCAGCGACACAATCTCCTCATTGACTGGACTGCTGGTGCCGTCATGGACTTGAGCCAGTTCTGCCATGCCCATTGCCTGAAGTCAGCGTAGCCCGTCCCAGGACGTCATCCTGTGGGCTTGGAAGTTGCCCCAGACCTCTCCACCATTCCCGCAGAGTACCAGGTCCTCTGAGAGGTTTTCAGTAAGGCCACTTCGCTTCCTCCGCACTGACCCTATGACTGCGAGATCGACCTTCTCCCAGGCACCACACCACCCCGGGGACAACTGTACTCTCTGTCGGGTCCAGAGACCAAGGCTATGGAGACCTACATCGAGGACTCCCTAGCTGCAGGGTGTATCCGTCCTTCTGACTCCCCCGCCCCGGTAGTTGATGCACGGGCGCAGGGTTTTGGCCTTCTTCTCCACAAAGAAGAACCCTGCGCCCGTGCATCAACTACCGGTGCCTCAATGACATCACGATTAAGACCCGCTACCACTCATCGCCTCGGCCTTCGATTCCTTAAGGGGGCCACCATTTTCTCCAAGTTGGACCTGCGGAACGCCTACCACCTAGTGCGGATACGGAAAGGGGACAAGTGGAAGACTGCCTTCAACATGGCCAGCCGTCACTACGAATACCTGGTCATTCCATTTGGTCCTGTACCTTTCAGACTCTGCTATGGAATACTGACCTCTGCCAGCCCCTGCCCTGTCGTTTGCCTGCCTCCTGTGTTTTGTAATAAACTTTTGTTACTTCGAACTGTCTGCATCTGGGTCTTATTCTGAGCCGTGATACAACATTCATGTTCTAGACATGTTTTATAGGATGTTGCAAGAACATTCATGTGTTCAGTTTTCTGAGGGTTATGAGAATATTTCATCAACATTCCACCAAATATTCACAGAACATGGTTGCCATGCTAGTTAGCATTGGCTTGAGAAACTACCTCTAACTTTCTTCATACTGACACAGATACATAAAAATAGTATCCACGAGTTCATCTGACTCTGGAGAAGTACAGTTGAAGTCGCAGGTATAAATACCATGGGACCACGCAGCCGTCATACCGCTCAGGAAGGAGATGCATTCTGTCTCCTAGAGATGAATGTACTTTGGTGCAAAAAGTGCAAATCAATCCCAGAACAACAGCAAAGGACATCGTCAAGATGCTGGAGGAAACAGGTACAAAAGTATCTATATCCACAGTTAAATGAGTCCTATATCGACATAACCTGAAAGGCCGCTCAGCAAGGAAGAAGCCACTGCTCCAATCCTGCCTTAAAAAAGCCAGACTACGGTTTGCAACTGCACATGGAGACAAATATCATACTTTTTGGAGAAATGTCCTCTGGTCTGATGAAACAAAAATAGAACTGTTTGGCCATAATGACCATAGTTATGTCTGGAGGGAAAACGGGGAGGCTTGCAAGCCGAAAAACACCATCCCAACCGTGTAGCACGGGGGTGGCAGCATCATATTGTGGGGGTACTTTGCTGCAGGAGGGACTAATAAACTTCACACAATAGACGGCATTATGAGGCAGGTAAATTATGTGGATCTATTGAAGCAACATCTCAAGACAACAGTCAGGAAGATAAAGCTTGGTCGCAAATCGGTCTTCCAAATGTACAATGACCCCAAGCATACTTCCAAAGTTGTGGCAAAATGGCTTAAGTCAAGGTATTGGAGTGGCCATCACAAAGCCCTGACTTCAATCCCATGGAAAATGTATGGGCAGAACTAAAAAATCATGTGCGAGCAAGGACTATACTATTATTCGGACATTTCACATTCTTAAAATAAAGTGCTGATCCTAACTGACCTAAGACAGGGATTTTTTACTAGGATTAAATGTCAGGAATTGTGAAAAACTGAGTTTAAATGTATTTGGCTAAGGTGTATGTATACTTCTGACTTCAACTGTATATAAAGGGCCTCATTGCCAAAATCCCGAAGTATCCCTTTAATGTTCTAGACAGGTTTCATGAGAATGTTGCATGAACATTCCTGTGTCCAGTTTTCTGAGGTTTAGGAGAATATTCCATTAAAGTCCCACCAAATATACACAGAACACCTTCTTAGAATGCAATATGTTAATGTTCTAGACACATTTCATGGGAGTGTTGTAAAAAACATGATGTGTATAACTTGTCAGGATGTCGCCTGATGGTCCCAAAGACACGTTTTCCAAAATAGTTTTGTTTGATTATGCCTTGTTACCAAGCCCATCAAGGCCCTGATTGGTGAACAACTGATCCATTCACAGCTCTTTTTGTATGTTGGCAAGATTAGGGATATTCGAACATAGTGCTTTTAACAGTGTTTTCAACTTCCATACACTACATGACCAAAAGCATGTGGACACTTGCTCGAAGATCTCATTCCAAAATCATGGGCAATAATATGGAGTTGGTCCCGCCCTTTGCTAAAACAGCCTCCACTCTTCTGGGAAGGCTTTCCACTAGATGTTGTACTAATTGGCCTAAACTGAACCATGGAAAACAAATTGAAGGGGTGTCCACATTCTTTTGTATATATAGTGTATTTGACACACTTTAACATGGATGATAATGTTGTGCATGTTCATTTTCCACTTTTATGCTGTCCCAAGATACACAGAAATAAAATAACGATTCATCACAAAACGACAAATGGTGTCTTTTCAAAATACAGAAATCATCATATGATGCTAAATGCATCATACAGGGATGTCTTGCTCCCAGACAGACTAAATAACTTCTTTGCTCGCTTTGAGGACAATACAGTGCCACTGACACAGCCCACTACCAAAACCTGCGGACTCTCCTTCACTGCTGCCGACGTGAGTAAAACATTTAAACGTGTTAACCCTCGCAAGCCTGCAGGCCCAGACGGCATCCCCAGCCGCATCCTCAGAGCATGCGCAGACCAGCTGGCTGGTGTGTTAACGGACATATTCAATCAATCCTTATCCCAGTCTGCTGTTCCCACATGCTTCAAGAGGGCCACCATTGTTCCTGTTCCCAAGAAAGCTAAGGTAACTGAGCTAAACGACTACCGCCCCGTAGCACTCACTTCCGTCATCATGAAGTGCTTTGAGAGACTAGTCAAGGACCATATCACCTCCACCCTACCTGACACCGTAGACGCACTCCAATTTGCTTACCGCCCCAATAGGTCCACAGACGATGCAATCGCAACCACACTGCACAATGCCCTAACCCATCTGGACAAGAGGAATACCTATGTGAGAATGCTGTTCATCGACTACAGCTCAGCATTTAACACCATAGTACCCTCCAAACTCATCAAGCTCGAGACCCTGGGTCTCGACCCCGCCCTGTGCAACTGGGTACTGGACTTCCTGACGGGCCGCCCCCAGGTGGTGAGGGTAGGTAACAACATCTCCACCATTTTGATCCTCAACACTGGGGCCCCACAAGGGTGCGTTCTGAGCCCTCTCCTGTACTCCCTGTTCATCCACGACTGCGTGGCCATGCACGCCTCCAACTCAATCATCAAGTTTGCGGATGACACTACAGTGGTAGGCTTGATTACCAACAACGACGAGATGGCCTACAGGGAGGAGGTGAGGGCCCTCGGAGTGTGGTGTCAGGAAAACAACCTCACACTCAAAGTCAACAAAACAAAGGAGATGATTGTGGACTTCAGAACAGCAGAGGGAGCACCCCCCTATCCACATCGACGGGACAGTAGTGGGAGGGTGGACAGTTTTAACTTCCTCGGCGTACACATCACGGACAAACTGAAATGGTCCAACCACAACAGACAGCGTGGTGAAAGCACTCACAAACTTCTACAGATGCACAATCGAGAGCATCCTGTCGGGCTGTATCACCGCCTGGTACGGCAACTGCTCCGCCCACAACCGTAAGGCTCTCCAGAGGGTAGTGAGGTCTGCACAACGCATTACTGGGGCAAACTACCTGCCCTCCAGGACACATACACACACCCGAGTTCACAGGAAGGCCATAAAGATCATCAAGGACAACAACCCCCCGAGCCACTGCTGTTCACCTGCTATCATCCAGGAAGGCGAGGTCAGTACAGGTGCACAAAGCAGGGACAGAGAGACTGAAAACAGCTTCTATCTCAAGGCCATCAGACTGTTAAACAGCCACACTAACATTGAGTGGCTGCTGCCAACATACTGACTCAACTCCAGCTCACTTTAATAATGGAAATTGATGGAAATTGATCAAAATGTATCACTAGCCACTTAAACAATGCCACTTAATATAATGTACAGTATATGTATATACCTTACTCTATATTATCCACTGCATCTTGCCATCTTTATGTAATATATGTATCACTAGCACTTTAAACTGTGCCACTTTTATGTTTACATACCTACATTACTCATCTCATATGTATATACTGTATCCGATACCATCTACTGCATTTGCCTTTGCCGTTCTGTACCATCACTCATTCATATATCTTTATGTACATATTCTTTATCCCTTTACACTTGTGTGTATAAGGTAGTAGTTGTGGAATTGTTAGGTTAGATTACTCGTTGGTTATTACTGCATTGTCGGAACTAGAAGCACAAGCATTTCGCTACACTCGCATTAACATCTGCTAACCATGTGTATGTGACAAATACAATTTGATTTGATTTGAAGTGACTTGAGCTTTTGAATAAGTAAAAATCTGCACTACTTTTCCAATGGACAAGTGGCTCACTAAGTATAAGTCAAGCCCTGACGAGGATAGAGTTATGGTCGGATTTGCCGAATGGAAGGGAAGGGAGAGCTTAACATGAGCGCCGCTTCTGGATGAGCATTTTCTTGTTCGCTTATGGCCCTATACAGCTCATTGAGTGTGGTCTTAGTGCCAGCATCGGTTTGTGGTGATAAATAGACAACTAAAGAAAAATATAGATGAAAACTCTCTTGGTAAATAGTATGGTCTACAGCTTATGAGGTATTCTAACTCAGGCAAGCAGAACCTTGAGATTTCCTTAATATTGAAGATCGCACACCAGCTGTTGTTAACAAAGATCCTAAACAAAGAAAAAACAGTTAGATATACAATATATTATCCATGTCCTTGTTCAGCCACAACACAGAGAAACATAGGATATTACAGTTATTCAGGTCCCGTTGATAAGATAGTCTCGAACAGAGCTCGTCCAGTTTGTTCTCCAGTGATTGTACGCTCACCAATAGAACGGAGGGTAGAGGTGGTTAATGTACTCGCCGAAGTAGTTTCGTCAGGGTGCCTTCACGTCGGCCTCTCTTACAATGGCTTTTTATTTTTGAGTCTCAGGGATTAGGGCCTGGTACGGGGTGAGCAGTATGTCCTGCGCCTCAGACTCGTTGAGGTATAAATCTTCATCCAAATCGAGGTTAGTGATCGCTCTTCTGATGTCCAGCAGTATGTCCTGCGCTTCCGACTCGTTGAAGTATAAATCTTTTCCCAACCGAGGTTAGTGATCGCTGTTCTGATGCCCACAAGCTCTTTTCGGTCATAAGAAACGATGGCAGAAACATTATGTACAAAATAAGTTACGATCAGCGCAAAACCCCCCCACTAAATAGCAGAATTGGTCAGGAGCCCGTAAAATGGCTGTTATCCACAGCGCCATTCCTGAGCAAGTGTATGTCTTATGGATTTAAATTGACTTCATATTGTAGATATGTTTACAAATTCTTTCTGGGGGCTTAGGGAGATTGTGTGACCCAGATTCAAACAATGATTAAGCATTGGTCTGCACTTTAGAAGTACCAGAAGCAGTCATGACACTACATTCTTAATTAGTACACTTCTTATATCATAAGTGCAAACACAATTTAAGTGCAATTCCGTTCACTAGCTCCAATTCACTGACGTTTTTTGGGCACATTTTTGCTGCTGATAACAGCATGCTCCAGTTTAGTGAACAATGTCTCAACAGTCGCACGCTGTCACATTTATTAGGAGTGGACAGTAGTACGTATGGACACAGCTTGAACACACCAGCAGACCAACACACAGGGAGTGAAACTCCCTCCCTTCTCCTCCTAAGAGACTTCGTGAGCAATTACCAAATATGCTGTGGCTTTATTTAGACAGGCCAGCAGAGAGAGTTCACATAGTTCATGTACTACACACACACACAAACACACACACACAAACACACACACACACACACAGACACACTAACTCCCTAGTCTCTCCCCATGTCATGGATTAATGACACACACAAAAAAACAAACACACACTCATGCACGTACACAGAGCATGCCACACACACTAACTCCCCATTTAAAGGATGATCTCAAGGGAAGGCAAAACACGTACTCATGTTCAAACAGACAAACCTTCAGACACACATGCACACACATGGCCCATGTACATGCACTATGCACTTGCACACACATACAGTGGTACACCTATTCTCTCTTTTTCTCTCACACACACACGCTTTCTACCATACACATACGCAGAAGGTCCCCCACCTCGCGCACATCTACACACACAACAATCCCCCTCAACAATAGAAACATGACTCAACAAAACAAAGGTAATCCTTGTCTCCAAACGTATTGCTTTTCTGTTGTTTAATACCTCATTCTGAGTTGGCTACCAACTCAGAATGAAAGTCATCACCTCAACCTAAAATGTACTGTTTACTAGAATAGTATTGTTCCAACATGTGTGTGCATGTGTATGTGTGTGTGTATGTCTGTGTGTGCACAAGTGTGTGAGTGTGTTTGTGTGTGCGTGTGTGTTTGTGCGAGCGTGCGTGCGTGCGTGTGTGTGATGACCAGCTTTGGCACAGGAGGAAGAACAGGATGTGAAGAGTGTTGAGCTACAGTAGCATTGCATTCCTACCAGAATGTGCCGTTTTATTCCATTCAGCCCCGACCTTCTAGTGACTACAACCCAGAGTGAAATTTCTGGAGGACACAGGAAGCAAGCTCTGTGGAACTTCGTGGATCTCCCATCAGCCCTAGAGGCTGTAGCATCTTGTCTCAGACAACGCATCCTGCATAACTGATTCTCTGTGTGTGTGTGTGTTTTTGTGTATGTGTGTGTGTGTGTTTTTGTGTATGTATGTATGTATTTTATGTATGTATGTATGTATGTATGTATGTATGTATGTATGTGTGTGTGTGTGTGTGTGTGTGTGTGTGTGTGTGTGTGTGTGTGTGTGTGTGTGTGTGTGTGTTGTGTGTGTGTGTGTGTGTGTGTGTGTGTGTGTGTGTGTGTGTGTGTGTCCAATCTCTCTCCAGGCCCTACTGTCTGTAGTCACAGAGGAGGAGGAGCTACGCAAACAGAGCAGGCAACACAGCACTGATCCCAATCAGATTAACATTTCTAGCAAACAAGTAGAGGTCACAATATGATAGTTTGAAAAGGCACTGCAAAATAACTGTAAACGCAATAGACAAAATGCCCAAATCCTTACCTACCAAAGAATAATCAGTGACACACTCATGTACACGAGGCCATATATCCAAATCCACAAACAGGGTGGCCATGGAGAATGAATGAATTGATAGAATTATCTTATAGCACTGTTAGTAATAAAGGTCAGAGAGCTACAGTTGCATACATTGTCTACATCCCAAATGCCACCTTATTCTCTAAATAGTGCACTACTTTTGACCAGATCACTATGTGATATGGTCAAAAGTAGTGCACCATTTAGGGAAAAGGTGCAATTTGGACGCAAATGTTGTTTGTTAATTTACATTTTTAAGGGTACTCTTTGTATTACTGGATGGGTAGAACTAGTCTGGCAGAAGGAAGAGTCTGAATTAGAGTCTGGTAGAAGTAAGAGTCTGGTGGAGAGTCTGGTAGAAGTAAGAGTCTGGTGGAGAGTCTGGTAGAAGTAAGAGTCTGGTGAGAGTCTGGTAGAATAAAGAGAGTGGTGGAGAGTCTGGTAGAAAAGTAGTGCACTATAGATCTTTATGTGAAATGGTCAAAAGTAGTTCACTATTTAGCGAAAAGGTGCAATTTAGGATGCAAATATTGTTTGTTAATTTACATTTTTAAGGGTACTCTTCGTATTACTGGGATGGGTAGAACTAGTCTGGCAGAAGTAAGAGTCGGTGGAGAGTCTGGTAGAAGTAAGAGTCTGGTGGAGAGTCTGGTAGAAGTAAGAGTCTGGTGGAGAGTCTGGTAGAAGAAAGAGAGTGGTGGAGAGTATGGTAGAGTAAGAGTCTGGTGGAGAGTCTGGTAGAAGAAAGAGACTGGTGGAAGTCTGGTAGAGGAAAGAGTCTGGTGGAGAGTCTGGTAGAAAAAGGGTTTGGTGGAGAGTCTAGTAGATGGAAGAGTCTGGTAGAAGGAAGAGTCTTGTGGAGAGTCTGATAGAACTAAAGTCTGATAGAACTACTCTGACAGAAGCAGATTCTGGTGGAGAGTCTGATAGAAGCAGAGTCTGGTGGAGAGTCTGATAGAACTAGCGTCTGACAGAAGCAGATTCTGGTGGAGTCTGATAGAAGCAGAGTCTGGTGGAGAGTCTGATAGAAGAAGAGTCTGGTGGAGAGTGTCGTAGCTGAATCAGAATTAGTTAGGTAACATAGAAAAATAAGATGTTTTATTTACTTTATACTTGTCATTAGAATGTCTTCTTTTGGACTATACTGTTGGCAGTTGCATTTTCCTTTCTTCTCTAGGGAAAAGTAACTTGGGCCCAGAAGAGGGAGAGGTCAGGCTTGTCTTTTACATGTCTGGTAATATGCAGAATATCAGAAAGGGAGAAGTCAGTGTGAACATTGTCTTCATAGGTGAATATATCTGTGAAACCATGTGAAGGGCTCCACTATGTCTGTACTCCAGTCACTCCCTCATTTTCCCATTGGGGGGTGTGGGGGGGGGGGGGAGTATGGCAGTGTCTGGAACCATTGTATTACCCCTCTGATGTTGCATGAATCTTGACCTAGTATATGTCCTAGAGGATCACTCCCCTCCGTGAGCTTGTCCAGGAGGGGTGTATTTGAGATGGGAGTATCTAGAATTGACAATTGATATATGCCATTGGATGAGGTAATGTTTTGGTACTAGGAAGTACCAAGAATGAGAAGTAGAACCTCGTCTAAGAGACCAAACGAACGATAATTTATAGCTAATGCTATCTGGCTATGGGATACTCCTCTTTCAAGCAAAAGGCCCTTTGTGAAGTTCCTAAGATCTGTGTGCGTCATGTAAGTTGAGAGGGGGCATCTTGGCTATAAAAGATACAAAGTATTCTTTTGTAAGCACTCTCAGGAATTCATTTATAGACACTGAATTGATCTGAGAGTCAAAGGGCTATGGTGAAGCTCAAATAATTAAAAGATGGACTTTAAAATATAACTCTGACTGTGTGTGTTTTGTAAACTCTCCTCATTTAGTAATACAGGAAATTACCACGACAAGAGTCTGATAGAAGAAGAATCTGGTGGAGATTCTGGTAGAACTAGAGTCTGGTAGAAGGATGTGTTGGTGATAAACTGTGTCTTTGTTTATTGTTATCACAGTCCCTGGAGGTCAGTAGCACCAGGCTGCATATCTCAGACCTTTTCGGCTGCTGAACTCGCGCCAAACGCACAGATTGCTATGCACATATTTTCAAAAGACTGCCATAGTGTGTCTGTCCGTGCTTTTCAAAGACTCTCAGTGTTCAGTGCATGGCACAGCATTTTGAGTACATCGCAGTATGGGACTTTGAGAGACATTAATTTTGATGGTTGGTCCCTGTGCATCTCTAGGTGTGAGCACTAGGACTGTGTGTCTTTGTGTAGGGCTGTTTGTGTGTGTGTGTGTGTGTGTGTGTGTGTGGTGTGTGTGTGTGTGTGTGTGTGTGTGTGTGTGTGTTGTGTGTGTGTGTGTGTGTGTGTGTGTGTGTGTGTGTTGTGGTGGTGTGTGTGTGTGTGTGTGTGTGTGTGTGTGTGTGTGTGCGTCAGTGACACACTCATGTACACAAGGCCATATATTCAAATCCACAAACAGGGTGCAATGGAAGAATGAATGAATTGATAGAATTGTCTTATAGCACTGTTGGTGATAAAAGGTCAGAGGGACAAAATCCCTGGCTTCTAGGAAGACAGATTAAGTTAATCTGGAAACACCTTACTACAGTTGCATACATTGCCTGCATCCCAAATGGCATCATATTGCCTTAGAAATGCACTACTTTTGACCAGAGACCAAGGTAGTACACTTTATAGGGAATAGTGATATGGTCAAAAGTAGTGCACTATTTAGGAATAAACTACAATTTGGGACGCAAAAACTGTTTGTTAATTTACATTTTTTGTGGGAACTCTTCGTATTATTGGGATGGGAAGAGCTACAGTCTGGCAGAAGGAAGAGTATGGTGGAGAGTCTGGTAGAAGAAAAAGTCTGGCAGAGGAAAGAGAGTGGTGGAGAGTCTGTTAGAAGAAAGAGAGTGGTGGAGAGTATGGTAGAGAAAGATAGTGGTGGAGAGTCTGGTAGAAGAAGAGAGAGTGGTGGAGAGTCTGGTAGAAGAAAGAGACTGGTGGAGAGTCTGGTAGAATGAAATGTATGGCAGAAGAAAGAGAGTGGTGGAGAGTCTGGTAGAAGAAAGAGACTGGTGGAGAGTCTGGTAGAAGGAAAAGTCTGGCCAGAAGAAAGAGAGTGGTGGAGAGTCTGGTAGAAGAGAGAGAGTGGTGGAGAGTCTGTAGAAGAAAGAGTCTGTGGAGAGTCTGTAGAAGAAAGAGACTGGTGAGAGTCTGGTAGAAGAAAGAGACTGGTGGAGAGTCTGGTAGAAGGAAAGTCTTGCAAAGAAAGAAAGAGAGTGGTGGAGAGTCTGGTAGAAGAAAGAGGTCTGGTAGAGAGATCTGGTAGAAGAAAGTCTGGCAGAAGAAAGAGAGTGGTGGAGAGAGTCTGTAGGAAGAAAGAGTCTGGTGGAGAGGGTAGAAGAAAGAGACTGGTGGAGAGTCTGGTAGAAGTAAGAGTGGTGGAGAGTCTGGTAGAACTAGAGTCTGGCAGGAGGACGTGTTGGTGATAAACTGGCAGAAGGAAGTGTCTGGTGGAGAGTCTGGCAGTATGAAGTGTGATAAACTGTGTCTTTGTTTATTGTTATCACAGTCCCTGGAGGTCAGTAGCGCCAGGCTGCATATTTCAGACTTTTTCAGGATGCTGAACTCGCGCCAAACGCACAGATTGCTCTGCATATATTTTCAGAAGACTGCCATAGTGTGTGACTGTGTGTGTGTGTGTGTGTGTGTCTGTCTGTGCTTTTCAAAGACTCAGTGTTCTCTGCATTGCACAGCATTTTGAGTCAAATACAGGACGGGACGTTTGAGAGGCATGAAAATTGATGTTTGGTCCCTGTGCATCTGCTTGGAGAGAGCACTAAGGACTGTGTGTGTGGTGTGGTGTGGTGTGTGTGTGTGTGTGCATGTGTGCATGTGTTTGAAAGGGAGAATGAGATGGCAGAAGAGGTTGAGTATGAGTGTCACGAGTTGAAAGCTGTAAAAAATGTAATTGATTATCTGAGCTTAGTGCAGAGTGACAGAATGAATCATCTATGGGACAGATGTAGGGATTGTGCATAGAGGCATTCTCTTGATGAAACGACCATTATATTAATACTTATTTACACATGTATTTGAATAGATTATGAATTATTTATTCATTTTGAGCGGAATAAACGTTGCCATATTTTATCATCTGCATCATGGATCCTGTTTGAACATCGAAAGGCACAACCATGAAAACCATTGAAAGTAAAAAAGTTGAATTATGATCAAGAAGAAAATTGTAAATTGCTTTCTCTCTACTGTCTTTGAGGGTATTTGAGGGCTGGGTAATTGCTGTACAAAATTTAAAAGAAATTGCTGGTAGCCTAGGCATATTTATTGTGTGTGCCAAAATATGCTTCAAACGTATTCGGTTTTTATCTTATTTAAAAATGGTGTTTCTTTTGATCTTTCTATGAACTTGAGCATGCTGCAGTGAAGATATGGTATGTGCAATCATGGATCCTTGGGACATCCCTATGGGACATCCTTACCCCACTGAAGTTGACATTCAAAATCGTTACGGTAAGAGTTAAGGTTAGGGTTTAATGTTAGGGTAGGGACGCCATATAGTACCCATTGGTTGATGCATGCAACGTCTGAGCAGGGGAACGCAACCAAAGGTTTCCCATATTCAATTGTGCTATGCTGCTCCGATTTTGACAGGCAATATTTTTTGTCTAAGATTAAACTTCTTCAAATGATCAATGAATTCWCATAAACCAATCAATAATTGCTTTTGCAACAAAAAAAACATTGGCTAATATGATCAAACTAAATACTAAACACGGTAGCCTCATAAGGTGTTCAACTCAGTCCCGGCCATTGTGCAAATGACTCGATACAGCTGTGTGTACTGTGCCAGAGATATTTAGAGAAAGTATCTGACTGTTTCACTGTTGCAGCTGGAGACAGGCCCGCCATCTGCGTACTGGACTGGACTTCTTGCTCAGATCGGACTGGCTCACCCTCAACCAATGCTCATAAATGACTGTTTCAGGTAATTCCATACTTCACAATTAGCTACTATAAGTAAATTGTTGAAACATATTTTTGTGAAGGATGTACATGTGACAGGTTAAAGGAAATACTCATAGCCTGTTATACATTAAAAAGTATTAGTAAGTTCATAGTATGTGAGGATCTTAAAACATCTAAGGTTATTAAGAAGATCATGCATTCAGTATTAGTTGATAGAGATTGATAACATTCATATTATTGTGTTAAAATCCGTCATGCGTACAAAGGGTACGAATTGTGAGAGGAATGTGTAAACGTTATGTTGATTACTTTATTTTGTCGTGGGTAAAAGTGTTAATCTGTGATCTACTAAATGCTCTTAATCTATGAGCCTGAGATCGATTGCTCTGGTCTCCACTCAAGTTCACGGAGAAATCGCGGTCTTTTTCTCATTGCACTAAAAGTTTCAATGAGGTAACATTACCGTTTCACAGTCGTGATTCTTTCTCCCCTTTTTCAGGTACGTTATTGATGATAAAAAAAGAGTAATTTAAACGTAATAACTCGCTAACATGTCAAGAGTGTTTAAGGTGTGTCTTAGTAACATATTGAGGAAGTTAGTTAAGTTTGCAGAGAGAAATATGAGCCCTGCTCGGTTGCAGCTAGCTTCGTACTGCTAGGTACTGCTACGTAGCTGCCATTTTATGTCGATTGTGAATGAACATGTGCGTTGTTAATAAGATATTTTGCGGTGTTATTTGTGTAATGGTTTTTCAAACACTTTATTGCCTGTTGATAAATTGAGTTATGGTTTACTGAGTTAAAGCTTTGTGCTTGACAGTTATATTGAAAATAGTATTTGTTTCAGTGATGTACAGTGTATACTGTTGTGACTTGAATAAGCCTTGTACCCTACAAAACTATCTATTTCCTGTAGATCTGTTATTCTGTAAAATGTGTTACTTATGTAAAATTTGCACAAAAAGTTTCAATGAGGTAACATTACCGTATCACAGTCGTGATTCTTTCTCCCCTTTTTCAGGGGCGTAACATACAGAATAGGACTTGCACGTTGTCATCTGCTGTCGATAATATATTCGCTAGCCTCGTCCCCAGGCTAATTGAGCGGAAGTGTCTGGTGAACGAGATTAGCTTGCTAACAGTAACACTTAGGTTATTCATGAGGTTTGGTAACATTAGCTATTTAATAGCTTGCTAGCCAGCAAACAATAAATTATGAAACATGTAAGAAGTTAGGTTGCTAGAATAATCATGCCACAGTAATAATGTTGAACAACATGTGGTTGCTGGCTAACCTTTCTTGTACCAAGCAAAGCGCTGTTCCAAACAAGCGCAGGCAACTGGCCTGACCTGGTGGATCATTTCGTTCACTCCGTTACTTGGCTCCTACCAGAGACAGTACCCGTTTACTCAGTTTACTTGGCCATGTATCAGTTTACTCAAACTAGCTAATAATCATATGCCTTGAGCTAAGGGAGTGAACATTATTTATAATAAGGGTGACATGGAGAAAGTCAGACCTCTCTGAAATGAAAATAGATGGCCCTCCCTAAAGCAAGATATAGTTGACCTAAACCCTCCCTGAAGGCCTGAAAAAAAGTGACCCCTCCCCTATAACTAAAAAAAAAGAAAAACAAAGTGGATGCTGTAGCAGAGAACATGTCTACCGTTTACCCTCACTTCTTGGACAGACTAGATCCTAAGGGTGTGTTCGTGAATTCAATCTGGAGTGTCAGACTGCAGGAATTTTGATAGGCACAGGGCTGCGGGCCAGAAGGTTGTGTGTTCGCAGATCACCGTGGACAAGAGAAGGGGTGGAAATATCTCCTTTTATATTAAAAGCATTGCATGAATCTATCATCGTATTTACAGGTCAGAGAAAAAATATCATTTAAAAAACATTTCATGCAATTCTATGTAATTTTACATATTAGCTGAATCTTTTTTAATACCACACAAATTACCGAAATGACAGGCTAAGAATTGACAGAGAGATAGGCACATGTGTTGATCTTATCAAATCAAATAACATTTTATTTGTCGCATACACATGTTTAGCAGATGTTAATGCGAGTGTAGCAAAGTGCTTGTGCTTCTAGTTCTGACAATGCAGTAATATCCAACGAGTAATCTAACCTAACAATTTCACAACAATTACCGTATACACACAAGTGTAAAGGAATGAATAAGAATATGTACATAAAAAAATATATGAATGAGTGATGGTATAGAACGGCATAGGCAAGATGCAGTGGATGGTATAGAGTACAGTATATACATATGAGATGAGTAATGTAGGGTATGTAAACATTATATGAAGTTGCATTGTTTAAAGTGGCTAGTGATACATTTATTACATCAATTTTTCCAGTGGCTGGAGTTGAGTCAGTATGTTGGCAGCAGCCACTCAATGTTAGTGATGGCTGTTTAACAGTCTGATGGCCTTGAGATAGAAGCTGTTTATCAGTCTCTCGGTCCCAGCTTTGATGCACCTGTACTGACCTCGCCTTCTGGATGATAGCGGGGTGAACAGGCAGTGGCTCGGGGGGTTGTTGTCCTTGATGATCTTTTTGGCCTTCCTGTGACATTGGGTGGTGTAGGTGTCCTGGAGGGCAGGTAGTTTGCCCCCGGTGATGCGTTGTGCAGACCTCACTATCCTCTGGAGAGCCTTACGGTTATGGGTGGAGCAGTTGCCGTACCAGGCGGTGATACAGCCCGACAGGATGCTCTCGATTGTGCATCTGTAAAAGTTTGTGAGTGCTTTTGGTGACAAGCCAAATTTCTTCAGCCTCCTGAGGTTGAAGAGGCGCTGCTGCGCCTTCTTCACCACGCTGTCTGTGTGGTTGGACCATTTCAGTTTGTCCGTGATGTGTACGCCGAGGAACTTAAAACGGTCCACCCTCTCCACTACTGTCCCGTCGATGTGGATAGGGGGTGCTCCCTCTGTAGTGTCGTCTGCAAACTTGATGATTGAGTTGGAGGCGTGCATGGCCACGCAGTCGTGGGTGAACAGGGAGTACAGGAGAGGGCTGAGAACGCAACCTTGTGGGGCCCCAGTGTTGAGGATCAGCGGGGTGGAGATATTGCTACCTACCCTCACCACCTGGGGATGGCCCGTCAGGAAGTCCAGGACCTAGTTGCACAGGGCGGGGTCGAGACCCAGGGTCACTGTTTATATTTAGTCATGTTTCCGGTCACCTTGCCCTGATTAAAAGCAGTGGTTCGCGCTTTCAGTTTTGCGCAAATGCTGCCATCATTGAAAGGTTTCTGGTTTGGGAATGTTTTAATAGACGCTGTGGGTACGACATCGCCGATGCACTTGCTAATTCACCCACTCACCGAATCAGCGTATTCATCAATGTTGTTGTTCGCCGCAATGTGGAACATATCCCAGTCCACGTGATCAAAGCAATCTTGAAGCGTGGAATCCGATTGGTCGGACCCGCGTTGAACAGACCTGAGCAACAAAATGGAGTCGTGGTCAGCTTTTCCAAAAGGAGGGTGGGGGAGGGCCTTATATGCGTTGCGGAAGTTAGAATAACAATGGTCTAGGGTTTTGCCAGCCCTGGTTGCGCAATCAATGTGCTGATAGAATTTAGGGAGCCTTGTTTTCAGATTAGCCTTGTTAAAATCCCAAGCTACATTAAATGCAGCCTCAGGATATGTGGTTTCCAGTTTACTTAGAGTCAAATGAAGTTCTTTCAGGGCCATCGATGTGTCTGGGGGGTATATGCGGCTGTGATTATAATCGAAGAGAATTGTCTAGGTAGATAATGCGGTCGGCATTTGATTGTGAGGAATTCTAAGTCAGGTGAACAGAAGGACTTGAGTTCCTGTATGTTGTTATGATCACACCACGTCTCGTTAATCATAAGGCATACACCCCCACCCTTCTTCTTACCAGAAAGATGCTTGATTCTGTCGGCGCGATGCGTGAAGAAACTAACTGGCTGTCCTGACTCCGATAGCATGTCTCGAGTGAGCCATGTTTCCATGAAACAAAGAGCGTTACAGTCTCTAATGTCTCTCTGGAAGGCTACCCTTGCTCGGATTTCGTCTACCTTGTTGTCAAGAGACTGGACATTGGCGAGTAGTATGCTCGGGAGCGGTGGGCGATGTGCCCGTCTACGGAGCCTGACCAGAAGACCGCTCCGTCTGCCCCTTCTACGGTGTCGTTGTTTTGGGTCGCCGGCTGGGATCCGATCCATTGTCCTGGGTGGTGGGCAAAACAGAGGATCCGCTTCGGGAAAGTCGTATTCCTGGTCGTAATGTTGGTGAGTTGTCGTTGCTCTTATGTCCAATAGTTCCTCCCGACTGTATGTAATAAAACCTAAGATTACCTGGGGTAACAAATAACACATAAAAAAACGAAATACTGCATAGTTTCCTAGGAACGCGAAGCGATGCGGCCATCTCTGTTGGCGCCGGAAGTAGCTCATGCCAAATCAGGGTGTCTTGTTTGCAACGAAACTGTCCCTGTTTGTTAATAATTAAATCTGAGACATCATTAGGAATCTGAGCATGGTACTTTCAAAAGTTAGGCCTACCCCAGACAGAGTACTGCAAGCTACTTTTCTTTGGTGGCTTAACCCAAAGAGAGAAGGTCACAGGTTTTTCTCCTAAAAGCTGTCTGGGTTTAAACATCTTATATTGTACAGAAAGTGAATAGCGTAGTCTAATCAATTGATAGTGACATGATTAGATTACTTCCCAAGCAAAGTCAACATCTGAATGCCAAAGAAACGAAACAATGATATCCCCATATATATCGGAGTCATTTCTTTCTCTGTATTTTAGTTTGTTTCTAGCATAAAGCATTGTTGTCGGACCAAAGCGCCGTTATAGATTACTTTATATAATCGGATCCGTTTTTTTTTCAAAATCCTAAGCCAACAAGTGCCTTTTGCCATATTCTTTATTAAAATGTAGGCATATGGCATACCCTCTCGTACCCCCTCAATTTAACAGCCCTTCCCTGACATGGAGGTAGGTTATTTAAAGAGTGCATGGTGGGTGGAGGAATTGATGACATTAGTCTACAGCCTGTAAACTAATTTTGTCTCTTTAACAGGTAGACCTACCTCTTGTTTCTTAAATAGTAAGAAATCTGCTCCAACACAAATCCCTCTTGTTGTTAGTAAAGTCTTGTTAATTTAAATGAAGACGGTTTAAATTAATTTGGCATACTACCCCAATTTGGCTACTTTCAGCATCATGAGCTAACTGTCCATTTCTGATTTATTGTTTCAGCACCACAATGTAAGTTACTAAAATCTGGCATACTATGAGGTCTATAACTGATAAATACATCATGGGCAAGAAACATATTGTTTTTTATAAAAATCAATTATAGTAGTACCAAGAGCTATCAAAGTAGACCTTTGGTCCTCCTTCTCATCTTCATGCTAGACTTGTCCACGTTCAATTATTTTCGGAAGAAACCTTTGACACTCCTCCTGAACTCCAACCACAGCCCTACACAGCACAGCCATTGGTTAAGCAGCACACAAAAACGTTTTTGATCAGCAAGAGCAGAGCAGGCCGTGGCTCAGGGTTGGAATATCCATTGCAGTGTTTAATGCAGCCTCATTTTATTTACACCATCCCAGCAGTTATCTTAGAAATATAACTTTGCTCTGTGCTTCTCCGAGCATGCACTTCGTAGCCTATACTGTAGGCCATGGATAATTTGATTAAGACCACACTGAATAGCCTATAGGCGCAATATTGATATTGCGAGCCCAGCGGAGAATCAGAGATGAGGGGCAGGATCGGGCGCACATCGATATACAGTGCGTTCGGAAAGTATTCAGACCCCTTGACCTTTTCCACATATTGTTACGTTACAGCCTTATTCTAAAATGTATTAAATTAAATTGTCCCTTATCAATCTACACACAATACCCCACAATGACAGAGCGAAAACAGGTTTTTAGAAATTTTTGCAAATCTATAAATAAAAAAAATGAAATATTACATTTACATAAGTATTCAGACCCTTTGCTATGAGACTCGAGATTGAACTCAGGTGCAACCTGTTTCCATTGATCCTTGAGATGTTTCCAGTGGCGACCCATCATTCAGGGCAGGTGGGGTTGAGCTCAATTTTTTCATGTTATTTTGGCATTAATACGTGTCACAAATCAGTTTGCYAACAATGTAAAAAATGAATATATAATTGAGTTAATAAAGCCACATACAAACATGGTTTCTTGAGTAAGGCAGCTCCAAAATGTAGGTGTTTCAGCCTAGCCCCACGCTTTCTGTGGTGGTGGGGCAAGCCAGCAGAGAATATGGAGCATTTTGCAGTGATTTGCTCAGTATTCTGTCACTCATGGGGGCACTACGTCACCGCCAAGTCTAATGGTAGCGCTATAAAATTCAAGCCCCATGGGTGCTGCCATAGAGTTACATTAGAAGTGCCTATCCAAGGCTCAATGTCATTGGCCACAGATGAAATGACATTATATCTACAGCAGCTTTAATTGGACTGATCATGTCAACATCATACTTTCAAAATCTTAGCTAGTAGTCATCATCATGAATCAAGTCGACAATCTACTGGCAAATCATTTTGAATTCTTGTCATATGAAGATAAATAATTAAGAGAAATTATAGATAAAACCTATTGGTGCTCATCGGACATTGGACATAAACATTACACAAACCACTAAACAATGAGTGGTTTGAAAGGAATTAGTGGCTAACTTCAAGCATTGCAAAGCAATCATTAGCCTGCTCTTCAGTGGAGTGACTGTGTGGTCCCAAGTCTAAGATTAAGGGTCTCTTTTCCTAGTTAAAATTATGAACATTCAACATTGGCCATGCTGTCAATGAAGCTTGAATTGTGCCGCGCTCAAAACAACTGTTAACTCAGAAATGCAAAATATGACTTTAGTGACTTTAAGACAACTGGGAACTCTGGATAAATTAGCTACAACTGGGAAAATARGTTTTGAATTTTCATCCAACTCGGAATTGTACATTCGGAACTCGGGCCTCTTTCTAGAGCTACGACCTGAAGATCACTGATGTCATCATGATTCAACTTTTTGTTTTGTTCCCAGTTGTCTTGAAAGGACCATAAATCCAGAGAATGCCAGACTTTGATGACAAAGTTTGCTAACAAAATTTGCCCATGAATGACCGCCTTCCTGTTCAAGTGAGCAAAGTACAACAAGGTGAGTCAAAAAATGTCTTGTATGCTGCTGCATAAATGACTAAGTGTAGTAAGCTGTTAGTACATTTCAAAAGTGCTGAACAAAAGTTATATTGACTACGTCCATCCTAGCTCGCTCATTAATGTCTTAATCGAAATTACGGATTGCCACTTATCCGCTTGTCGTGCCCTTATGCCATAGTTTGTACATTTAAATTGTCAGTAGAAACCACATTTGTTTAAGCAAGTCAGCCATATTAGCTATGTTTTTTTTAAAGGCAGTAAATTATGCTGAATGAGCTGTTTCTCTGCCAGACAAGGCTCCACTGATAGCCAGGTGTAGCATTGGTAAGGTGTTGGGACTGCTGTTGGGACTCTGCTGTTGGGACAGCTTTATGTAGGCCTTAAACTTCTTATGGCTGAGATCCCGTTAACAGGATCGACTTGACAGCAGCCAGTGAAAGTGCAGGGCGCCAAATTCAAACAACAGAAATCTCATAATTACAATTCCTCAAACATACAAGTATTATACACCATTTTAAAGATAAACTTGTTAATCCCACCACAGTGTCCGATTTCAAAAAGGCTTTACGACGACAGCATACCATGTGATTATGTTAGGTCAGCACCTAGTCACAGAAAAACCCAGCCATTTTTCCAGCCAAAGAGAGGAGTCACAAAAAGCAGAAATAGAGATAAAATGAATCACTAACCTTTGATGATCTTCATCAGATGACACTCATAGGACTTCATGTTACACAATACATGTATGTTTTGTTCGATAAAGTTCATATTTATATCCAAAAATTTCAGTTTACATTGGCGCGTTATGTTCAGTAATGTTTTGCTTCCAAAACATCCGGTGATTTTGCAGAGAGCCACATCAATTTACAGAAATACTCATAATAAACATTGATAAAAGATACAAGTATTATACATGGAAATTTAGATAAACTTCTCCTTAATGCAACCGCTGTGTCAGATTTCAAAAAAGATTTACTGAAAAAGCACACCATGCAATAATCTGAGTACAGCGCTCAGAGACCAAAACAAGCCATACAGATACCTCCTTTTTGTTCACGCGTTTAGTTCACCAATCCAAATTCACAAGGCGCAGGCCAGACGAAAAGTCAAAAAGTTCCATTACAGTTCATAGAAACATGTCAAACGATATATAGAATCAATCTTTAGGATGTTTTTATCATAAATCTTCAATAATATTCCAACCGGACAATTCCTTTGTCTTTAGAAATGAAAAGGAACGCAGCTAACTCTCACGGGCACCTGACTGAGCTCATGGCCTCCCAGACCCCTTAGTCAAACAGCTCTTATTCTCTCCCCCTTCACAGTAGAAGCCTGAAACAAGTTTCTAAAGACTGTTGACATCTAGTGGAAGCCTTAGGAAGTGCAATATTACCCCGAATTTGGCGTATATTGTATAGGCAAAGACACTAGAAAAAAATAAAAAAGTTGATAATTGGCTAACAAAGCAATTAGATATTTTTATAAATAATAAAAGCAAACTTAATTTAAAAAAATCAACTTGTTACATTGTTACTTTTTTTAATTAAGTTTGCTTTTATTATTTATAAAAATATCTAATTGCTTTGTTAGCCAATTATCAACTTGTTACATTGTTACAATTGGCTAACAAAGCAATTAGATATTTTTATAAATAATAAAAGCAAACTTAATAAAAAAGTAACAATGTAAGTTAGATCATTTAGGGCATGGGTGTCAAACTCATTCCATGGAGGGCCTAGTGTCTAGTGACAGGCGGCTGTCTCTAAAAACAAAATGCAGCTTGTGTTCCAAATCTTCAAACAGAGTAAGATCAGCCAACTCTCATTTAATTTATCATTATCTCAGTTTTATATAGTATTTCAACAATGGTGTCACTTTCATACGCATCTTTAATTTAACAAATGATTGTACCTTATCTGGATTATTATCATAACAAATGCACAAATGTGGTCAAATTATATAGCATGCCAAGATATGTTACATGAATTCAAAATGGGATACAATGAAACTGACAAATAATTTCATTATTCTCCCACAATTTCACAAATTTTCAACATATACATTCACTGGCCAGTTTATTAGGTACACACATCTAGTACCGGGTTGGACCTCCTTTGGCCTCCAGATCAGCCTGAATTCTTCCGGGGCATGGATTCTCCAAGTCGAAAACATTCCATCTTTTTTTTCTTGACTATTTAAAACATACAATATACTTGCAGTGAAGCCACTCAACAACATCATATTAGTCATCTAACAGATTCCCATCCAGAGCGACACACAGAAGCAACCAGGGGCAACACCCTGCTCAAGGTCATGTCGACAGCTCTCCCACAAGGTCAAAAACAGAGACACGAACCAGCAATCCATCAGCCACCGGCCCAAGCTCCCAACCGCCAGGCCACCAGGCCACCAGCCCTCCAAGACCCCCCCCCACCCCCGAGAAAATAATAATAAATAAATAAAAATAATAATTCCAT
Organism: Salvelinus sp. IW2-2015; assembly: GCF_002910315.2. NCBI lineage: Eukaryota > Metazoa > Chordata > Actinopteri > Salmoniformes > Salmonidae > Salvelinus > Salvelinus sp. IW2-2015. The sequence continues at coordinate 24,932,117 of NC_036872.1, read as the reverse complement.
TCCCCACCCTCCCAGACACCCCCATAACCAAGAAAATGAACAAAATATTTAAAAAAGACAAAGACAAAGGAAAACAGAAAACAACATTGCAAAAAACAAAAGGACAACAAAAATCATAACAGCAAGGCCAACTGAATATGTTTGAGTGCATGTATGGCACTATTTACATGTGTGTGTGTCCGTGTATGCGCACGTGTGCATTTGAATGAGATTGTGTGTATATGCATGTGTACACCTGCACGCCATCAGCCTCAGGCAAACCGGCATTAGCTGTAAAAACACTGCCCCTCAGTGTCATTCAAACTTACTTTTTATGATGTTTAATTTTGGCTTTATTTTTTATACCATTATCTTTGACCGTCATTCTATCCCCTGGCCAGCAACTCCACTCCCACTTGTCTCCAATTCCACATACCAACCCTCAGCTTCCCTCAGCCTATCTCTGCTGGCCACCCTCTTTGGATTTCTACGCACCATATATCTTTCAACTATGCTGTGATGTTTAACTTCCAATTTCAATCTATCTAATTGAATAGAATCCAGAGATCGCGAGTTTAAGATAAATGCTTTAACGAAGAGTATTAGTATATTAGTAATTGACTGACCCGGTCTCTACAGATCTCCTAACAGTACTATTTCTAGGGTCAATTTTAGATCAATGTTATGCATTTTCAGCCATTTCTGAACCTGAGACCAAAAACAGGCTACCTGACTGCAATACCAAAATAAATGGTCTATTGATTCTGTATCCACACAGCAAAATCTGCAGATCTTCAATGATTGTATGCCCCAAAAACTCAAAATGTTGTTGGTGGCAAGAATTCTTTATGATAATTTTAGCAGAAATGCACAAAGTCTTGAATCTTGCGTCATTTTATATATACAGTGGGGAGAACAAGTATTTGATACACTGCCGATTTTGCAGGTTTTCCTACTTACAAAGCATGTAGAGGTCTGTAATTTTTATCATAGGTACACTTCAACTGTGAGAAACGGAATCTAAAACAAAAATCCAGAAAATTACATTGTATGATTTTTAAGTAATTAATTTGCATTTTATTGCATGACATAAGTATTTGATCACCTACCAACCAGTAAGAATTCCGGCTCTCACAGACCTGTTAGTTTCTTTAAGAAGCCCTCCTGTTCTCCACTCATTACCTGTATTAACTGCACCTGTTTGAACTCGTTACCTGTATAAAGACACCTGTCCACACACTCAATCAAACAGACTCCAACCTCTCCACAATGGCCAAGACCAGAGAGCTGTGTAAGGACATCAGGGATAAAATTGTAGACCTGCACAAGGCTGGGATGGGCTAAAGGACAATAGGCAAGCAGCTTGGTGAGAAGGCAACAACTGTTGGCGCAATTATTAGAAAATAGAAGAAAATAGAAGAAGTTCAAGATGATGGTCAATCACCCTCGGTCTGGGGCTCCATGCAAGATCTCACCTCGTGGGGCATCAATGATCATGAGGAAGGTGAGGGATCAGCCCAAACTACACGGCAGGACCTGGTCAATGACCTGAAGAGAGCTGGGACCACAGTCTCAAAGAAAACCATTAGTAACACACTACGCCGTCATGGATTAAAATCCTGCAGCGCACACAAGGTCCCCTGCTCAAGCAGGCGCATGTCCAGGCCCGTCTGAAGTTTGCCAATGACCATCTGGATGATCCAGAGGAGGAATGGGAGAAGGTCATGTGGTCTGATGATTCAAAAATAGAGCTTTTTGGTCTAAACTCCACTCGCCGTGTTTGGAGGAAGAAGAAGGATGAGTACAACCCCAAGAACACCATCCCAACCGTGAAGCATGGAGGTGGAAACATCATTCTTTGGGATGCTTTTCTGCAAAGGGGACAGGACGACTGCACCGTATTGGGGGAGGATGGATGGGGCCATGTATTGCGAGATCTTAGCCAACAACCTCCTTCCCTCAGTAAGAGCATTGATGATGGGTCGTGGCTGGGTCTTCCAGCATGACAACGACCCGAAACACACAGCCAGGGCAACTAAGGAGTGGCTCCGTAAGAAGTATCTCAAGGTCCTGGAGTGGCCTAGCCAGTCTCCAGACCTGAACCCAATAGAAAATCTTTGGAGGGAGCTGAAAGTCCGTATTGCCCAGCGACAGCCCCGAAACCTGAAGGATCTGGAGAAGGTCTGTATGGAGGAGTGGGCCAAAATCCCTGCTGCAGTGTGTGCAAACCTGGTCAAGAACTACAGGAACGTATGATCTCTGTAATTGCAAACAAAGGATTCAGTACCAAATATTAAGTTCTGCTTTTCTGATATCAAATACTTATGTCTTGCAATAAAAATGCTAATTAATTACTTAAAAATCATACAATGTGATTTTCGGGATTTTTGTTTTAGATTCCGTCTCTCACAGTTGAAGTGTACCTATGATGAAAATTACAGGCCTCTCTCATCTTTTTAAGTGGGAGAACTTGCACAATTGGTGGCTGACTAAATACTTTTTTGCCCCACTGTATATATCAACTCAAATCAAAAATATATCTATATATATACAGTGGGGAGAACAAGTATTTGATACACTGACGATTTTGCAGGTTTTCCTACTTACAAAGCATGTAGAGGTCTTTAATTTTTATCATAGGTACACTTCATCTGTGAGAGACGTAATCTAAAACAAAATCCAGAAAATCACATTGTATGATTTTTAAGAAATTAATTTGCATTTTATGCCTGTCTGCCTGCCTTTTATAGCAAGCCAAGGCCACATGACTCACTGTCTGTAGGAGCAAACCATTTTCTTGAAAGGGGTGGTGTAACTAATAAACTGGCGGGGGAGTGTATTTTCCCTATTCTACATTTGACAAGCAGTTCCCTTATTCCACCACTTGGCACTGTGCGTACGCATTGTCATGGTTGTGCGTAAATTTACGCACACTCTCAAGCAAACGAGTGGAAATTATCCCACACATGATTTATGCACAGATGCCTACGCATGATTGATAAATGAGGCCCCAGGGCTCTACATTGCGACCATTTATCTGCGCTTCAATATTTTGCTGTGCAACCTATCATTTTAAATTAGGAGCAACAGTGTGCCTAAAAAAAATTAAGAATTATAACTTTCTTACATCAAATATTTTAAATTGTGTTCCTACGTTTCCTTGTGTGCGCCCAAATTTTTTAACTTAGGGGCACACGTTCGCCCTATGAAAAAGGGCAGCGTAGAGCCCTGCAGACGTCTATTTGTGTTGACTGACAGACAGACACTATCAGTATCAGCATTCTTCATAGATCCCCCTTCTATCATTCCTTTTTCTCTTTTCTCCTATCAGTCTTTATAGTGGCTTCCTCTCCCTATCGCTCAAAGATGGGGCTGTGACAGATCAGAGTTGTAAAGCCTTGACTGTCTGATTATTGCCTTTTATCTCCTTTCTCTCTCTGTGACATTGAGAAAAGTAAAAAAAACAACACCCACAACATTTAGTAGTAGTATAGGCTAGTGCTGGTCCGTCGTGTTTGTTGTGATGCTCAATGCATTTCAACTGCTACAGGTTATTTTCCATGATTCATTTTTTTTCTCAATAACAACAATTATAAGACAATCAATGTCCCCCCCACCACTCTCCTTTGGCTCTCCTCAGCGTGTTTTTAATAGTAGCTCTTGAGAAGGCGGACATGATGAGCTCACCTCACACACAACCGCAGCTAGGCTATGTCACACGACTGGTGTCAACAAGTTCCAGTATAGCCTAATCTTTGCCTTTCACTTGTCTCTGGGTTATGATTTAGAGGGACTTGGTTTATGTAGCTTTAGCCTAATTGCTGATATAAAAAGTTGGCAAAAGTTCTCTGCTTGCTTTTAATATTTTTTGTTGTTGCAATGGTAGCATAATATCCTGCTTGTGGAGGAATTCTTAACTGTCATAGGGCTGCAGGCCACTGTTGACCTCTTTTGTGCCCTGTAGGATGGCTGTGTACCAGGAACAGTGGATTGTGTAATGTTTCTTCTGATGTAGGGAATCGGGATGGTACATTAGAACTATAATAAGGATTTATGTTTTTGTCACTTTAAAAAGAACATTGGTTGCCGGAAGGCTAGCCTACATCTTTGCATCAAAACAGCACATGGTACTTTATCTCTCTCTCTCTCTCTCTCTCTCTCTCTCTCTCTCTCTCTCGCTCTCTCGCTCTCTCGCTCTCTCTCGCTCTCTCTCGCTCTCTCTCGCTCTCTCTCTCTCACATACATTACCGTTCAAAAGGAGTCACTTAGAAATGTCCTTGTTTTTGAAAGAAAAGCAACAATTTTTGTACATTAAAATAACATAAAATTGATCAGAAATACAGTGTAGACATTGTTAATGTTGTAAATGACTATTGTAGCTGGAAACGGCTGATTTTTAATGGAATATCTACATTGTCGTACAGAGACCCATTATCAGCAACCATCACTACTGTGTTCCAATGGCAAGTTTATCATTTTAAAAGGCTAATTGATCATTACAAAACCGTTTTGCAAATATGTTAGCACAGCTGACAAATGTTCTTCTGATTAAAAACTTCTTGTCAATAGGGGGGCGCTGTTTTCACTTTGGAAAAAATCGTGCCCAAATTAAACTGCCTCGTACTCTATTCTAGATCGTACAATATGCATATTATTATTACTATTGGATAGAAAACACTCAAGTTTCTAAAACTGTTTGAATTATATCTGTGAGTAAAACAGAACTCATTTTGCAGCAAACTTCCATACAGGAAGTGAAAAATCTGAAAACGATGCTCTGTTCCAGGGCCTGCCTATTCATTTGCTTGAAATCTATGGATATACATGCACTTCATACACCTTCCACTAGATGTCAACAGGCAGTGGGAGGCTGGGGTGTCTAGCTTGATCTGAGGTCGAACAAGAGCTCTTGGAATGACGTGACCACTATTTCCTTTGTCTACCAAGGCGCCATTGGCTTCTGAAAGCGTTCGGTATGACGGCTAATATCTCCGGCTTTGATTTTATTTGGATACATGTGATAATATCATCGTAAAGTATGTTTTTTCAATATAGTTTTATCAGATTATTCAACGTTTATCGGGAGTTTTGGAGTTTTCCGTTCTCCGCGTTAGGTGAAGATGGACATCTTCGCGCCACTTGGCTAGCTAAGGTTGCTAATTCGACAGGAGAAGAGGACATTCTAAAACCAAACAACGATTTATTCTGGACAAAGGACTCCTTGTACAAGATTCTGATAGAAGCTCAGCAAAAGTAAGAACCATTTATGATGTTATTTCGTATTTCTGTGGAAAATGTTTAGTCGTATTTTCCTTCCTTTTTGCGGGCGCTGTCTCGCTATAACGTAAGCATAACGTTTGTTATGGTAAAGTTATTTTTAAAAATCTAACATGGCGATTGCATTAAGAACTAGTGTATCTTTCATTTGCTGTCCAGCATGTATTTTTTAGTAAAGTTTATGATGAGTTCTTTGATTAGATGACTGTCCAAAATTTCTCCGGAGATTCTGGTGAATCGAAGCTACATATTCACAATGTATAACCACGGTTTGCGGCTCAAAATATGCAAATTTTTGAACAAAACATAAGTGTATTGTATAACCTGATGTTATAGGACTGTCATCTGATGAAGTTGGTCAAGGTTAGTGATTCATTTTATATCTTTTGCTGTTTTTTTGCGATCGCTACCTTTGCGGTGAATGAATGCGGTTGTGTGTTTGGCTATTGTGGAAAGCTAATATAATGCTATATTGTGTTTTCGCTGTAAAACACTTAAAAAATCCGAAATATTGGCTGGATTCACAAGATGTTTATCTTTCATTTGCTGTACACCGTGTATTTTTCATAAATGTTTTATGATGAGTATTTAGGTATTTCACGTTGCTCTCTGTAATTATTCTMGCTGCTTSGGTGATATTTMTGATMGTAGCTGCAATGTAAAACTATGATTTATACCTCAAATATGCACATTTTCYAACAAAACATAYATTTATTGTATAACATGTTATAAGACTGTCATCTGATGAAGTTGTTTCTTGGTTAGTGACTAATTATATCTCTATTTGGTCGGTTTTGTGATAGCTACCTATGCGGTAAAAAAATTGTGAAAATATGCGGTTGAGTCTTTTGCTATTTTGGTTAGCTAATAGAAATACATATTGTGTTTTRGCTGTAAAACATTTTAAAAATCGGAAATGATGGCTGGATTCACAAGATGTGTATCTTTCATTTGCTGTATTGGACTTGTGATTTCATGATATTTATATGCTAGTATTTACTTGTGGCGCTATGCTAGGCTATGCTAGTCAGCTTTTTTACTGATGAGGATGCTCCCGGATCAGGGATGGTGATGAAGTAGAGGTTAAGGTCACAGTTATGAAAACTTAGGACACTAAAAGAGGCCTTTCTACTGACTCTGAAAAACACCAAAAGAAAGATGCCCAGGGTCCCTGCTCATCTGCGTGAACGTGCCTTAGGCATGCTACAAAGAGGAATGAGGACTTCAGATGTGGCCAGGGCAATAAGACAGCGTTACAGGAAGACAGCGCTACAGGAAGACAGAACGGACAGCTAATCGTCCTCGAAGTGGCAGACCACGTGTAACAACACCCACACAGTATCGGTACATCCGAACATCACACCTGCGGGACAGGTACAGGATCGCAACAACAACAACTGCCCGAGTTACACCAGGAACGCACAATCCCTCTATCAGTGTTCAGACTGTCCGCAATAGGTTGAGAGAGGCTGGACTGAGGGCTTGTAGGCCTGTTGTAAGTCAGGTCCTCACCAGACATCACCGGCAACAATGTCACCTATGGGCACAAACCCACCGTCGCTGGACCAGACAGGACTGGCAAAAAGTGCTCTTTACTGACAAGTCACGTTTTTTTCTCACCAGGGGTGATGGTCGGATTCGTGTTTATTGTCGAAGGAATGAGCGTTACACTGAGGCCTGTACTCTGGAGCGGGATCGATTTGGAGGTGGAGGGTCCGTCATGATCTGGGGCGGTGTGTCACAGCATCGTTGGACTGCGCTTGTTGTCATTGCAGGCAATCTCAACTATGTGTGTTACAGGGAAGACATCCTCATCCTGACATGACCCTCCAGCATGACAATGCCACCAGCCATACTGCTCGTTCTTTGCATGATTTCCTGCAAGACAGGAATGTCATTGTTCTGCCATGGCCAGCGAAGAGCCTGGATCTCAATCCCATTGAGCACGTCTGGAACCTGTTGGGTCGGAAGGTGAGGGGGGGGGCTTTTTCTTTGCAACTCTGCCTAGAAGGCCAGCATCCCGGAGTCGTCTCTTCACTGTTGACGTTGAAACTGGTGTTTTGCGGGTACTATTTAATGAAGCTACCGGTTGAGGACTTGTAAGGCGTCTGTTTCTCAAACTAGACATGTACTTGTCCTCTTGCTCAGTTGTGCACCGGGGTCTCCCACTCCTTTTTCTATTCTGGTTAGAGCCAGTTTGCACTGTTCTGTGAAGGGAGTAGTACACAGCGTTGTACGAGATCTTCAGTTTTTTGGTAATTTCTTGCATGAAATAGCCTTAATTTCTCAGAACAGGAATAGACTGACGAGTTTCAGAAGAAAGAACTTTGTTTCTGGTCATTTTGAGCCTGTAATCGAACCTACAAATGCTGATGCTCCAGATACTCAACTAGTCTAAAGAAGGCCAGTTTTATTTCTTCTTTAATTGTCTACCATCTGTAAGCTGTTAGTGTCTTAACGACCGTTCCACAGGTGCATGTTCATTAATTGTTTATGGTTAATTGAACAAGCATGGGAAACAGTGTTTAAACCCTTTACAATGAAGATCTGTGAAGTTATTTGGATTTTTATAAATTGTCTTTGAAAGTCAGGGTCCTGAAAAAGGGACGTTTCTTTTTTTGCTGTGTTCATAACCTTGTCAACATCTTGACTATATTTCTTATTCATTTTGCAACTCATTTCATGTATGTTTTCATGGATAACAAGGACATTTCTAAGTGACCCCAAACTTTTGAACGGTAGTGTATATACACACCCATATCATCCCTTGACTTTGCGGAGCCTGTCTTATAGCGAGGGAATACTCCATTTAATTCCATCTCTCCATTATGTTTGCGTTTATAAAAGGGACCCAGATGGTGTAGAGGACGGAACAAAAATCTGCTACTAGTTTATGACAGGACTGAAGAGAAACACTGACCAGAGCAGGAATATTAGATTTGGGACTCACATCTCTTAGTCCCATGAGAGAACGTCTATTATTTATGAAGAATAACGTAATTATGGAAGTTTACTTCTGTATTATCTCTCCTCCCCACCTCTTCTCTCGGTCCTGGACAGGCTCTGGTGCAAATTAACTTTTTTTGTGAAGGAAAAAAAATTCACCATGAATTATCGTATGAATAGCCGGGTATTTTGAGATTCAACACAAAATAAGTGAATTTACACCACCATAGTTCCATCACATCATGTTACATTCAAAGTAAAAATGCAAGTACCTGCTGGAAGATGATGGAACCTTCAGGTTAAGATGACAAATGTATTACTTTCTGGAGGTAATGAGTAGTTTTCCCCTCGTCATTAACTGTCACGATCGTCTTGAGGTAAATGAGTGGACCAAGGCGCAGCGTGATATGAATACATCTTCTTTTAATATAACGAAGACGACAACTGAAGAACACTGACAAACTAATACAAAAACAACAAATGATCGTGAAGCTATACAAACTACGTGCACACATGCAACATAGACATAGACAATTACCCACAACCTACCTAATGCCTATGGCTGCCTTAAATATGGCTCCCAATCAGAGACAACGATAGACAGCTGTCTCTGATTGAGAACCATTCCAGGGCAACCATAGACTTACCTAGACACCTACACTGAACCCAACCCCATAAACTCTACCAAAACCCCTAGACACTACAAACACCCTCGACTAGACAAAACACACAAACATCCCTCATGTCACACCCTGACCTAACTAAAATAATAAAAAAAACAAAGATAACTAAGGCCAGGGCGTGACAATACCCCCCCCCCCAAAGGTGCGGACTCCGGCCGCAAACCTGACACAGAAGGGGAGGTCCGGGTGGGCCTTCTTATGGCGCGGCTCGGGTGCGGGACGTGGCCCCCACTTCACCATTCACTACCCGCTTTGGTGGCGCCTCTGGAGCGGCGACCCTTTCAGCGAGTCCTGACTGAATACCTTTCCAGAGGCGCCACTGGACTGAGGGGCAGCCCGGACTGAGGGCAGATCCTGGCTGACTGACGGCTCTGGCAGATCCTGGCTGGCGGGCGGCTCTGGCAGATCCTGGCTGGCGGGCGGCTCTGGCAGATCCTGGTGGCGGGCGGCTCTGGCAGATCCTGGCTGGCGGCGGCTCTGGCTGCTCCTGCTGGCGCGGCGGCTCTGGCTGCTCCTGACTGCGGGCGGCTCTGGCTGCTCCTGACTGGCGGCGGCTCTGACGGCTCAGGACAGACGGCGGCTCTGACGGCTCAGGACAGACGGGCGGCTCTGACGGCTCAGGACAGACGGGCGCTCTGACGGCTCAGGACAGACGGGCGGCTTTGACGGCTCAGGACAGACGTGCAGCGCAGGCGCGCTTGGCAGACAGACAGTGCAGGCGACGCTGGGCAGACGGGCAGTGCAGGCGACACTGGGCAGATGGGCAGTGCAGCAACGCTGGGCAGACGGACAGCGCAGACGCTCTGGGCAGGCAGGCAGCTCAGATAGCGCTGGCAGACGGCAGACTCTGGCCGGCTGAGGTGCACAGTAGGCCTGGTGCGTGGTACCGGAACTGGAGGTACCGGGCTAAGGACACGCACCTCAAGGCTAGTGCAGGGAACAGCAACAGGACGCACAGGACTCTGGAGACGCACAGGAGGGGCAGTGCCTGAGGAGGAACAGGGCTCTGAGACGCACTGGAAGCCTGGTGCGTGGTGTTGGCACTGGTGGTACTGGGCTGGGCGGGAGGTGGCGCCGGATATACCGGACCGTGGAGCGTACTGGCTCCCTTGAGCACTGAGCCTGCCCAACCTTACCTGGTTGAATGGCTCCCGTAGCCCGACCAGTGCGGGGAGGTGGAATAACCCGCACTGGGCTGTGTTGGCGAACGGGGACACCATGCGAAGGCTGGTGCCATGTATGCCGGCCCGAGGAGACGCACTGGAGACCAGACGCGTTGAGCCGGCTTCATGGCACCTGGCTCAATGCCCACTCTACCCGGCCGATACGATGAGCTGGAATGTACCGCACCGGGCTATGCACACGTACAGGAGACACCGTGCGCTCTACCGCATAACACGGTGTCTGCCCGTACTCTCGCTTCCCACGGTAAGCACGGGGAGTTGGCGCAGGTCTCCTACCTGACTTCGCCACACTCCCTTGTACCCCCCCCCCCCCCCCAAAACATTTTGGGGTTTGACTCTCAGGCTTCCAGCCTCGCTTCCGTGCTGCCTCCTCAATCGCCTCCTCTCGGCTTTAGCTGCCTCCAGCTCTTCACGAGGGAGGCGATATTCTCCCGGTTGTGCCAAGGTCCCTTACCGTCCAGTATTTCCTCCCAAGTCCATGAATCCTGAGTATGTTGTTCCTGCTGCTGCTTAACACGCTGCTTGGTCCTTTTGTGGTGGGTAATTCAGTCACGATCGTCTTGCGGTAAATGAGTGACCAAGGCGCAGCGTGATATGAATAGATCTTCTTTTAATATAACGAAGACGACAACTGAAGAACACTGACAAACTAATACAAAAACAACAAACGATCGTGAAGCTATACAAACTACGTTCACACATGCGACATAGACATTACCTACCTAATGCCTATGGCTGCCTTAAATATGGCTCCCAATCAGAGACAACGATAGACAGCTGTCTCTGATTGAGAACCATTCCAGGCAACCATAGACTTACCTAGACACCTACACTGAACCCAACCCCATAAACTCTACCAAAACCCCCTAGACACTACAAACACCCTCACTAGACAAAAACACACAAACATCCCCCATGTCACACCCTGACCTAACTAAAATAATAAAGAAAACAAAGATAATTAAGGCCAGGGCGTGACATTAACACTGTGTTGAACATAGAGGCAGGGCTCAACATTAACACCGTGTGAACATAGAGGCAGGGCTCTTCATTAACACTGTGTTGAACATAGAGGCAGGGCTCAACATTAACACTGTGTTGAACAAAGAGGCAGGGCTCAACATCAACACTGTGTTGAACAAAGAAGGACGGCTCAACATCAACACCTGTTGAACATAGAGGCAGGCTCAACATGAACACTTGTTGAACATAGAGGCAGGGCTCGCCATTAACACTGTGATGAACATAGAGCGGGCTCGCCATTAACACTGTGTTGAACATAGAGCAGGGCTCAACATAACACTGTGTTGAACATAGAGGCAGGGCTCAACATGAACACTGTGTTGAACATAGAGGCAGGGCTCAACATGAACACTGTGTTGAACATAGAGGCAGGGCTCAACATGAACACTGTGTTGAACATAGAGGCAGGGCTCAACAGAACACTGTGTTGAACATAGAGGCAGGCTCAACATGAACACTGTGTTGAACATAGAGGCAGGGCTCAACATGAACACTGTGTTGAACATAGAGGCAGGGCTCAACATTAACACTGTGTTGAACATAGAGGCAGGGCTCAACATTAACACTGTGTTGAACATAGAGGCAGGGCTCAACATTAACTAGCACCTCTGGTCCGGGACAAGTAAAAAAATATACAGATTTTAAAAAATAGGTTTAAGTAAAGAAAATCGCACACAAATCACAATATCAAACAATTACTCAGATCAGAATTGGATAATATTAAAATCTATTGTTCATGTACATAAATAAAACGCCTACATGTCAAAGTGTAGGTGATATGCATATTGGCTACAGCTTCATGTCCAAACCGATGCTGACATGAGGGAGGCGCCATACAATGTAGCCGAACTTAATGACACTTTTAATTACATGAATATAATGAAGGATAGTTAACATCAATGTCTAAAGGCTTGATTATGTCTACATAGGCCTACTCGAGGCACTGTTCGTTCAGATCAAATGGTCACAAGACCAGAGAGTTTAGAACAGTGCCTGTTGCGCACCCACATCACCCACCTTGAATCTGAGCAGAGGTGGTGAGCATTTATCTATTTAACCATAAACTTAATTGTTAAAAACTTGGACATTTTGTCATTTTATGAAGCCTGTCTTACCTTGTTTTATTTTCTAAAGACATAAATTATTTTCTAAAGACATAAAAAGTATTTATTTGGTTGTAATTGATGCAATATTTTATTGGCCACCAAGGCTGCATTTACACAGGCAGGTCAATTCTAATCTTTTTTTCACTAATTGGTTATTTGACCAATCAGATCAGCTGTAACAATGTGCGTTGAGAGTTGTGAAGCAAGTTCAGGGAGTGAGTGTTTTAATAAATAAATGAGAAATAATACAAAAAAAGAATCCCGAACAACACACAGACAGGAAACCGAAACAATAATGCCTGGGGAAGGAACCAAAGGGAGTGACATATATAGGGCAGGTAATCAAGGAAGTGATGGAGTCCAGGTGAGTGATGACGCGCAGGTGCATGTAACGATGGTGACAGGTGTGCGCCGGCCGCAGCACGCAGACCAAAATTAAGAACCCGGGGATCAGGAGCGGACCAGTCACCTCTGCTGAGGCGCAGGAAACCTGTCAGTCCGGCTGAGACGCGAGAGCATGGTGACCTAGAGTGCCGGAAAGAGAGCATACATGATGGTACCCCCTCCCCGGCGTGTTCGGCTCCAGCCGCAGGACGCCAACCCAAGGGATGATCCTGGGGATCAAGAGCGGACCGGTCACCCCTACTGATGCGCGGGAACCTGTCGCCGCTGGGACGCGGGATCCTGACAGACCGGCTGAGGCAGGGGAGCCTGGCGATCCGACTGAGGCACGAGAGCCTGACAAGCCGATGGAAGCAGGGAGCCTGGGGATCCGGTGAAGGCAAGAAGCCCGACGAGCCGGCGGAGGCAGGGAAGCCTGGCAATCTGGCTGAGGCATGAAAGCCTGTAGCGGCTCCCGTCGTCATTCCACCTGACACACACACAAAAAAACACTCCCTGATGCTTCCCTCAGGTGAGGAGTCATTCTGTTACGATGTGCGCTGAGAGTCGTGAAGCAAGTTCAGGGAGTGAGTGTTTTAATGACTGAAACATAATACAAAACAAAAAACACAAACAACACACAGACAGAAACAATGACGCCCGGGGAAAGAACCAAAGGGAGTGACATATATAGGGCAGGTAATCAAGGAAGTGGTGTAGTCCAGGTGAGTGATGACGCGCAGGTGCTTGTAACGATGGTGACAGATGTGCGCCATAACGAGCAGCCTGGTGACCTAGAGGCCAGAGAGGGACCACACGTGACATCAACTCTGAAAAAGATCTGATGTGAAAAAATCTGATGTGATTGGTCAAAGACCAATTAGTGGAAAAAATATTAGCATTGGGCTGCCTTTGTAAACGCAAACCAAAGGGTTACGCCCACGGATGTTAGTATCTTCTCCGCAATGAGTCTGGATCTGAGTACCTCTCCGATACCTTGATTGGTTAACGACGATGTTTAGTACAATGCCCCTCATCAGTGTCACCACAAATGACTTCAATGATGGCAGTCTTAGATTAAAGTATGTAGCTACCGTAAGTCATTAGGCTAGGCCAACCATCCTCCAGGAGAGCCTTAAAMGAGCAGTGTTGTATTTTGAGACAGGCTTGAATATCCATAGAAGCCAACAGGCAGAGTGTGGCCTACATTTTTGTCTGATTCTCTTTGGTAAAAAAAGATAGCAATTGAGTTTTGGACAAATAAAAACTCAGTCCTACTTGTCCAAAGGACAAGTGGCTAAAAAGTTAATGTCAAGCTCTGCTAGAGGACAGATGCACTCAACTTGAAGAGGATAATATTTTTTTCTCCAATCCCTCTTTCCCTCACACCCTCCTCTCGTCCAATCTTCTTCTCCTCCCAAAGTTTCACTCACTCTTGCCCTTTTCAAATACTTTTCTCTTTCCTTTCTTAGTTATCACTGATCTGATGACATCACATGACTGGAATGGTTAAAGCTATGAGCTGTTTATTTCCACTTCTTCAATCTTCACTCACGTATCTTTCTTTCCTCCTATCCTTGGATTAATCACTAATCAAGCATGATATAGGAGGATATGATTGGATATGAGTGGCTTATTTTGTGTGGTTTAATAATCTGCGTCTCTACCACACATATCATGTGGAATTATATTCTAGATCAGGCTTAATCAGTGATTAATCCAAGGAAGGGACTGACGAAAGAGCCATTTTCTGAATATTTAAGTAGAGTTTTTCTCAAACAGTAGTTGTCAATAGAGTTGAGTAGTGTACTAGTCTGTAATGTCACCATGTACTGTATATCTCTCTGTGTAGGTATGTAAGCTTTCCTGACAGAAGTCGCATTGAGAGTAAAAGTCTGACAAATGTTTTGAGTCTGAAAACAGCCTTTTCCTGGGTTTATAGTCCATGAAAAAAGAACAGGTTTAGGAGATGAAGGCAGGGGATTTTTGAACTGTCCTTATTTTCTTAAGGTAAGTAAAACTACAAACACAAAGGTTTACCTTGAGCTGAATGCATTGTCTCTGAGCTAAAGTGTAGACACACACATACGCCTTGAGAGTAGAGTGTTAGGGGAATGCTACGGCATGCTGGGAGAGGATTAAGCCAATCTGACAGGGCAGACACAGGTAAAAAAGAGGGGTTACTCTCTTTCTCTTTATTTCTCTCTCACACTCTCTTTCTCTAATTCCCCCCTCTTTCTATCTTTCTCGCTTTCTCGCTCTCTCTTCTCTCTCCCTCTTTTTCTCACTTTTGCTCTCTATTTCTATTTCTCTTTCTCCTCCCTCTCTCTTGTTCTCTCTCTCTCTCTATCTCTCGCTCTCTCTTTCTCGCTCTCTCTTTCTCTCTCCAAGGCCCAGCTCAATTCTAGGAAACAGTGGGGGATCTACTAGCATAGAAACAGAATACAGTAGATTGGACCACCAACATGAAAGCACACTGAGAGCAGTGGTTATGACATGTCGTAGGCTGCTGTAAATTGAACATTTCAAAATATCTCACCAAGTTGGCTTATACGGTTGTGATTCCACATACAGATGGAGAGATGCATGTAAGACAAGGCCTCCCCAGTTGGTGTCTCAGCTTACTGTTAAGTTAGAATAGTAGAATACACAAGGTGCAATTTCGAAATGTGGTTGTTTTTCTCATATGTCAGTCACTCAATTAGCCTATGTCAGCAACATTTTTTGGATTGGTAAATTAGTCTAGCCAGCTATTTTGTTAGTCACTCTCACTCAGATATCCTATTAAAAATGGCAAACATATATATCCACCCTATGGCAACGTGTAGAATTGCAGAAAATGTGCTGTAAAATTGCACATATTTCTCTGTGCTTCATTGCAAAATTTGTAAAATTGCATGAAATAAGTTATAAAATTGCAAAATCATCTCTACGCCCCTTGGCAAAATGTGTAGATTTGCAGAAAACATGCTTTAAAACTAGAACATGTTCTCTACGCCCCATGGTAAAATGTGTAGATTTGCAGGAAATTAACTAAAAAAAATGTTTTCTCTCTCTGCTGTCAAGAGGGGGGCCGCTACAATGTTTTGCTCCCAAAAGGCTAGGGCCAGCTCTGAATGCATGTGTGGTTATGGATGTGGGTATATAGACCTGCGAGCCCCTGCGACCCCTCATGATGAGTTCAGATTTTTTGTGACCTCCACCCCCATCAAAGTTGCCCATCCCTGATCTACGACAATGTATGAGAGTGAGTAGACCGACCGACCGACCCAACCACCCACCCACCCATCCACCCACCCACCCACCCACCCACCCACCCACCCTGCCCAGATGAATTCCCTGGTGGCCATTTAAGCGGTCTGCAAATACTGATCTCTCTCTGGCAGCAATTAAAGTCCCCTTCAGGAGGCAGAGGCTCAATTTATGGTCCATTTATGCCAAGCTAGGCACATCGCAGCCCTACATCACACAAGCCTGGCTGACTATTATTTAAACACATTTACAGATGACATATTTCTCTTCTTCCTAGGCTCAGGCAGAAACATACATCAGCAAAGACTTGATTTGAGGCAGAGGGTGTGTGTGTGGTTATTTATATGAGGCTGTGTACAAAATCAAATACCAATTCCCCGCCCCAGGCCTACTCGATACAGTCAGTCTTTCTTATCAATTTTACTGTGAGAATTCTAGCCAACAGATCGAAGCTGGAACAGTGTCTCATATCTCCGTGTATTTTTCTTCAGTGTAATGCCCCAATGTTTTTCTTAAATTGTTGCAATCCCCCCTAGCTCCCCACTGCATTGATTCAGTGAGCTGGGTTAATATTTCATCCAAGTATCCTGCACCATACTATAATGTACTAGCCTATCCTCCTTATCCTGCTCCATGTTGGCTGTAATGTAATACTGAGGGGTATTAGGCGTACTGTAATTTCATACATCCCCATAAGTCTGTGAATGTAAATGCATATTGTTTAGCTACTGTACTATAGGTTGTGAAAAAAACTATGAAATTCTATTCATACACACAGACAATTCTAATTGACCTCGGCCTTATGGCATTCAGCCATTATCCAAACAAACCACTCAGTGCGAATCGATAACCTGTATTAAATGACCAGAGACCTGGCAGGGTCGTGAACACTTCTCACTATGGTATTAAGTTGCTAAACAGATCCAGCCCTGTAGACTAGTAGAGATCAGTGTATCTTTACTGTAGCATCTCCCTCTGTTTTCCTCTGGATCAATAAAGCAGCGTTGGGTTGAGAGCCCGCCTCATTAGGTACATGAGCATGCCCTGGGCTAGTAATTACTGTACACACACAAACACACCGGGGAGGTTTGTCATAATACATTTGCAGTAACTGGCTCTGTAACCTAATTAGCCCTTTGATGCTCTAGAGAGGAACACTCATTGGAATGATTGTAACTGCAGCCCTCTATAGGCAATTATATTATTCATATTAACATATTAATTAAGATTGTCTATGATTCATGTGCTGTATATTGGTCTCACTTCTGAGTGTACAGTGTAGCAACTAGTCAGGGAAAACTCTGTGAGGACCACCATATCAATAAACATACATCATTTAGGCTAGAAAGGCTACTACAAGCCTTTGAATTCATTGTTGCCTTTGAATTCATTCCACTATATTCATGGTCATTCAACCTGGTTACTAGCGATTGTGTGAGTCATTGGTGGTGGATATTTTCAAAAGAACAAGCTACAAATGCCAGAAAAAGAGACAAAATATACAAAATACTTTTTTCCCCTGCTGTGGTTTAAGGTTAGACTAACAGAGAGAGATGCAGGGAGAAGGACCTTGAAGACTGATTAGAAGCCTGGAGGCTGAGGATGAGAGGTCGTATCAAGGTGTAATTTAATGTATTTAAGCTTTAACAGGATCTGAGGTGTCATCTTATTAKAGCCACTGACAGACAAGAGCCTGCCTAGTAGTGCCTACATCATGTAATCATGCCAGAGACCTGCCTTTCATGTCCCTTTCATGTGTGTGGGTGTGTGTGTGTGTGCCTGTCGTGTGAGATATACCCTGCATAAACCCTGGTTCTGGTGAAACAGAGATATGATATGGAGATTTGCATTGCCCTGCATGTGCTTGTGTGTGTGAATGAGAGCGTAAGCTTGTGATTGTGTGTGTCTATGTGTGGGTGTCTGTGCGTCATAGATAGATATGGAAGGAGTCACTCTGCAACCAAATTTGCTCTGACTCAGTAGTACCCCCCCTTCCCTAACCCCCCACTCACGCCTACCCCATTACCCCTGATTGGGCCTGTGTGGCCTTGAATACCCAATCATGCACCAGATGACAGAGAACTGAGAAAGAAATGGAGTCTCTACTCTCATCCCCTCTACCCCCTGTCCTCTCCCCTCCTCTCCTCCCCTCATATGCACACTGCTTCTGTGGAAGCAAATTGAATCCTTTACTTCACAGCACGTTGTACACACATTCAGACATGCTTTAGAGCAGTGTGGGAATGTCAGCTTGCGGTCTCTCTCTCTCTTTCACAAACACACATGGTCACAGTGTGAGGTACCATGTTGCCAGGTGGTCAGAGTCTTGCATGCTGAAGAGGGAAAGTGGAACTGTTTTTCTACCTCATTTGAGCCTCCCCTAAAGGGGACTGAAATGTTTTCCTCCACAATAGATTTCCTCCACATGCACTGGAAGGATGGGCTGTAATTCTCTTTAGTGCTCTCATGCTTTTCCTCTTATCCATGGTGGCTTGTCTGTGATCACACACACAGTCATACACACGCGTGTGAAAACACACACACACACACACGCACACGCACACGCACACACACACACACACACACACAAGCTTGTAGAAAAGTACCTACTCTGCCTCCATGTCAAAGTGTTTGGATATGCAGTACTACCATAAGTAAGGAACGAAGGACATTCGTTGTTTGCCTGATATTAATTGAAACATCTTCTGACATAACTTTTTTATTTTTATAGTGAACAAGGCTACATTTCAGAAGTCTTGTTTGGGACAAACCTGGTTGGGTTCTGCCCTGAAGTGTGTGACCGGATAAAGGTAATGTCAATGCCCCTTTTACTCTCTCTCTCTGAACACGCACACACACATGCATACTTAAACTTGAAACTTGATTTTGGACTGGTGAAATGCGATAAACTGAATGGGGTTTGCACTTAATTGATGTGCACTTGGATGAGTCGATTGCATGGGTTAACAGTTACAGCTGCATGTTTAAATTTTCTTCAATGTTTTTGTGATATAGCCTACCGTGTGTGTGTTCTCTGCATTTGTGTTTTAATGGGTGATCTCTGTGGTGGTCTTTTCGTACATGCACGTGTGTTTGTGGGGGTCTTCATGTCATGGTCACGGGTCCTAGAAAATGGGGTCCTGGAACATGGGGTCCTGGAACATGGAAACATGCACGGAATAACTAATTTAGTTGCTATGTTACTAGTGACCATAGCAACAGCATACACGCTGTCATCATCAATCCAGGGAGTATTTTTCTGTTCACTGGAAAACATCCTGTGAATTCTAAGTATCGTCAGCCAGAGAATTGTGTGTGTGTGTGTGTGTGTGTGTGTGTGTGTGTGTGTGTGTGTGTGTGTGTGTGTGTGTGTGTGTGTGTGTGTGTGTGTGTGTGTGTGTGTGTGTGTGTGTGTGTGTGTGTGTGTGTGTGTGTGTGTGTGTGTGTGTGTGTGTGAGCAGATGAAACATTAACATGCACATCACATCAACTGTATATTTGGGCTAGGCAGTTGTAGTGGCTGGTGGACAGAGGTTGTGTCTTTATGAATGCAGTCTGAGTGTGACAGTGTGCAGTCTCTCATGTGTAAGATTTTGACATACATGCACGCATGCACACAAACGAGCACACAAACGAACACACACACACACACACACACACACACACACACACACACACACACACACTCCCTCTCTTGGGATTCAGGGGTCTGTTTGTGAGTTGTAACCTTTTCCATGGGACCATTAAGACGTCCGCGTGCTTCCCAGCCGAAACAGTTCGGAAGAGTTAGTGCATATTATGCCGACATTTAGTGACATTTTTGTTCGTTTTGGAAGTCAGTGAGTTTTTTGGGCTGTTCGGGCACACACATTTGTTTCTGGAGGCAAGCCGAAGTCTACGTCCCCTTGTCGGTGATTGGTCAACAGTAAGGATTCTTCAAAAAGTCTTTGCTGTCATTCAACGAGAGACTAATCGTTTTCATGCACCAGCCCAGTGTAGTTTAATGATAACCCAGGGAAATGCTAGTATGGTGATGCTTCTGCTGTCTGTAAGATTGGGGGGCCCACGAGCTCTGGAGGCCCATGCGCCCGTAATCTCACAGCTATGTCTAAAAGAATAAAACTGAACAAAAATATTAAGCACAAAGTGCGTTAATTTCAGTCATATAAGGAAATCAGTCAATTTAAATAAATTCATTAGGCCCTAATTTATGGATTTCACATGACTGGGCAGGGGCGCAGTCATGGGTGGGCCTAGGAGGGCATAGGCCCACCCACTTCGGAGCCAGGCCCAGCCACTGGGGAGACAGGCCCAGACAATCAAAATGTGTTTTTCCCCACAAAAAGTGCTTTATTACAGACAGAAATACTCCTCAGTTTCATCAGTTGTCCGGGTGGCTTTTCTCAGACAATCCCACAGGTGAAGAAGCCGGATCTGGAGGTCCTGGGCTGGCATGGTTAGATGTGGTCTGCGATTGTGAGGCCGGTTAATCTTACTGCCAAGTTCTCTAAAACAATGTTGGAGATGGCTTATGTTAGAGAAATTAACATTCAGTTCTCTGGTAACAGCTATGGCGGACATTCCTGCAGTCGGCATGTCATTTGCACGCACCCTCAAAACTTCAGACATCTTTGGCATTGTGTGACAAAACTGCACATTCTAGAGAGGCATTTTATTGTCCCCGGCACAAGCTATAACATTTTAATGATAATGTTTTGTCAATTAGCTTCTTGATATGCCACACCGGCCAGGTGGATGGATTATCTTGGCAAAGGAGAAATGCTCACTAACAAGGGTGTAAACAAATTTGTGCATAAAATTTGATAGGAAATCTTTTTGTGTAAATGGACAATTTCTGGGATTTTATTTCAGCTCATGAAACACGAGACCAACACTTGACATGTTGCGTCTATATTTTTGTACAGTATAAATAATTTTGACAGTAACCCTCCTTTTTAATTTCCACATGTAGCAACTGAAGTGTTTGTTGATCAATCTACATGGGTAGTAGGTGAGTCACACAGTCAATATAGTTTTCATGCACAATGGCGTAGCAGTCGGACGTGTGTATTTGTCTTTGTCTTATCCCGTGCCTTATCCCGTGTAAATAGCCGGTCTTTTTCGTATATCTTAATCTCACTTTCTATCTACGAACTAAATATACTTTCCTGCAACCCGCCTCACCCAATGTGGTACGCTATTTTTATTCCTTATAACTGGAACTTCCATCAGAAGCTAGCCAGCTAACTAGCTACTATTCCTTGTTAGCCACAGCTAGCGGTCTTCACCTTTTCTCGTCATCAGCCAGCCTTAGCTCGGACAATACCTGTCAGTCTGCACAGCGCGATATCAACCCAGAGCATATCGGACTGCTTCTCTCTACCACATCACCGGATTCCTGCCGCTCTGGATCATTACACCGGATGATCGCAGCTAGCTAGCTGCAAACGAGTGGCTACTGTTAGCTAACGCATCCGTCCCGAAGAAAGCACCAGCTAACCTTGAGCTAGCCTCAAGCTAGGCCCATTTACCAGCTAATTCTAGGGCTACAATACCTTGTTTGCCAATTGGCCGTTGATGTCTTAGCTCTCCTGATCAACACCTGTGATTGCTTTATGCCTCTCTCTACTGTCAATATGTCTTGTCTATTGCTGTCTTGGCTAGTTCTTATTGTTTTATTTCACTGTAGAGCCCTCAGTCCCACTCAACATGCCTTACATAGCTCTTTTGTCCCAAAAAAAAAAAGTATTTAGTCAGCCACCAATTGTGCAAGTTCTCCCACTTAAAAAGATGAGAGAGGCCTGTAATTTTCATCATAGGTACACTTCAACTATGACAGACAAAATGAGAAAAGAAATCCAGAAAATCACATTGTAGGATTTTTAATTAATTTATTTGCAGAAGTATGGTCGAAATAAGTATTTGGTCAATAACAAAAGTTCATCTCAATACTTTTTAATACCCTTTGTTGGCAATGACAGAGGTCAAACGTTTTCTGTAGTCTTCACAAGGTTTTCACACACTGTTGCTGGTATTTGCCCATTCCTCCATGCAGATCTCCTCTAGAGCATTGATGTTTTGGGCTGTTGCTGGGCAACACGGACTTTCAACTCCCTCCAAAATTTCTATGGGTTGAGATCTGGAGACTGGCTAGGCCACTCCAGGACCTTGAAATGCTTCTTACGAAGCCACTCCTTCGTTGCCCCGGGCTGTGTTTGGGACTTTTCATGCTGAAAACCCAGCACTTTCATCTTCAATGCCCTTGCTGATGGAAGGAGGTTTTTCACTCAAAATCTCACGATACATGGCCCCATTCATTCTTTCCTTTACACGGATCAGTCGTCCTGGTCCCTTTGCAGAAAAACAGCCCCAAAGCATATGTTTCCACCCCCATGCTTCACATGTAATGGTGTTCTTTGGATGCAACTCAGCATTCTTTGTCCTCCAAACACGACGAGTTGAGTTTTTACCAAAAAATTCTATTTTGTTTCATCCGACCATATGACATTCTCCCAATCTTCTTCTGGATCATCCAAATGCTTTCTAGCAAACTCAGACGCCTGGACATGTACTGGCTTAAGCAGGGGACACGTCTGGCACTGCAGGATTTGAGTCCCTGGCGGCGTAGTGTGTTACTGATGTAGGCTTGTTACTTGGTTCCCAGCTCTTTGCAGGTCATTCACTAGGCCCCCCGTGTTTCTGGGATTTTTGCTCACCGTTCTTGTGATCATTTTGACCCCACGGGGTGAGATCTTGCGTGGAGCCCCAGATTGAGGGAGATTTTCAGTGGTCTTGTATGTCCTCCATTTCCTATAAATTGCTCCCACAGTGATTTCTTCAAACCAAGCTTTACCTATTGCAGATTCAGTCTTCCCAGCCTGGTGCAGGTCTACAATTTTGTTTCTGGTGTCCTTTGACAGCTCTTTGATCTTGCCATAGTGGAGTTTGGAGTGGACTGTTTAGGTTGTGGACGGTGTCTTTAATACTGATAACAAGTTCAAACAGGTGCCATTAACCTCTAATTCCTCCCAAACCCGGATCCGGAGCACCCCCACTAAAAAGCTGATAGCAAGCCCAGACTAGCGTCACAAGTAAATACTAGCATCTAAATATCATTAAATCACAAGTCCAAGACACCAGATGAAAGATACACACTTGTGAATCAGCCATCATTTTCTATTTTTAAAATTTTTACAAAAGACACAATATGTAAATCTATTAGCTAACCACGTTAGCAAAAGACACCACTTTTTTCTCCACCAGTTTTTACTCCATCAGTAGCCATCACTAATTCGACAAATAAGATAAAAATGACCACTAACCAAGAAACAACTCTAAATGACAGTCTGATAACATATTATTGTATAGCATATGTTTTTTTAGAAAAAATGTGCATATTTCAGGTATAAATCACAGTTCTACATTGCAGCTCAATCTGAATAGTGCGAAGCTGCCAGAATAATTACAGAGACCAACGTCAAATACCTAATTACTCATCTTAAAACATTTCTGAAAAACCACGCGTACAGCAAATGAAAGCCCCACATCTGTGAATCCAGCCAATATGTCAGATTTTTTTAAGTGTTTTACAGCGAAAACACAATATACTTATATTAGCTTACACAATAGCCAGAAACACAGCAATTTACCAGCAGTACAGTTACGATCGTAACAATACAGCAAAAGATATTAATTTTTGACTAACCTTGATATACTTCGTCAGATGACCAGTCCTGAACATCATATTACACAATGCATATAGGTTTGTTCGAAAATGTGCAATTAGCAGCCACATCGTGGTTTATACAATGTGATCAGTCAACAGGTTCATGCATTCTGGCGGCGCCATCTTGGAAAGGCACTAAGTTTACGATTATTTATCGATTAGATTGACTAAAAATACAGGTGGACAGCAAATAAAGATGCATTAGTTATTAATGCAACCGCTGAGTAGATTTTTAAAATTAACGTACTAGACATACAGTGTGCGTTACAGCCAGACTAGTGCCGCATAATGGCGGACAAATCGTTTACATTTTTCCACATAAATACGGAATAACATCATAAATAGCTCTTACTTACGAGCTTCCATCAGAATCTTGGGCAAGGTGTCCTTTGTCCAAAAGAATCGTTGCTTGTTTGTAAAACTCGTCTTCAAACTTCGAATTAGCAGCTAACAATAGCTATGTGCCACAACATGCCCAAATCCCCAAACGCAATACTAAGGAAATTCCGAAAATAGCAATACTCGCATAAACTGATATAACTCGGTTTAAAATAACTCTGATGATGTTCTAACACCTATATCGAATTAAATTACAGACGGATATAGCTAAGCCGATAACTGAGCGTTTCAAAATGCCATCCTGAGATCTTGCTTTGCGCAATGACCAACGACGAAAAGAGCCTCCCTTCGTTCTTGCCTTTTTATAAGCTCTGAACTACGTAGACACTCCATTCCACTTCTCATTGGTTACTGACATCAGGGAAGGCGTGCAGTTCATGTCGACCATAGATACATACAGAGCTTAAACTGATCTAGGAACAGAGCCTCGTTTTCAGACCTCGCAGTTCTGTCATGAATTTCGTGCAGAAAGATTCTGTTCACCACAGACATAATTCAAACGGTTTATAAACTAGAGATTGTTTTCATCCAATAGTAATAATAATATGCATATTGTACGAGCAAGAATTGAGTACGAGGCAGTTTAATTTGGAACACGATAAATGTCCAAGTTGAAACCACCCCCTGTAGTGTCAAGAGGTTATTAATACAGGTACGAGTGGAGGACAGAGCCTCTTAAAGAAGAAGTTACAGGTCTGTGAGAGCCAGAAATCTTGCTTGTTTGTAGGTGACCAAATTTTCCACCAATCATTTGCAAATATTCATTGAAAATCCTACAATGTGATTTTCTGGTTTCCCCCTCATTTTGTCTGTCATAGTTGAAGTGTACCTATGGTGAAAATTACAGGCCTCTCTCATCTTTTAAGTGGGAGAACTTGCACAATTGTGGCTGACTAAATACTTTTTGCCCACTGTACATGCGGAGACCTCACCTGCTCAACTGGTCTCCAAAGACGAAACCTCTCTCATCGTCACTCAACGCCTAGGTTTACCTCCACTGTCGGCCGCGGCAGTTACTTCCGGCGCGGACAGCTATGGCCGTTCTTAGGAAACATGCAGTATTCGTTTTTTATGTATTTTTTCTTACACTGTTTCCCCAGAAATCTTAAGTCTTATTACATACAGCCGGGAGGAACTATTGGTATAAGAGTAACGTACCTTACCAATATTATGACCAGGAATACGACTTTCCCGAAGCAGATCCTCTGTTTGGTCCATCACCCAGGACAATGGATCGGAACCCAGCAGGCGACCCCAAACAACGGCCGCAGAAGGAGCAGATGGAGCGGTATTCTGGTCAGCTCCGTAGACGGGCACATCACCCAACGCTCCGAGTATACTACTTGCCAATGTCCAGTCTCTTGACAACAAGGTAGACGAAATCCGAGCAAGGGTTGCCTTCCAGAAGACTCAAAATTTAACATTCTCTGTTTCACGGAAACATGGCTCACTCGGGATACGTTATCAGAGTCGGTACAGCCACCTGGTTTCTTCACGCATTGCGCCGACAGAAACAAACATCTCTCTGGTAAGAAGGGCGGGAGTGAATGCCTTATGATTAACGAGTTGACTTCGATTATAATCACATTCGTGTATATCCCCCCCAAGCAGACACCTCGACGGCCCTGAAATAACTTTATTGGAATCTATGCAAACTGGAAACCACATATCCTGAGGCTGCATTTATTGTAGCTGGAGATTTTAACAAGGCTAATCTGAAAACAAGGCTCCCTAAATATTATCAGCATATCGAATGCGCGACCCGGGCTGGCAAAATTCTGTATCATTGTTACTCTAACTTCCGCGACGCATACAAAGCCCTCCCTCGCCCTCCTTTCGACAAATTTGACCACGACTCCATTTTGTTGCTCCCAGCCTATAGACAGAAACTAAAACAGGAAACGCCTGTGCTCAGGTCTGTTCAAAGCTGGTCCGACCAATCTGATTCAATGCTTCAAAATTGCTTCAATCACGTGGACTGGGATATGTTCCGGATGGCGTCGAACAACAACATTGATGTATACGCTGATTCGGTGAGCGAGTTTATTAGCAAGTGCATTGGTGATGTTGTACACACGGCGACTATTAAAACCTTCCCCAACCAGAAACCGTGGATTGATGGCAGCATTCGCGCAAAACTGAAAGCGCGAACTACTGCTTTTAAACAGGGCAAGGCGACCGGAAACATGACAGAATACAAACAGTGCAGGCGTCGCCCCGCAAGGCAATCAAACAAGATAAGRGTCAGTATAGAGACAAAGTAGAATCGCAATTCAACGGCTCAGACACGAGAGGTATGTGGCAGGGTCTACAGTCAATCACAGGCTACAAAAAGAAAACCAGCCCCGTTGCGAACCCCGACGTCTTGCTCCCAGACAAACTAAATAACTTCTTTCCTCGCTTTGAGGACAATATAGTGCCACCGATACGGCCCACTACCAAAACCTGCAGGCTCTCCTTCACCGCAGCCAACGTGAGTAAAACATTTKAACGTGTTAACCCTCGCAAGGCTGCCGGCCCAGGCGGCATCCCTAGCCGCATCCTCAGAACTTGGCAGACCAGCTGACTGGTGTGTTCACGGACTTATTTAATCAATCCCTATCCCAGTCTGCTGTTCCCACATGCTTCAAGAGGGCCACCATTGTTCCTGTTCCCAAGAAAGCTAAGATTACTGAGCTAAACGACTATCGCACCGTAACACTCACTTCCGTCATCATGAAGTGCTTTGAGAGACTAGTCAAGGATCATATCACCTCCATCCTACCTGACACCCTAGACCCACTCCAATTTGCTTACCGCCCCAATAGGTCCACAGACGACGCAATCGCAATCACACTGCACACTGCCCTAACCCATTTGGACAAGAGGAATACCTATGTAATAACGCTGTTCAACGACTGCATCTCAGCATTTAACACCATAGTACCCTCCAAACTCATCACTAAGCTCGAGACCCTGGGTCTCGACCCCGCCCTGTGCAACTGGGTCCTGGACTTTCTGACGGGACGCCCCCAGGTGGTGAGGGTAGGAAACAACATCTCCACCCCGCTGATCCTCAACACTGGGGCCCCACAAGGGTGCGTTCTCAGCTCTCTCCTGTACTCCCTGTTCACCGATGACTCAACCTGTTCACCAACTCAATCATCAGGTTTGCAAACGACACTACAATGGTAGGCTTGATTACCAACAACGAAGAGACGGCCTACAGGGAGGAGGTGAGGGCCCTCGGAGTGTTGTGTCAGAAATAACCTCACACTCAACGTCAACAAAACAAAAGAGATGATCGTGGACTTCAGGAAACAGCAGAGGAAGCACCCCCCTATCCACATCGACGGGACAATAGTGGAGAAGGTGGAAAGTTTTAAGTTCCTCGGCGTACACATCACGGACAAACTGAAATGGTCCACCCACACAGACAGCGTGGTGAAGAAGGCGCAACAGCGCCTCTTCAACCTCAGGAGGCTGAAGAAATTTGGCTTGTCACCGAAAACACTCACAAACTTTTACATTTGCACAATCGAGAGCATCCTGTCGGGCTGTATCACTGCCTGGTACGGCAACTGCAACGCCCAAAACTGTAAGGCTCTCCAGAGGGTAGTGAGGTCTGCACAACGCATCACCAGGGGCAAACTACCTGCCCTCCAGGACAGGAGGGTAATTTTTAAATAATTAAAAATTGGATGTAATAAATGTATCACTAGTCACTTTAAACAATGCCACTTTATATAATGTTTACATACCTTACATTACTCATCTCATATGTATATGCTGTACTCTATACCATCTACTCCATCTTGCTTATGCCGTTCGGCCATCGACTCATCCATATATTTATATGTACATATTCTTATTCATTCCTTTACACTTGTGTGCAAAAGGTAGTTGTTGTGAAATTGTAAGATTACTTGTTAGATATTATTGCATGGTCGGAACTAGAAGCATTTCGCTACACTCGCATTAACATCTGCTAAACATGTGTATGTGACTCAAAAAATTGATTTGATTTGATTTGACTGTACTCACATCCTACCATACTGTTGTCTTTACATTATGCCCTGAATCTATTCTACCATGGCCAGAAATCTGCACCTTTTATTCTCTGTTCTCAAAGCACTAGGCGACCAGTTCTCATAGCCTTTAGCCGTACCCTTATCCTAGCCCCCAGTTCCACTCCTACTCCCCAGGCGCTATCATTTGTTGACATCTGTAACCGTAAAAGCTTTGGTTTCATGCATATTAACATCAGAAGCCTCCTCCTTAGTTTGTTTTATTCACTGCTTTAGCACACTCCGCCAACCCTGATGTCCTGGCTGTGTCTGAATCCTGGCTTAGGAAGGCCACCAGAAATTCACACATTTCCATCCCAACTATAACATTTTCCGCCAAGATAGAACTGCCAAAGGGGGTAGAGTTGCAATCTACTGCAGAGATAGTCTGCAGAGTTCTGTCATGCTATCCAGGTGTGCCCAAACAGTTCGAACTCCTACTTCTAAAAGTCCACCTTTCCAGAAATACGTCTCTCACTGTTGCCGCTTGTTATAGACCCCCCTCAGCCCCCAGCTGTGCCCTGGATACCATATGTGAATTTATTGCCCCCCATTTATCTTCAGAGTTCATACTGTTAGGTGACCTAAACTTGGATATGCTTAACACCCCGGCCGTCCTACAATCTAAGCTAGATGCCCTCAATCTCACACAAATTATCAAGGAACCTACCAGGTACAACCCTAAATTCGTAAACGCGGGCACCCTCATAGATATCATTCTGACCAACCTGCCCTCCAAATACACCTCTGTTGTCTTCAACCTGAATCTCAGCGATCACTGCCTCATTGCCTGCGTCTGTAATGGGTCCGTGGTCAAACGACCCCCCCTTGTTACTGTCAAACGCTCCCTAAAACACTTCTGCGAGCAGACCTTTCTAATCGACCTGGCCCGGGTATCATGGAAGGATATTCAAATCAAATCAAATGTATTTATAAAGCCCTTCTTACATCAGCTGATATCTCAAAGTGCTGTACAGAAACCCAGCCTAAAACCCCAAACAGCAAACAATGCAGGCGTAGAAGCATGGTGGCTAGGAAAAACTCCCTAGAAAGGCCAGAACCTAGGAAGAAACCTAGACAGGAACCAGGCTATGAAGGGTGGCCAGCCCTCTTCTGGCTTAGCCGGGTGGAGATTATAACAGAACATGGCCAAGATGTTCATAGGTGACCAGCAGGGTCAAATAATAATAATCACAGTGGATGCAACTTATTGACCTCATTCTGTCAGTAGAGGATGCCTGGCCGATCTTTAAAATGTATTTCCTCACCATCTTAAATAAGCATGCCCCATTCAAAAAATGTAGAACTAAGAAGAGATATAGCCCTTGGTTAACTCCAGACTTGACTGCCCTTGACCAGCACAAAAACATCCTTTGGCGTACTGCATTAGCATCGAATAGCCACAGTGATATGCAACTTTTCAGGGAAGTTAGGAACCAATATACACAGGCAGTTAGGAAAGCAAAGACATAAATTGGCATCCTGTAGCACAAACTTCAAAAAGTTCTGGGACACTGTAAAGTCCATGGAGAATAAGAGCACTTCCTCCCAGCTGCCCACTGCACTGAGGCTAGGAAACACTGTCACCACCGATAAATCTACGATAATCGAGAATTTCAGTAAGCATTTTTCTACGGCTGGCCATGTTTTCCACATGCTAGCCATTTCCCGGTCAACAGCTCTGCACCCCCCACAGCAACTTGCCCATGCCTCCCCCACTTCTCCCAAATCCAGATAGCTGATGTTCTGAAAGAGCTGTAAAATCTGGACCCCTACAAATCAGCTGGGCTAGACAATCTGGACCCTCTCTTTCTGAAATTATCCGCCGCAATTGTTGCACCCCCTATTACTAGCCTGTTCAACCTCTCTTTCGTATCGTCTGAGATCCCTAAAGATTGGAAAGCTGCCACGGTCATCTCCCTCTTCAAAGGGGGTGACACTCTAGACCCAAACTGTTACAGACCTATATCTGTCCTACCCTGCTTTTC
The DNA here is from genome assembly GCF_002910315.2 of Salvelinus sp. IW2-2015. Classification (NCBI taxonomy): domain Eukaryota; kingdom Metazoa; phylum Chordata; class Actinopteri; order Salmoniformes; family Salmonidae; genus Salvelinus; species Salvelinus sp. IW2-2015. The sequence continues at coordinate 24,902,127 of NC_036872.1, read as the reverse complement.
TAAAGTCTTCGAAAGGCAAGTTAACAAACAGATCACTGACCATTTCGAATCCCACCGTACCTTCTCCGCTATGCAATCTGGTTTCACGAGCTGGTCATGGGTGCACCTCAGCCATGCTCAAGGTCCTGAACGATATCATAACCGCCATCGATAAAAGACAATACTGTGCAGCCATCTTCATCGACCTGGCCAAGGCTGTTGACTCTGTCAATCACCGCATTCTTATCGGCAGACTCAACAGCCTTGGATTCTCAAATGACTGCCTCGCCTGGTTCACCYACTACTTCTCAGATAGAGTTCAGTGTGTCAAATCGGAGGGCCTGTTGTCCAGACCTCTGGCAGTCTCTGGGGGTGACACAGGGTTCAATTCTCGGGCCGACTCTTTTCGCTGTATACATCAATGATGTCGCTCTTGCTGCTGGTGATTCTCTGATCCACCTCTACGCAGACGACACCATTCTGTATACATCTGGCCCTTCTTTGGACGCTGTGTTAACTAACCTCCAGACGAGTTTCAATGCCACACAACACTCCTTCTGTGGCCTCCAACTGCTCTTAATTGCAAGTTAAACTAAATGCATACTCTTCAACCGATTGCTGCCCGCACCCTCCTGCCCGTCTAGCATCACTACTCTGGAAGGTTCTGACTTAGAATATGTGGACAACTACAAATACCTAGGTGTCTGGTTAGACTGTAAACTCTCCTTCCAGACTCACATTAAGCATCTCCAATCCATTAAATCTAGAACCGGCTTCCTTTTTCACAACAAAGCATCCTTCACTCATGCTGCCAAACATACCCTCGTAAAACTGACTATCCTACCGATCCTTGACTTCGACGATGTCATTTACAAAATAGCATCCAACACTCTACTCAGCAAATTGGATGTAGTCTATCACAGTGCCATCCGTTTTGTCAGCAAAACCCCATATACTACCCACCACTGCGACCTGAATGCTCTCGTTGGCTGGCTCTCGCTTCATATTTGTCGCCAAACCCACTGGCTCCAGGTCATCTATAAGTCTTTGCTATGTAAAGCCCCGCCTTATCTCAGCTCTCTGGTCACCATAGCAGCACCAACCCGTAGCACGTGCTCCAGCAGGTATATTTCACTGGTCATCCCAAAAGTCAACTCCTCTTTGGCCGCCTTTCCTTCCTGTTCTCTGCTGCCCGTGACTGGAACCAATTGCAGAAATCACTGAAGCTGGAGTCTTATATCTCCCTCACTAACTTTAAGCATCAGCTGTCAGAGCAGCTTACCAATCATTGCACCTGTACACAGCCCATCTGTAAATAGCCCACCCAACTACCTCATCCCCATGTTGTTATTTATTTTTTTGCTCCTTWGCACCCCAGTATCTCTACTTGCACATTAATCTTCTGCTCATCTATCACTCCAGTGTTAATGCTAAATTGTGGCCTATTTATTGCCTTACCTCCCTAATCTTACTACATTTTACACACCGTATATAGATTTGTATATTGTGTTATTGACTGTACCTTTGTTTTTTCCATGTGTAACTCTGTTTTGTTTGTGTAGCACTGCTTTGCTTTGTCTTGGCCAGGTCGCAGTTGTAAATTTGATCTTGTTCTCAACTGGCCTACCTGGTTAAATATAGGTGAAATAAAAATATTTTTTAAATTATAATAATCTAATTAGCCTATTTCACAATGGCGAAAGTGGCAGACAGCCTCGGCCTCCGCACCTAATTGGCTATCAAGTTCAAAAAAGTTAGGTGAATCAGGTCGGACTTGGGTGGAGAGTGAGTGCATTGTTAAAGATGGGTAAACAAAATGCAAAACCAAGTGGTGCCAAAAAACACTTAAAAAAAGCGAATCGCACTCGTGCCAAATTACCAAACAAAGCTACCACCTTGTCAACTGATTAAACACCATCGCAGGTGGAAGCTGGTAGGCCTACTTATGCAGCAGCTAGCACTAGCTGCCCGGGCAAGGCAATAACAGTGGCATTGCTCCTCCTCTTCTTCCTTCCCTCGAGAATAGTGACCGTTCCTCTAGTGAGAGTGCTGGCCCTCCTCCTCCTCTTCTCCCAGAAAACCAAGCTGATGAGGGCGCGAGCCTCCTCGTAGCCTGCTGGCCACATGTGGCGACAAATGTAGTAGTCAGAATGGATCACTATTGAATTGAATATCTTGATTTGTAGCAAACTTTAAAATAATTCACTGTGGCGATTGAAATTGATCAGTGGCAGCAGGTAGCCTAGTGATTAGATCGTTGGGCTATTAACCGAAAGGTTGCTAGATCAAATCCCTGAGCTGACAAGGTAAAAATTGTTGTTCTCTCCCTGAACAAGGCAGTTAACCCACTGTTCCTAGGCTGTCATTGTAAATAAGAATTTGTTCTTAACTGGCTTGCCTAGTTAAATAAAAACAATTCTAAACACTTTTACGAGCCCAAAACAGCAGTCTAAAAAATGTTTGGGGCAGTTCTGGCGATCACAATTTACATAGGCTTTCTAGAGCAGACCAGGGCTTTTGGCAAAGCTAGGTTGCTACGTAATAGCCGACCAGCAGAGCTTGTGACTTTATGCTCCAGAACGGACACTGGAGGCCTGGTTTTACACAACACAAACTTCTATCCAAGCTGCGAGACACAGGTTAAAGACTACAACTTTGCAGGGGTCCAGAGAAACTGCACTACACCAGTGAGACCCCCGGTAGTGATTTAACTGATAATGCATGTATCAGAAAATATGTTATGTTTGTGTGATCCACCTCAGTGCACTGGCTGACACTGACTCATTTTCATGTTTTCATGTTTTCATAGAATGTTTGGAAATTACCTATGGTAAGGCATTTGTGAAAATTCTATAGCAATATAGAGTGGGGAAGTGGCTGTGCGTTTGAACAATTAATAGACACTGCAGTAAATAAAACCAAATAAAAACATCTGTCCTGGACAGAATGTTTTTATTTACGCAGACCGGTGAGCCATAGCCAATCAGAGCTACAGTAGGCCTATATGCAAATTAGACATTTACCACACAGGCCTGCCATCATTCACTTTGAACTGGACTGTGTGTTTTCAGGCAGTAGAAACAGCGCGACTTTAGATCATTATAACACATTCGCCAAAAGCCACAAAATACACCTGAATAGATTTCAGCAAATATGTAAATACCATGGGAGTCTTACATTTGGGAAATTCACAATCCTATTGATCAAACAACAATGAACAGGTAGGCTTTCTCTCCCTCAGTTGCCTTTGCACATCAACAACAAGATGAACAACTAATGCAAGATTAACTAAGACTTAATGCTGTCAAAATTGCACTGATAAACGACGGGGAATAGTAGCCTACTCGTCCTTCTGCAGCTTGCCTTCTAATGCATGCTTGTCCCAACCCACGTTTTGACAACTGAATGGGAACTTGCCTGCCTGTCTGCCCATTTGATTGATGCCAAATACATTTGATTGACAACTAAGAGATATGCTAACTGTGGATAACAGTCGTTCAAGTTCAGCATAGCTAGCTTGCTAGCAAAGTGATTAACATTTCTTGCTAGCTAACCAAATGACACCTGCAGCATCCTCCAATGACATGACATCCTCCTAGAATTAGCTAGCTAGCTAACAGGCTCCTTGTTTTTAGCTTGCTAAATAAATAGCTAGCTACATAAATAGATACACTAGCCCAGGGGCGTCAAACTCCATCAGTGCACTGACCATATTGAAAAAACACAACGAATTTGTGGACCAGACATTTTTTACGTGCAAGTGCAACCCAATCTGGCAGTTTATTTTATTTGAAAAAATAAATGATGTAAAATATAATGTCCACTTATCAAATCAGGTTTTATTCATACAGCACATTTCAGACATGGAATGCAACGCAATGTGCTTCACAGGAAAGAATGAATAAAAATCAATGAAAATAAAGCTGAAATATTTACTACACAACAAACATAAGATAAAAAACTAGAGAAGGATCTCTGGCAGGCCTCCCGGCCAAAGTGAGCAATCGGGAGGTAACCAAGACCCAATGGTCACTCCGACAGAGCTATAGAGTTCCTCTGTGGAGATGGGAGAACCTTCCAGAAGGACAACCATCTCTGCAGCATTTCACCAATCAGGCCTTTATGGTAGAATGGCCAGACGGAATCCACTCCTCAGTAAAAAGGCACTTGACAGCCAACTTGGGGTTTGACAGTAGGCACCTAAAGGACTTTCAGACCATGATAAACAAGATTCGCTGATCTGATGAAACTAAGGTTGTTTCAAAATGTAGAAAATGTAAAGTGGTCTGAATAGTTTCCGAATATACTGTAGGTGGTGGAGTATTGTTCATACAGTCAGTAAAATCTGTAGCAACTTCAGAGGTAAGATAGCATTTCGTAATAATGTGTTCAGTATTACCCTGTGCTATGGGCAACAAGGTAGTAAAAAATACATAGRGGTGATCAGATAAAGTAACATCAACAATAGAGGATATGTCAATAGAAAGTCCCCTATTAATAACCAGGTCCAGAGTATGGCTGTGGTTATTGGTGGGCCCACTAACATGTTGTTTAAAGTCCATAGAGCTCAAAAGATTAATACATTCAATGGCCTCGGAGTCAGTTCCTTTGTCAACGTGAATATTAAAATCCTTCAACACCATGCTTTTATCATAGTTCTCAAGGACAATAGATAATAGTTCAGATAAATCAGTAAAGAAATTGGGGCAGTGTTTTGGTAGCCTATACAGGATTATGGCCAGCACTGGTGGCTGATATTTAAACAGTATAGCATGATGCTCAAAATACTCAAAGTCGCCAAACAAAATGTCCTTACAGCTGAGAGCATTAGTAAAAATAGAGGCTGTCTCCCCACCCGTTTTCCCTTTTCTGATAGAGTTTGAAAAGCTGTAGTCGGGGGGAGGCTTCAAGTCTGACACCTGTGTTTCAGTGAGAAACATGCAATCAACTTTGCACTCAGTAATGAGATCATCCACAATAAAAGTGTTTTACTAGTGATTGCTCTAACATTTAAAAGCCCCTGGGTATCTGCCTTGAGGTAACCAATATAATAAACAACCAAATTATTAACGTTACAAACATGTTTTCTGACAGTCTACAATCTATCAGAATGGTAAATGACAGACTGTATAACCTCACTAGAAGGCAGAGTTAAAGGAACATACATTTGATTACTCACTATAACCATAGTGTCATTTCTACAGGAGTAGATACGCTTTCCAAGTACTCTGTTGCTTATTCTGACAGGGAGAACTGGAGCACTACCAGACCCTGTCTGTCCGTCAATCTCTAAAACAGTTTGCCGTTTTGCTGAAAATAATCCTGGAACCCCTGTGGTTAGGGTGAATCCTCTCTCTTTTCAAAATGGCTGGTTTCTCCCACAGCAAATCAAAGTTGCCACAGAAGGATGCTGTATATAGCATTTCAACATATTAAAACAAAATAGATAAATAACATTTGTCTAGCCTTTGCTGCTATGCTTGCAGATGTGCATAATATGCTGCGACCCTAATCAAAAAGTAGTTAATAACTCCAAATAACAAAAACGTAGCTATAGGTTGTTGTAACACTTAAACATGTTTTGATTTTTTTTGCACAGCATGGATAACCTATGTAGTTGAATGCAGCATTGCTGTATGGTGCACTCAAAATGTAGGTATTGTATTTAATTAGCCAACCTAGGCTAATGTTGCTGTAATAGGCCTACATGTTTCTCTTTTAAATGGTGTTTCAATGCAGGTTTTGTTTTTTGGTTATTAATTGTCAAGCTGTAAACGGGACACACGAAAGCAGCGCAGTTGAAGTTGAATTCACCAATGCTAGAGCACCAGGTTGTAATTTCATGAAGTAGATGACTCAACTGTTGACTCAACCTCTCTCTCAATGTGAGCAAGACAGAGGAGCTGATCGTGGACTATAGGTAAAGGAGGGCAGAACAGGCCCCAATTAACATCGACAGGACTGAAGCATTTTTGTGGGGAAATACGAATTCTGATTGGCTGGGACTGGCTGCGCAGTGTGTGGGCCTTGCTCCAAAGTGGGTGGTCCTATGCCCCTGCCCAGTCATGTGAAATCCATAGATTAGGGCCTAATGAATTTATTTAAATTGACGGATTTTCTTACAGTGTATTCGAAAAGTATTTAGACCCCTTGAATTTTTCCAAAAATGTTTACGTTACAACCTTATTCTAAAATTCATTGAAATGTTTTTTTGCCCTCATCAATCTACACACAATACCCCATAGTGACAAAGCAAAAACAGGTTTGTATACATTTTAGCAAATGTATAATTTTTTCAAAGTTGAAATATCACCTTTACATAAGTATTCAGTCCCTTTACTCAGTACTTTATTGAAGCACCTTTGGCAGCAATTTCAGCCTTGAGTCTTCTTAGGTATGACTCTACAAGCTTGGCACACCTGTATTTGGGGAGTTTCTCCCATTCTTCACTGCAAATCCTCTCAAGCTCTGTCAGGTTTGATGGGAAGCATCAATGCACAGCTATTTTCAGGTCTCTCCTGAGATGTTCAATCGGGTTCAAATCCGGGCTCTGGCTGGGCCACTCAAGGATATTCAGAGACTTGTCCCGAAGCCAATCCTGCGTTGCCTTGGCTGTGTGCTTAGGGTCGTTGTCTTGTTAGAAGGTGAACCTTCGCCCCAAGGTCCTGAGCGCTCTGAAGCAGGTTTTCATCAAGGATCTCTCTCTGTACTTTGCTCCGTTCATCGTTCCCTCGATCCTGACTAATCTCCCAGTCCTTGCTGATGGTTTCCTCCAGACGTGACGCTTGGCATTCAGGCCAAAGAGTTCAATCTTGGTTACATCAGACAAGAGAATCTTGTTTCTCATGGTCTGAGAGTCCTTTAGGTGCCTTTTGGCAAACTCCAAGCGGGCTGTCATGTGCCTTTTACTGAGGAGTGGCTTCCGTCTGGCCAGTCTACCATAAAGACCTAATTGGTGGAGTGTTGCAGAGATGGTTGTGCTTCTGGAAGGTTCTACCATCTCCACAGAGGAACTCTGAAGCTTTGTCAGAGTGACCATCGGGTTCTTGGTCACCTCCCTGACCAAGGCCCTTCTCCCCCAATTGCTCGGTTTGGCCAGGCGGCCAGCTCTAGGAAGAGTCTTGGTGGTTCCAAACTTCTTCCATTTAAGAATGATGGAGGCCACTGTGTTCTTGGGGATCTTCAATGCTGCAGATATTTTTTGGTGCCCTTCCCTAGATCTGTGCCTCGACACAATCCTGTCCCGGAGCTCTATGGACAATTCCTTTGACCTCATTGCTCGGTTTTTGCTCTGACATGCACTGTCAACTGTGGGACCTTCTATAGACAAGTGTGTGCCTTTCCAAATCATGTCCAATCAATTGAATTTACCACAGGTGGACTTCAATCAACTTGTAGAAACATCCAAAGGATGTTCAATGGAAACAGGATGCACCTGAGCTCAATTTTGAGTCTCATAGCAAATTGTCTGAATGCTTATGTAAATGTGATGTTGCAGTTTTTTATTTTTAATAAATGTGCAAAAATTTAAAAAAAACTTTTTCCGCTTTGTCATTATCGGGTGTTGTTTATAGATTGATAAGGAGAAAAAATAATTTCATCCATTTTAGAATAAGGCTTTAACATAACAAAATGTGGAAAAGGTCAAGGGATCTAAATACTTTTCGAATGCACTGTAACTCAATAAAATCATGAGATGTTACATATTGCGGTTATATTTCTGTAAAGTATAGAACCTATTTTTAAAACAACTTATAAAGTTGGGTTTGAAGCGTAAACTGAGATTTTTTTTGACTGAAATTATGATTGTCTGTTTCATGTCTGCAAAGTAGTTAAAACGCTGTCAATTCCACTTTAAATGCACAATGTCTTATGTGGGTTAAATGCTATAACACAGAATAAAACAATTAATACAAGTCCCATGATGGTAGTGACTGTCAATTTCTGCTATCACTTATTAACCATCATTTATTCACTTTACTTTAATAAAATATTGGTTTTATTTGATGACCATTATTTTATTCCATCTCATCTCTATGCCTATGCTGTCTGACAAAATCACTATTTTAGTAGTTCTTCAAAATGAATAAAGGCATACTTTTATGACTGCTGAATACCAACTCTCAATCACTTAGATGTATTTTCAAGTAGAGATACCTGGCACAGAAACTGCTTTCTTGTCCCTCACGCACGTTTTCTCTTCTGTCCTTCAAGGTCTTGGCCTACTCCGCACAGAACGGACAAGCTGGTTCGCAATGGATTATGGTCATTGTAGTTAATTACCAAGTTTTCTGCGCTAAAATATGTAGAATATTGGCCGGTTGGAAACTACAACTCCCTACTACATTGCATGGTTAAACAGTTTGGGCTTGATCTGATTTATCTTCACAGAAACTGAGCCTTTATCTCACCGGAAAAAAACTAACCGAAATGGAATTCAAATAATTGAACTGATGTCGGTCAATTAGTTGTTTAATAACTGAAAAATGACCATAATTGTCGGTGAATCGCTCAGCACTGCTATCGGTGTGCGTGTGTCTGTTTGATCTTTATATCAGAGGCACAAGACCAAGCCTGAGGGTGAGCCCCTGCCTGTCTAAGTCCTCTCCTTCTCTTCTCTTCCTCTTTTTTGTCCGCCTATCCACTCTTCTCTCCAAGCACAGGCATTCAGACAAAGCTGGCATTATCTTTCCCTCTCACATCGTGTCACACATCCTCATTCTGCCGAGACCGGAGGGAGGCTTGTGGGTACAAATGAACACTTTACAACAGTGTGTGTCCACTGCCGAACGTCTAGCTGGTGTGTGTGCGACCAGCCTCTGGCTGTTCTCTTTGTCTCTCTCCTGAACTTGTAAACAACTTGACACAACTGTGGGAAGCATTAGAGTCAACATGAGCCAGCATCCCTGTGGAATGCTTTCGACCACTTGTAGAGTCCATGCTCCTGACAAATTGAGGCTGTTCTGAGGGCAAAAAGGGGTGCAACTCAATATTAGGAAGGTGTTCCTAATGTTTTGTACACTCAAAAATACAGTTGTCACTTAAAAAATAATTTAGCTGTTTGAAAACTAATTACTCCAGGTTTTGCTTAAGAATAGAAGGTTATAGATTGGCAGAAAATTGCTAAGAGCTTAAGAATCTATATTACTTTTCTTCAAAAAAGGTTTCACCATAGCAGTTTTTAGTTCAGTGGGGAAAGTGCTTGTGAACAGGGAGTGATTAACAATAGCTTGCACTTCTTCAGATATGCAATTAAAAACTGTTTTGAAGAAGGTGGTGGTGATAGGGTCGTGAAGGCAGGTAGAAGGTTTAAGTTGCGATATCCCTTTCCTGAGCATGTCTTTGTCAACCAGGGAAAATAAATCCATAGTGCCTTTGCGTGGTAGGCTAAGGCACATAACATCAAACTTCTCATTAGTTCTTGCTTTACTGATATCCAGCCTAATGTTGGTTGTCTTATCTCTGAAATATTCCATAAACTCATCACATTTAGATGTGGAGGAAAGTTTGAGGCGGTAGGATTTATCAGGCCATCAATGGTTGAGAAGAGCACTCTCAAATTATTCTAATTAATAGCCGCCATCGATAAAAGACAGTACTGTGCAGCCGTCTTCATCGACCTGGCCAAGGCTGTCGACTCTGTCAATCACCGCATTCTTATCGGCAGACTCAACAGCCTTGGTTTTTCAAATGACTGCCTCGCCTGGTTCACCAACTACTTCTCAGATAGAGTTCAGTGTGTCAAATCGGAGGGCCTGTTGTCCAGACCTCTGGCAGTCTCTGGGGGTGCCACAGGGTTCAATTCTCGGGCCGACTCTTTTCTCTGTATATATCAATGATGTCGCTCTTGCTCCTGGTGATTCTCTGATCCACCTCTATGCAGACAACACCATTCTGTATACATCTGGCCCTTCTTTGGACACTGTGTTAACTAACCTCCAAACGAGCTTCAATGCCATACAACACTCCTTCCGTGGCCTCCAACTGCTCTTAAATGCTAGTAAAACTAAATGCATGCTCTTCAACCGATTGTTGCCCACACCCGCCTGCCCGACTAGCATCACTACTCTGGACGGTTCTGACTTAGAATATGTGGACAACTACAAATACCTAGGTGTCTGGTTAGACTGTAAACTCTCCTTCCAGACTCACATTAAGCACCAATCTAAAATGAAATCTAGAATCATCTTCCTATTTCACAACAAAGCCTCCTTCACTCATGCTGCAAAACATACCCTCGTAAAACTGACTATCCTACCGATCCTTGACTTCGGCGATGTCATTTACAAAATAATACTCTACTCAGCAAATTGGATGTAGTCTATCACAGTGCCATCCGTTTTGTCACCAAAGCCCCATATACTACCCACCACTGCGACCTGTATGCTCTTGTTTGCTGGTCATCGCTTCATATTCGTCGCCAACCCCACTGGCTCCAGGTCATCTATAAGTCTTTGCTAGGTAAAGCCCCGCCTTATCTCAACTCACTGGTCACCATAGCAACACCCACCCGTGGCACGCGTTCCAGCAGGTATATTTCACTGGTCATCCCCAAAGGCAACACCTCTGCTGCCAATGACTGGAACGAATTGCAAAAATCACTGAAGCTGGAGACATATCTCCCTCTCTAACTTTAAGCATCAGCTGTCAGAGCAGCTTGCTGATCACTTTCCCTGTACACAGCCAAGGTGTAAATAGCACACCCAACTACCTCATCCCCATATTGTTTTTTGTTGTTGTTGCTCTTTTGCACCCCAGTATTTCTACTTGCACATCATCATCTGCACATCTATCACTCCGGTGTAAATGCTAAATTATAATTATTTCGCCACTATGGCCTTTTTATTGCCTTACCTCCCTAATCTTACTACATTTGCACACAGTGTACATAGATTTTTCTATTGTGTTATTGACTGTACGTTTGTTTATCCCATGTGTAACTCTGTGTTGTTGTTTTTGTCACACTGCTTTGCTTTATCTTGGCCAGGTCACAGTTGTAAATGAAAACTTGTTCTCAACTGGCCTACCTGGTTAAATAAAGGTTAAATACAATTTAAAAAAATAAAATTGTGATCAAGTTAGAAAAAGGAACCAGTCTGGCATTTCTAATTGCCTTGTTATATATGCCAAGTTGCCCTGTCAGAATATCATAAGGGACAGGCAACTTTGACTTTCTACAATATATTAATATTAATATATATTAATTGATTATTTCCTTATTATTTGATTATTGATCAAATAATCAATTTGATAATTTATTATTATTGATTATTTCCTTACCATTCCAAGGGGCTCTCCATTTGGATATGGACTTTTTCAACTTTACTGGCGCTATGGCATTGAAGATTCCCCTTAATTTGCTATTAAAGTTATCAACTAAATCATCACTCGAGGAAAACAGAATAGGTGGTGGAGTTTTGTTCATACACTCAATAAAATCTGTAGCAACTTCAGAGGTAAGATAGTGTTTCTTTGTAACGCGTTTCCATATTACCCTGTGCTATGGGCAACAAGGTAGTAAAAAATACATAGTGGTGATCATGTAAAGCAACATCAAAAATAGAGGATATTTCAAAAGAATGCCCCTTGGTAATAACCAGGTCCAGAGTATGGCCGTGGTTATAGGTGGGCCCAGTAACATGTTGGATAAAGTCCATAGAGCTCAAAAGAATAATACATTCAATGGCCTCTGAGTCAGTCCCTCTGTCAACATGAATATTAAAATAGCCAAACACAATGATTTTTATCATAGTTCTCAAGGACAACAGACAATAGTTCAGATAAATCAGTAAAGAAAGTGAGGCAGTGCTTTGGTGGCCTATACAAGGTTATGGCCAAGACTGGTGGCTGACATTTAAACAGTATAGCATGATGCTCTAAAGACCCAAAGTCACCTTACAGCTGAGAGCATTAATTAAAATAGAGGCTGTCCCCCCACCCTTTTTCCCTTTTCTGATAATAGTATGATAAGCTGTAGCCGGGGGGAAAGACTTCAATAAGAGCGGCACTACAGTCTGATGACAGCCATGTATCAATGAGAAACATGCAATCAACTTTTTGCTCAGTAATGAGGTCATTCGCAAGAAAGGTTTTACTAGTGATTGCTCTAACATTTAAAAGCACCATATGGCTTTAGGCCTTAAGTTCAAGACATATCCCTGATAATCAGGGAACAGGACTTCTCTGAATCTATACTGTATATTAGATTATCCCTGTAGTCCCATACAGTGATGTTTATATGTTCGGTATAGCTAGGCTACATCCACAACTTGATGTCCTCAGATAATGTACAGTATACATACAGACTCTGGTCTGACCACCAAAACACCATGTAAAGAACAATTAGCAGTATTTGTTTCCAATGAATGAATGGCAATGATAAAATGTTGTCTCTCTCTTCTTGGACTTTATGGCCCATATGTTTGATTCTCTCTCTCTCTCTCGCTACCTTCCTTCCTTCGCTCTCTCTCTCTCATTCCCTCTCTCCCGTTCTCTCTCTCTGTCATTCTCTCTCTCTTTGTTGCTCTAATGACATCAGGGTGTTTTGACAATAAAAAATAAAGACGAAGCTGAAACGTTTACTGATTAATGATTGTTTCTCTCCAAATAACGTTTATTATTGAACACAGTAGCATTGTCTGTCTGTGGGGTCTGTTTGTCTCACACTTTTACACAGAACATTTAGAGAGGCACGCTTAGAAGCCCATCCCGCCTACACACACACACACACACACACACACACACACACACACACACACACACACACACACACACACACACACACACACACACACACACACACACACACCTGTCTCTTATACACATCTAGATGTGTATAAGAGACAGCACTAAGACCACATTCTCCCACCTAGGCCCCGTGTGGTGTGGTGCATTATTTTAGCCTCTTCACATTATAGTGCTCATCGTGCTGCTACATCTGAATTATGTGAAGAGGCTAGTGGAGTGTTTATTCGTTTTAGCAGGCCTGTAATTAACAGTGGCTCTGGAGTGGTGCATGGGCGGCTCCATCCCTCCAACAAATTAACACTTTAATAGATGTTTTTGTAATCTCTCTCTTTCCAGCTCTCTTATGCATTTTCAGTCTCTCTCTCTTCCCCTGTCTCTGTTCCCAATCACTCTCCTCTTCATCTCCCTCTCAGGCTCTCTAGGTTCGCTCTGCCTGTCTCTATGGGCTGCTGGAATGATGGTTGAAGTTATGGCCCAGAAATGTTTGGTTCTCTCTCTCTTCCTTCCCTACTGTCTCTCTCTTGTACTCTCTCTATTCTCTGAATCTCCCTCCAATCAGAACGTTGGCCGTTTGGGAGTTGAAGCGAGCTCTCTGGGATGTTTACGCATATCATCTCTAAATTGGCTCTTCACAAGAGACGGGGAGCGAGAGAGGCAGAGAGGAGCTGTTTGTCGTTCAACTGTTTATTATTTATCTGAGATTGCGTTTGGGGAAATCCATTTGTCATTATTTTTCACATAATTAAAACCATGTCCCTTGGGTTTACTCTACTTGTATGCAGTGTTTCCAAAACCACTTTCAACACTATTAACCCAACGCTTTCTAAGGGCCGAGTTAAATCTTTTTTAGATTTTTAAGTGAATTAAACTTATTCATTTTCTTTCTCTTTTTATGGTCCAGAGGCTCAATTATGTTATGCAAATGTTGAGTTTGCATCTAGGTTTTGTTGTAACTGGAGCATATGTGATAATTAAAATGTAATGGTTGAACTCACTCATGATAGCTCCAGCGGTAGTGGTGGGGAACGTAGAAATACAATGATTTATAATTCTAATAGAATGATTTATAATTGTAATTCTATGGTATTTTATTAGGATCCCCATTAGCTGTTGTGAACGCAGCAGCTTCTCTTTCTGGGGTCCACATGAAACATGACATAATACAGAACATTAATAAACAGGAACAGAACTACATACATTTAAAAATGGTAGTGGATGAATGGAGCTGGTTTCCTGTTGACAGACTGTCTGTGGTGTCATACATTTTCTGTGTGCTGTGGAATAGAATATGTCCCATTTTACAGAGCAATCTCCTGTCCTCGTTTAAACACATGTGATATGGATGTTACAATCTTATTACGCGTATTATTAATTTAAAAACCTGTGTGTGTGTGTGTGTGTGTGTGTGTTAGTGCTTTACAATCTGTACTCTATCACTCTTGCACTCTCTCCATCTCTCGCCATCCCTCTCGCTCTGTCTTTCTTGCTTTCTATTTGATGTACCTATCCAGTCTATGGAAAAACAGTTATTAGATGGACGTCATGAGATGTAGGCTCACTAGCTATAGTCTCTCCCATAAGTTTAATATGCCCTTCCCAGATGTATTATGATACTGTATGATGAATATGTATGTAGCCTATGTCTCCAAACATTTATATATTTTAGTTTTTCCCATAATAACTCATCCAGCATTTGCCAAAGACATCAGTGCACTTCTGAATCCTCCTGAATTTGGTTTATCCATCTGCCTGGCACTACAGCAGTAATTCACTTCCAACTAGTCCTGATCCCATTGCCAGAAATAAAGAGAAAACCCTGTGAATCTAGCTACAGTATTCAAAAGACATGTTTGTGCCTGAATCCATAATTTGCTCAAGAAAAATGACACACAATTAGTTGAACATTTTTGTTGTTGTTGCTCTAGTCAAACTTTGACGTTTTTCTGTCTATGATCTCTGCAGTTTAATGATATTGTGTTTTTTTTTCCTCTCACAAAGGGAATACCTTTATTCATCTATGATTACCTGTCATCTTAGAAAACAACCTTCTTTTGAATTCAGGTGTTATTATCAGTTCTCTGGCCCAGTCAGGTATCAACGGGGAGGAGAGACTGAAGGCTTTGTTCTCTTTGTTCTCTCTCTTTTGCTCTTCCTCTTTTCTCTCTCTCTCTATTTTGCAGTTTAGGATGGGGCTTTGATGTTTAATTAAAAGAGGGGGATGAAAACATGTTGATGAAGAAAAGAGGAAAGAAGGCAAGAAAGAGGCATAAATACTATTGAGACCAGCGTGAATGTTAAGAGTCAGGGAGCTGATTCCACTGAATGACATAAAGGCCTAACATGGGTAATAGGATCTCTATGAATGAGTCAGGTTCCGGCTACAGCCCAATACTTTGTATACCCCGCTATTGAACAACCACAGGCAATCAGTATCATGCTCGGACACACACACTCACATGAACATTAACACCATTGATTCAGTTTCTTCATTTGTCTTAGAGCTCTAGAGGTTATTTTTCCACAACTGTTGTTTTTTTAGGAGTAACTTGTAAACTACCTTGAAAGTTAATTAAGCAAATCTTAGTGGGCAACTGTAAAGCCTGTCAGCAAAACAACAAAAGAGAGAATTTAGTGGACCAATATCTTTGAGAGTTTAAAGAAACACCAAGGTTGCCTTGACAGAAAATTAACTTTTATGTTAACCTTTATATCCACATAATGCTGAACGAAGCAAAATATAAAGTGTTGGCGTTGTGGAGAAATCCCCAACTCTGATATTTTTTAGCTTTTTCCACCTCGCTGTCTCCCTCTCTCTGGTTTTCTCTCCACTTTCTCTCAGAAGTTTTAGCTAATTTGATTCTCTGAAGCTGGGAGCCACAGGGTACGACTACTTCTCCTCAAATAATAAATGCTCATTGTTTTTGGGCATTTTTCATCCTCTCCTAATAGTCTGGATAGAGAGATGAAGCAGACTATTCAGATGCAGAGTTGCAGCCAACGGCAGGCAACACGCTAAAATTGCCATGCTGCAGTCTTGTGAGGGATTTGAGATGGCACATCTTATTATTCAAAATATGCACAGAAAAGTCTCACGGCTCAATGCTTAATTCCAGGTATTGCATTTCAATTTAGACAGCTCTTTAAGGTATTGTGAAGATATGCATGGCGAGATTTAGCATAGAAATTCCCTTTTGGGTGGAAGTATTTAATTTAATCCTAGAGATCTGAGAATGAGCCTTCTGCTCACTTCAGAAAAAAGCTAACCGGTGAGGGGGGAGGGCAGGAGACTGGGGATGAGAGGGAGTGAGGGAGAGGAGGAGGGAGATGACGGAGCCAGAAGCAGTAAAACGGAAGCGTTTTTCAGATTGAAGAACACACAGTGAAGGGAGGAGAGGAGAGAGAAGCTGACAGCAGAAATTTAGAGGAAAGCGATTGGGAGAGAATGAGCTGGGACCAGCAGTGAAAGAGGGAATAAATCAGATGGAAAAGAGGACAGCGAGAGATGGAAAAAGGGAGAGGTGTTGATTGATGGGGGAATGGTACCTCTGTTGTTTATTAAGTAGCTCTGGGAGAGAGAGAGGGCGAGAGGGAAACTGGATGTGCAGGCTTTTATTCCAGTCCAAGACAAACACACCCCTTTGAAATAAGCATATGCATCATCTGTGGATCAGCCCCCTCCTGTACTTCCTGTTCACTCATGACTGCACGGTCAGACACGACTCCAACACCATCATTAAATTTGCAGATGACACAACAGTGGAAGGCCTGATCACCGGCAACAACGAGACAGCCTATAGGGAGGAGGTCAGAGACCTGACTGTGTGGTGCCAGGACAAAAACCTCTCCCTCAACGTGATCAAGACAAAGGAGATGATTGTGGACTACAGGAAAAAGAGGACGTAGCATGCCCCCATTCTCATCGACGGGGCTGCAGTGGAGCAGGTTGAGAGCTTCAAGTTCCTTGGTGTCCACATCACCAACAAACTAACATGGTCCAAGCACACCATGACAGCACGACAAAACCTATTCCCCCTCAGGAGAAATAATTTGGCATGGGTCCTCAGATCCTCAAAAGTTCTACAGCTGCACCATCGAGAGCATTGTGACTGGTTGCATCACTGCCTGGTATGGCAACTGCTCGGCCTCCAACTGCAAGGCATTACAGAGGGTAGTGCGAACAGCCCAAGTACATCACTGGGGCCAAGCTTCCTGCCATCCAGGACCTCTATACTAGGCGGTGTCAGAGGAAGGCCCTAAAAATTGTCAAAGACTCCAGCTACCCTAGTCATAGACTTTTCTCTCTGCTACCACACGGCAAGTGGTACCGGAGTGCCAAGTCTAGGTCTAAGAGGCTTCTAAACAGCTTCTACCCCCAAGCCATAAGACTTCTGAACATCTAGTCAAATGGCCACCCAGACTATTTGCATTCCCCCCCTCTCCACACCACTGCCACTCTCTGTTGTCATCTATGCATAGTCACTTTAACTAACTCTACCTACATGTACATACTACCTCAACTAACCGGTGCCCCCGCACATTTACTCTGTACCAGCACCCCCCTGTATATATTGTTATTTTTACTGCTGCTCTTTAATTTCTTGTTGCTTTTATTTCTTATTCTTATGTGTATTTTTTTAAACTGTACTGTCGGTTAAGGGCTCGTAAGTAAGCATTTCACTGTCAGGTTGTAACACACTAGGTGTAGTGGGTGCGGAGTCAGGTGCAGGAGGCAGAAAGTTCAGAATAGCGCCGACACCGGCCTCGAGGACGACCCGGAGGGCGAGGCGCAGGGCGATCCGGATGGAGGCGATGGAAATCCCTCAACAGTGACGGATCCAAGATGTCCCCCACCGGTACCCAGCACCTCTCCTCCGGACCGTACCCCTCCCAGTCCACGAGGTACTGCAGGCCCCTCACCCGGCATCTCGAGTCCAGAATAGCACGTACTGTGTACGCCGGGGACCCCTCGATGTCCAAAGGGGGCGGAAGGATCTCCGGCACCTCACCTTCTTGCAGGGGACCAGTTACCACCGGCCTGAGGAGAGACACATGAAACAAGGGGTTAACCTGTTGAGGACAGGGGGTGCTGTTTTCACTTTGGGGGAAAAACGTCCCCAATTTAAACGGCCTCGTACTCAATTCTTGCTCGTACAATATGCATATTATTATTACTATTGGATAGAAAACACTCTCTAGTTTCTAAAACCYTTTGAATTTTGTCTGTGGGTAAAACAGAACTCATTTGGCAGCACACTTTGTGACCAGGAAGTGGAAAGTCTGAAATCTATAGGCAGTTCAAGTGACTGCCTATAAATGGGCATGATACGTATGACTATACGTCCACGTCATACACCTTCACCCGGATGTCAATAGGAAGTGAGAGGAAAAAGGAGTTGATTATCTCTGTCTGACGTTGAATTAACCATCTTGGAACAACGTGTCCCCCATTTTCTGTTGTCTGCAAGGCGCGTGAAGGGACCTGTTATTGCCTACTGGAAACCTGTCGTTATGGCCGAATACGATCTCCGGCTTTGATTTTATTTGATACATGTTACAATATCATCCTAAAGTATGTTTTTTCAATATAGTTTCATTAGACTATTGAAATTTATTCGGGACATTAGGCGTGTTGCGATGTTTGATTTTGTTGACGTTGGAGAGCTTAGCGCCGCATGGCCAGTGTGCTTGCTAATTCAAGAGGGAAAAATAACTTTCTGAATCCAAAACAACGACGTTCTGGACAAAGGACCCATTGTACAACATTCTGATAGAAGATCAGCAAAGGTAGGAACCATTTTGTGATGCTATTTCATATATCTGTCGAACTGTGTACTAGTAGCTTTGCGCTCAGGTTTTGGTTATTCCCTTACCATAACTAAGTCTTATGTCGTAATGAAGATATTTTTAGAATTCTAACACTGCGATTGCATTAAGAACTAATGGATCTATCGTTTCCTATACAACATGTATTTTTTTGTAATGTTTATGAATAGCTATTTGGTCAGAATAGGTGAGAGTCTAATAGAAATATCCGCACTTCTGGGAAAATATGCTACGTTAGCACGTATGCTACGTTATGCTACGGTTGTATAACCACGGATTTCAGCTCTAAATATGCACATTTTCGAACAAAACATAAGTGTATGTTAACCTGATGTTTTATAGGACTGTCATCTGAGGAAGGTTTATGAAGGTTAGTGAAATTTAATATCTTTTGCTGGTTTATTCGCTAACGCTAACGTGCCTATTGCTATCGCTAACGTGCCTTGATGAATGAATGTGGTAGTGTGGTAGGCTATTGTAGTAAGCAAATATAATGCTATATTGTGTTTTCGCTGTAAAACACTTAAAAAAATCGGAAATATTGGCTGTATTCACAAGATCTTTGTCTTTCATTTGCTATACACCATTGATTTTTCAGAAATGTTTTATGATGAGTATTTCGGTATGTCACGTTGGTGCTGTAATTATTCTGGCTGCTTTCGGTGCAATTTCTGATTGTAGCCGCAATGTAAACTATGATTTATACCTGAAATATGCACATTTTTCGAACAAAACATAGATTTAATGTATAACATGTTATAAGACTGTCATCTGATTAAGTTGTTTCTTGGTTTCTTTGGTTTGTTCTAGGTTAGTTTGGTTGATTTTGTGCATGCTACCTGTGCTGTGAAAAATGTCTGTGCTTTTTTCTATTTGTTGGTGAGCTAACATAAATATATATTGTGTTTTCCCTGTAAAATGTTGGCTGGATTCACAAGATGTGTATCTTTCATTAGCTGTATTGGACTTGTTAATGTGTGAAAGTTAAATAAATAAAAATATATATTTTTTGAATTTCGCGCTCTGGCTTTTCAGTGGAATGTGGGAGGAGTTCCGCTAGCGGAACGGGGGGCGAGACAGGTTAACACAATAATAGGAAGGGAGTTGTAATCTATAACACACCTTGTTTATCCTCCTCAGGACTTTGAATCGCCCCACACACTGCGGCCCCAGCTTCCGGCAGGGCAAGAGGAGGGGTAGGTTTCGGGTCGAGAGCCAGACCCTGTCCCCCGGTACGAACACGGGGGCCTCACTGCGGTGGCAGTCAGCGCTCCTCTTCTGCCGTCCACCTGCTTGCTTGAGGGATTCCTGGACGGCCCACCAGGTCTCCTTGGAGCGCTCGGCACCCACTCCTCCACCGCAGGAGCTTCGGTCTGACTCTGATGCCACGGCGCCAGGACCGGCTGGTAGCCCAACACACATTGAAATGGGGACATGTTCGTGGAGGAGTGGCGGAGTGAGTTCTGGGCCAACTCCGCCCATGGTACGTACCTTGACCACTKCCCTGGCCGGTCCTGGCAATACGACCGCAGAAACCTACCCACCTCCTGGTTCACTCTCTCCACGTGTCCATTACTCTCGGGGTGATAACCAGAGGTCAAGCTGACCGAGACTCCCAGACGCTCCATAAACGCCCTCCACACTCGGGACGTGAATTGGGAACCCCGATCAGAGACGATGTCCTCCAGCACCCCGTAGTGCCGGAAGACGTGGGTAAATAGAGCCTCCGCAGTCTGTAGGGCCGTAGGGAGACCGGGCAACGGGAGGAGACGGCAGGACTTAGAAAACCGATCCACAACAACCAGAACCGTGGTGTTCCCCTGAGATCGGTAAGGAAGTCCGACAGGTGAGACCACGGCCGTTGTGGAACGGGGAGGGGCTGTAACTTCCCTCTAGGAAGGTGCCTAGGAGCCTTACTCTGGGCGCACACCGAACAGGAAAAGACATAGAACCTCACGTCCCTAGCCAAGGTGGGCCACCAGTACTTTCCCCTAAGACCCCGCACTGTCCTTGCTACACCAGGATGACCCGAAGAGGTGCGTCCACCGAATCAATTGATCACGAACACCAAGCGGCACGTACGTACGACCAGTAGGACATTGTGGAGGCGCAGGTTCCACCCGTAACTCCCGCTCAATGTCCGTGTCCACCTCCCATACCACCGGTGCCACCAACCTAGAGGCTGGAAGGATGGGAGTAGGATCGATGGGCCGATCCTCCGTGTCATAGAGACGGGATAGCGCGTCGACCTTAGTGTTCAGGGAGCCTAGTCTATACGAGATGGTGAACCTAAATCGAGTGAAGAACATGGCCCACCTTGCCTGACGCGTATTCAGTCTCCTAGCTGCCCGGATATACTCCAGATTCCGGTGGTCAGTCCAGATGGGAAAAGGGTGCTTAGCCCCCTCAAGCCAGTGTCTCCACACCTTCAGGGCCTTTACCACAGCCAACAACTCCCGGTCCCCCACATCATAGTTACGCTCCGCCGGACCGAGCTTCTTCGAAAAGAAAGCGCAGGGGCGGAGTTTCGGTGGCGTACCCGAACGCTGTGATAGCACGGCACCCACCCCAGCCTCGGACGCGTCCACCTCCACTATGAACGCTAAAGAGGGGTCCGGGTGCGCCAACACGGGCACATCTGTGAACAGCGCCTTCAAACGATTGAAGGCTCTGTCAGCCTCTGCCGACCACTGCAAACGCACCGGCCCCCCCTTCAGCAGTGAGGTAATGGGGGCCACTACCTGACCAAAACCCTGGATAAACCTCCGGTAGTAATTGGCAAACCCTAAAAACCGCTGCACTTCCTTTACCGTGGTTGGAGTCGGCCAATTACGCACGGTCTTAACGCGGTCACACTCCATCACCACCCCCGAGGTGGAAATGTGATAACCCAGGAAGGACACGGGTCGTTTGGAGAACACACACTTCTTAGCCTTGATGTATAGGTCATGCTCCACCAGTCTCCCAAGCACCTTGCGCACCAGAGAAACATGCGCGGCGTGTGTGGCGGAATAGTTCAGGATATCATCGATATATACAACCACGTGCAGGTCCCTGAGAATCTCGTCTACAAAGGATTGAAAGACGGCTGGAGCATTCTTTAACCCATACGACATGACGAGGTACTCATAATGACCCGATGTGGTACTAAATGCGGTTTTCCACTCTTCTCCCTCCCGAATACGCACCAGATTATACGCGCTCCTGAGGTCCAGTTTCGTGAAAAACCGTACCCCGTGAAATGATTCCACCGCCGTAGCGATGAGAGGTAGCGGGTAACTAAAACCCACCTTGATGGAATTTAGACCTCTATAATCAATGCATGGACGCAGACCTCCCTCCTTTTTTATCACAAAAAAGAAACTCGAGGAGACGGGTGAAATGGAGGGCCAAATGTACCCCTGTCCCAGAGATTCCGTGACATATGTCTCCATAGCCAACGTCTCCTCCTGTGACAATGGGTACACGTGACTCCTGGGAAGCGCAGCGTTAACCTGGAGGTTTATCGCACAATCCCCCTGTTGATGAGGTGGTAATTTAGTCGCCTTCTTCTTACAGAAGGCGATAGCCAAATCGGCATACTCAGGGGGAATGCGCACAGTGGACACCTGGTCTGGACTCTCCACCGATGTGGCACCAATGGAAACTCCCAAACACCTACCTGAACACTCCTCTGACCACCCCTGGAGAACCCCCTGTCTCCACAAAATCCTGCGATCGTGACTGGCTAGCCAGGGAACCCCCAGCACCACTGGAAACGCAGGTGAATCGATAAGGAAGAGACTAATCTATCGATATATCGGCACCAGCGGAATTCCCAGCTTGAGGGCGAGTCCGCGATCCATAAAGTTTCCAGGTGCACCTGAATCGACTAGTACCTTATGCTGGGAAGAGGGAGAAAAATCAAGGAAAAAAATTCATACAAACATGTGACCAACAGGGGGCTCTGGGTGAGTTTGATGCTGACTCACCTGGGGTGACCGAGAAGTGTTCTGCCTGCCCTCTCGACTCCCAGAGGGACTCCTCCAGCACCGGTCGGCCGTGTGTCCTCTCCGACCACAGCTGGTGCAGGAGGAGCCTCCTCCTCCGGTACCCCTCGAAGCAGCCCCCCCTAACTCCATAGGAATGGGAGCGGGAGGGCTAGGAGGTGGAACTGACAGGACCCTTTCTGAACGCCCGCGGGCAGCTAGCAGATTGTCCAGCTGGATAGACATGTCTATTAGTTTGTCTAGGGAGAGAGTGGTGTCACGACACGCTAGCTCCCTGCGGACGTCCTCCCGGAGGCTGCACCGGTAGTGGTCCATCAGGGCCCTGTCGTTGCACCCGGCCCCAGCGGCCAAGATCCGGAACTCCAACGCGAAGTCCTGCGCACTCCTCGTCTCCTGCCTAAGGTGAAATAGTCGCTCACCCGCCGCTCGGCCCTCCGGAGGGTGGTCGAATACAGCCCGTTTCCGGGTGAATTCCTGATAGTGATCCCTCGCCGAATCTGGGCCATTCCAGACCGCGTTGGCCCACTCCAGAGCTCGGCCCGTCAGGCAGGAGACGAGGACGCTCACACTCTCCTCCCCCGAGGGAGTCGGCCTCACGGTAGCCAGGTACAACTCAAGCTGGAGGAGAAACCCCTGGCACCCAGCCGCCGTTCCATCGTACTCRCTCGGAMGCGCAATARGAAGTGCGCTGGAGCRGGACGCCGGGGGTGGAGTAGGTGGACTCGTRGGAGGKYCCGGAGGTGAAMTGGGGAGACCACTCCTCTCCCATCGGTCCATTCTCTCCATCATCTGGTCCATCGCAGACCCTATCCGATGGAGGATGGTGGTATGATGGAGAACGCGTTCCTCCATCGATGGAAGAGGGGTGGCCGCTGCTCCTGTTGACTCCATTAGTATGGTGCGGGATTCTGTAACACACTAGGCGTAGTGGATGCGGAGTCAGGTGCAGGAGGCAGAAAGTTCAGAATAGCGCTTTATTACGCACAGGGAAAAGTAGTACTCTCCACGAAACTGGGCGTAATCAAACAAATGCCCCAAACAAGTAACTAAACAACACACACTACCACACGTCAACACAGTGGGAAAAATAATCAAGCCCGCACAAAGAGCAGGTGGGCCTACCGGCTTAAATAGCCCAAATCAAAATCTAAACAAGAAACAGGTGAAACAAATCAGACAAAACCAACAGAAAAGGGAAAAGGGATCGATGGCAGCTAGTAGGCCGGTGACGACGACCGCCAAGCGCCACCCGCATAGGAAGAGGAGGCACCTTTGGTAGGAGTTGTGACAGTACCCCCCCTGACGCGCGGTTGTATTCGCCGCATGTGACTAATAAAATTGGATTTGATAATGAACAGTTCTGACTCTATCTGTCTGGTGGCCAACCTGCGTCTGGTGGCCAACCCCCTCTCTCTCGCTAGCTCGCTATGAAATATGCGAGTGTTCGTGTTCTCGGAACTAGGCTACGGCAACTCGTCAGTCTCCTTCGTGCCAAAAATACTGAATCTTAGGAGACGAGGAGTCGATTTCTAGGCTAGCGGAATCGAATCTTGACACTCAGAAATGGGAGTTGAATCCGGGAGTCGACATGCAAGGAGTCAAATCAATTCTATTGGATTCGACTCTCCACCACTACGTCAACGTTGTTGGAAAAATGGCGGTAAGCGACAGAAGTGTCCTGTATGGTAATACTTTGAGAAGTTAAATGAGAAGGTGGTGAAATGCAAACTTTGCGATGTGGAATTGGAATTTGCGATGTGGAATGTGGAACCTGTTGCTGGCCCCCAACAACAGACACTAGACAGCTTCACACAAAAGAACTGCGGTAAGGGACGGAGTAGTCATGACTGTGCTAGATGGAACTGAATTGCTCCCTAGCGGTTATATGCAGGACCATATTTTGCCTTGTGAATTCATTTGCAATTTTATGATTTTTTTTCTTATTGTTTAAATCGGGAAAAAATTGCAGTTTAAACGTTAAGAAGAATTGTCCATTTGTTACATCCCGAGTTATAATTCATATCAACAGATGATGTCAGAGACGTAATGGAAGCTAGCAGGGCAGCGATCAATACAAGGCCTTCAGGAGTGTCCAGTCTCTCAGAGATACAATCTTTCCCTCTTCATCCACCAGACAATGTCTATCTAAACTCACTGACCACAACACTTCCTACACTGCTTCAGTGCTTTTACCTACTTTTCCCTGAAATGACTGCCTGCTGCCCATATGTCTAACCATTACAGAAAGTGACAGTGCTCTTTACTCCTGGTCATGTGGGGTGTGCAGGCTCTTGTTCCAGCCCAGCACTAACACACTTGATTCAGCTTCTACAGTAATCAGGGTCTTAATCCCCACAACAGTCTCTCCAGTATTTTGTGTTTCTGTGAAACAAGGCTGCCATGGCTTCTCCTGCTCCTGGAGAACAACTGGGTGTGCAGGGCTGCAGGCTTTTGTTTCAGCTCAGCACTACCTGATTCAGCGTATTAAGATCTAAGTTGATTAGTTAAATAAGGTGTCTTACTTGCTGTAAAACTCTAACAAAAGCCTGCACAGTGCACACAGCCTGGCTGGAATAGGGAAACAGTTGACACTGCATAGACTTATGTGTTTTTATCTTCAAATATAAATGTTAAAAAACATAAGTTTGCCTAAAGGAACTTCAGAACTTTTCAGTGTCTCATCGCACTCTCACACTAAAGCCCTGTTGCAGTGCGTGTTTTTAAATCCAGTACATTTTCTCCACATTGATTTCTAATGAAACAGGTGTTGCCTTAGCCAGCTGATATGAGAAGTGGAAATGAATACTCTGGCCTAATTAGCATTCATAATGTGGAACAAAGGAGCAGAACAGCCAAAACCCCTTCATTATGGTTTTATTAATATTATCTACTGCATGCTTCTATTTAGAAAGAAGGGAACACTTTCACCCATAAGTTGAAAAAGCAGTGTGATCTGTTAACATGGGGTAATGCAATAATAGTAAATTATATATAACACTGCCTGCTCCTCAAAGTGCTCAGAGCGCTGTACATTATAGAACTCACAGAGTTTTGTGTCTCAAATTACACCCTATTCCCTATATAGTGCACTATCTTTGAACAGGGTCCATATGGCTCTGACCAAAAGTAGTGCACCATATAGGAAATAAGGTTCCATTTGGGACACAACCATGGATATCAGGGTTCTGTTCTGTGGAACAATCTTGCAAAGTGTCAAGCTCTAATGACGTCGACTTGACACCAACGGGCTGATGACTAATGTTGTTATCAGAACATGCACCAATGGGGTGATGACGATTATTAGACATACTCGTATGTGTGTGTCTCTTCGAGGCTCGTTTGACTGTGCCCTATGGCCCGAGGTTGGCTTTGATGAGGTACATAATCAGCAGCAGATAAGTGGAAGGAATGCGAGGGAGACGCAGTGCAGTGGGTGTACAGATGTTGTGCTGTATGTCTGTAGCATACGTTGTGTAAGAAAGGTAGCAGAAGCTACAGGATATGGGTGTTTATGCACTGGATCTAAATCAATTAAAATACTAAGCATATAACTTTGATATCCTGCGTGGGCTTTTCCCTGTGGATATATTTTTACATTGACTCTTTTTGGAATTACCACCGCAAACATCGACAATTTATTATCATCTTGGCTGCAAGGACTTTGTTTGAATAGATTTTGGGCAGCAATTTCTTATTGCAAACACACAGGCACGCTAAATTGAAATGCACCATAACATTTTTAATAAACTGAAGATCTGACACTGCAGTTAGTGATTCCATTGGATTTATCGCATGTATACTAAAACTCTGGTTAAACTAGAACTTCCTCTTCACAGAAGTTGTCAAAGAAAATGTCACCATGTGTCCTTAATGTGAGATACAGTGCATTCGTAAAGTATGGACCCCTTCACTTTTTCCACATTTTGTAACGTTACAGCCTTATTCTAAAATGGATTAAATATATGTTTTCCCCTCATCAATCTACACACAATACCCCATAATGACAAAGCGAAAACAGCTTTTTAGACATTTTTGCACATTTATTAAAAATAAAAAACAGATACCTTATTTACATAAGTATTCAGACCCTTTGCTATGAGACTCAAAATTGAGTTCAGGTGCATCCTATTTCCATTGATCATCCTTGAGATGTTTCTACAACTTGATTGGAGTCCACCTGTGGTAAATTCAATTGATTGGACAAGACTTGGAAAGGCACACACCTGTCAATATAAGGTCCAACAGTTGACAGTGCATGTTAGGGAAAAAAACAAGCCATGAGGTCGAAGGAATTGTCCGTAGAGCTCCGAGACAGGATTGTGTCGGGGCACAGATCTTGGGAAAGGTACCAAAAATGTGCAGCATTGAAGGTCCCCAAGAACACAGTGGCATTCATCATTCTTAGATGGAAGAAGTTTGGAACCACCAAGACTCTTCCTAGAGCTGGCCGCCCTGCCAAACTGAGCAATCAGGGGAGAAAGGCCTTGGTCAGGGAGGTGACCAAGAACCCGATGGTCACTCCGACAGAGCTCCAGAGTTCCTCTGTAGAGATGGGAGAACCTTCCAGAAGGACAACCATCTCTGCAGCATTCCACCAATTAGGCCTTTATGGTAGACTGGCCAGACAGAAGCCACTCGTCATTAAAAGGCACATGACAGCCCGCTTGGAGTTTGCCAAAAGGCACCTAAAGGACTCTCAGACCATGAGAAACAAGATTCTCGGGTCTTTTCTTTTTCAAAGGTTTTTTTATTTGGCATTTTTTATGATTATACAGATAACACAGACAGAACAGGTAGAGGGCAGAACACACACAGATCCCCTACCAAATCACCCCCCCCCCTTCCAACCCCCCAAGAGCCCCACCCCAAAACTAGACTTAAAGTAGGCATGATAAACAAAAGGATTATCTGGTCTGACGAAACCAATGTTGAACTCTTTTGCCTGAATGCCAAGTGTCACGTCTGGAGGAAACCTGGCACCATCCCCACGGGGAAGCATGGTGGTGACAGCATCATGCTGTGGGGATGTTTTTCAGCAGCAGGGACTGGGCGACTAGTCAGGATCGAGGGAAAGATGAATGGAGCAAAGTGTAGAGAGATCCTTGATAAAAACTTGCGCAAAGGACCTCAGACTGGGGCGAAGACAGGACAACGACCCTAAGCACACAGCCAAGACAACTCAGGAGTGGCTTCGGGACAAGTCTCTGAATGTCCTTGAGTGGCCCAGCCAGAGCCCGGACTTGAACCAGATCGAACATCTCTGGAGAGACCTGAAAATGGCTGTCCAGCAACGTTCCCCATCCAACCTGACAGAGCTTGAGAGGATTTGCAGAGAAGAATTGGAGAAACTCCCCAAATACAGGTGTGCCAAGCTTGTAGCGTCATACCCAAGAAGACTCGAGGCTGTAATCGTTGCCAAAGGTGCTTTAACAAAGTACTAAGTAAAGGGTCTGAATACTTATGTAAAGGTGATATTTGAGTTTTGTAGTTTTTATACATTTGCTAAAATGTATATTAAACAGTTTTTGCTTCGTCATTATGGGGTATTGCGTATAGATTGATGAGGATAAAAAATATTTTTTTTTTAGAATAAGACTACCTTAACAAAATGTGGAAAAAGTCAAGGGGTCTGAATACTTTCTGAATGCACTGTATGTGAGTAAGGGGAAACCACCATGAAATGGACTAAAATAAATGGCAACATATTGGCCTTGGATGAAACATATACACAATCACAAATACCACTCAAATGGACGGCAGTTCATCCAAACCATATGGCAAGTGGCATATGGCAAATTCCAAGTGTCATACAATAAAATCCCAAAGATGGCGAGCTCGCTCCACTGTAGATTTTCATATTGCAAATGGTCACAAAGTCATGACCAAAGGGTCAAATTTTGAAAATCTATTTTTTTTTTAACCCCCCTCTAAAAAGTGCTTTCTGGAGTGTTTTTGGGATACAAAAAAGAAGGTAAAATATACATATATAATAACCGTATGAACATTCCTTTGACTTATTTTATTGAGTTTGTCCATAAGGCCTATGTTTTGTCCATTTGCAATATATGATCATAGGAAGTCGGCTTCAAAAGTCAGTGAACCAAGGCCAAATGGCGTAAGAAACGTCCAAATGCTAAACGTAAGTATTGAAAGTACCAAATCAAGATGTTATGTCCATTTGCAATATATGATCACAGGAAGTCGGCTTCCGAACCCAAAAATCAGTGAACCATGTCCAAATGGCATAAGAAATGTCCAAATGGCATGTATTGTGATAACGTGTGTCTCGGTGAAAGGTGTAGGAGTCAGGCGCAGGAGAGCAGAGATGTCTGAGAAGCGTGTTTAATCATATAGTCCACCAATACAAAAATGGCACAGACGTAAATTCCAAAACTATGCTCATGATACTCAGCAACTCGTGCAGATGCACGGAGGAACAAACACAGTTCCGACACTTTACATACACGTGCGTAAATCGTGAACACATTAAACATCAAATACAATCTAGCCCAATACACACTAGTCTAATCCCGCACAAACTAAGGCAGGCAACAGGTACCCTATATACACACAGAAATAAACGCAATTTAAACCAGGTGTGAAAAGAATCACAGACAAAACAAACAGAAAAGGAAAAAGGGATCGGTAGCGGCTAGTAAACCGGCGACGCCGACCCCCGAGCGCCGCCCGAACAGGGAGAGGAGTTACCTTCGGTAGAAGTTGTGACAGTATCCCCCCTGACGCGCGGCTCCCGCAGTGCGCCGACGCCGGCCTCGAGGACGACCCGGAGGATGAGGCGCAGGGCGATCCGGATGGAGGCGGTGAAACTCCCTTAGCATAGGTGGATCCAGTACGTCCTCCACCGGCACCCAGCATCTCTCCTCCGGACCGCACCCCTCCCAATCCACGAGGTACTGAAGGCCCGACGCCTCGAGTCCAGTATGGACCGAACTGCATATGCCGGCGCCCCCCCGATGACCAGGGGGGGCGGAGGGACCTCCCGCACCTCATCTTCTTGAAGCGGACCAGCCACCACTGGCCTGAGGAGAGACACATGAAACGAGGGGTTAATACGGTAATAAGGGGGGAGCTGTAACCTATAACACACCTCGTTTATTCTCCTCAGGACTTTAAATGGCCCCACAAACCGCGGACCCAGCTTCCGGCAGGGCAGGTGGAGGGGCAGGTTTCGGGTCAAAAACCATACCCGGTCCAGACCCGGCCTCGCTGCGGTGGCGGTCAGCACTGGCCTTCTGCCGCCCTTCGGCCCGTTTAAGGTACCCGTGGGCGGCCTCACAGGTCTCCCTTGAGCGTCTCACCCAATCGTCCACCACAGGAGCCTCGGTCTGGCTCTGATGCCATGGTACCAGGACCGGCTGATAGCCCAACACACATTGGAAGGGTGACAGGTTCGTAGAGGAGTGGCGGAGTGAGTTCTGGGCCATCTCTGCCCAGGGGATGTACTTCACCCACTCCCCTGGCCGTTCCTGGCAATACGACCGCAGAAACCTACCCACATCCTGGTTCACTCTCTCCACCTGCCCATTACTTCAACCCGTACGGCATGACGAGGTACTCATAATGGCCGGATGTGGTACTAAACGCTATCTTCCACTCATCTCCCTTCCGGATACGCACCAAGTTATATGCACTCCTGTGATCCAGTTTTGTGAAAAAACGTGCTGCGTGAAATGACTCAATCGCTGTGGCAATGAGAGGTAGCGGGTAACTATACCCTACCGTGATGGAATTTAGACATCTATAGTCAATGCACGGACGCAGCCCTCCCTCCCTTTTACTTCACAAAAAAGAAACTCGAGGAGGAATGTGAAATGGAGAGCCGAATGTACCCCTGCCCCAGAGATTCAGATATTTATGTCTCCATAGCCACCGTCTCCTCCTGGGACAGGGGATACACGTGACTCCTGGGAAGTGCAGCGCCTACCAGGAGATTTATCGTACAATCCCCTCATCGATGAGGTGGTAATTGGGTCGCCTTCTTTTTACAGAAGGCGATAGCCAAATCGGCATATTCTGAGGGAATGCGCACGGTGGAGACTTGGTCTGGASMCWCCYCCGRTGWYGCACCGATGGAAARTCCTACACACCTGCRTGAGSACTCCTCTGACCACCCCTTTAGAGCCCTCTGTTGCCACGAAATCCTGGGGTTGTGACYGGCCAACCAGYGGATCCCCAGCACCACCGGAAATGCAGGAGAATCAATGAGGAAGAGACTAATTCTCTCCTCATGACCCTCCTGCGTGACCATGCCCAGTGGAGCCGTGGCCTCCCTGACTAGCCCTGACCCTAATGGTCGGCTATCTAAGGCGTGCACTGGGAAGGGTTTGTCAAGCTGAACAAGTGGGATCCCTAACCTGTGCGCTAAACCGCGGTCAATCAAATTCTCCGCCGCGCCTGAATCTACTAGCGTCTTATGCCGGGAAAGAGGGGAGAATTCAGGAAAAACGATCAATACATACATGTGACCAACAGGGGGCTCTGGGTGAGCCTGGTGCCGACTCACCTGAGGTGTCCGAGCAGTGCTCGGCCTGGCGTCTCGACTCCCTGGAGGACCCCCCCCCAGCACCGGTCAGCAGTGTGCCCTCTGCGACCACAGCTGGCACAGGAAAGGCCCCCTCCTCTGGTCGCCCTCGTTGCAGCACCTCCTATCTCCATGGGCGTTGGAGTGGAGGAGCTGGGGGATGGAACTGACAGAACCCGATCTGGACGTCCGCGGGTCGCCAGCAAGTTGTCCAACCGAATGGACATGTCGATCAACTGGTCCAAGTAGAGGGTGGTGTCTCTACAGGCCAGCTCCCTACGGACGTCCTCACGCAAACTACACCTATAGTGATCTGGTCGCCCTCGTTGCAGCACCTCCTATCTCCATGGGCGTTGGAGTGGAGGAGCTGGGGGATGGAACTGACAGAACCCGATCTGGACGTCCGCGGGTCGCCAGCAAGTTGTCCAACCGAATGGACATGTCGATCAACTGGTCCAAGTAGAGGGTGGTGTCTCTACAGGCCAGCTCCCTACGGACGTCCTCACGCAAACTACACCTATAGTGATCAATCAAGGCCCTGTCGTTCCATCCCGCGCCAGCGGCCAAGGTCCGGAACTCTAGAGCAAAGTCCTGAGCACTCCTCTTCTCCTGCCTCAGATGGAACAGCCGTTCACCCGAACTCTGGGTAGTGGTCCCTCGCCGAGTCAGGATCGTTCCATACCGCGTTGGCCCACTCCAGAGCTTTACCTGAGAGGCAGGAGACGAAGGCGTTCACGCTCTCACCTCCCGAAGGAGCTGGACAAACGGTCTTCAGGTCCATCTGGAGTAAGAACCCCTGGCACCCGGCCGCCGTCCCATCGTACACCCTCGGGAGTGCGAGTCGAATCCCACTGTGCCCAGGTAGAGGCCTTCAGTACCTCGTGGATTGGGAGGGGTGCGGTCCGGAGGAGAGATGCTGGGTGCCGGTGGAGGACGTACTGGATCCACCTATGCTAAGGGAGTTTCACCGCCTCCATCCGGATCGCCCTGCGCCTCATCCTCCGGGTCGTCCTCGAGGCCGGCGTCGGCGCACTGCGGGAGCCGCGCGTCAGGGGGGATACTGTCACAACTTCTACCGAAGGTAACTCCTCTCACTGGTTGGGGTGTGGCTGATGGAGGTGTGGGAAGGCCAACTCTCTTCCATCTTTGCATCGTCGCCATCACCTGATCCATGGCGGTCCCCAGCCGGTGTAACACTGCCGTGTGGTGTTGAACTCGCTCCTCCATGGACCCTGGGAGTGCGTCCACTCCTGCTGACTCCATAGATTTTTGGTGCGGGATTCTGTGATAACGTGCGTCTCGGTGAGAGGTGTAGGAGTCAGGCGCAGGAGAGCAGGGATGTCTGAGAAGCGTGTTTAATCATATAGTCCACCAATACAAAAATGGCACAGACGAAAATCCCAAAACTACGCTCACGATACTCAGCAACTCGTGCAATCGCGCGGAGGAACAAACACAGTTCCGACACTTTACATACACGTGTGTAAATCGTGAACACAACAAACATCAAATACAATCGAGCGCAATACACACAAGTCTAATTCCGCACGAACTAAGGCAGGCAACAGGTACCCTATATACACACAGAAATAAACACAATTGAAACCAGGTGTGAAAAGAATCACAGACAAAACAAACAGAAAAGGAAAAAGGGATTGGTAGCGGCTAGTAAACCGGCGACGCTGAGGGAGAGGAGTTACCTTCGGTAGAAGTCGTGACATTTATACTGACCAAATGATATACAGTATATAACTATGTTAAGCCCTGAATCAACCTATGTCTATTTGTCATGTTTGATCATAGGAAGTCATAGGAAGTAAGAATTTGGTGCAATGAGAGAGAAGTTGGACTCTGCCGTTTAAAAATAAATAAAATTAAGTGTCCAAAAGGACCCTATTGGATGGGCCCGGTGGGGGGTGCTCCCTACCCGGCCATGGACCCCTTGCACCCCCCTAAAGGCATTAAAAAAAACATTWAAAAATTTGCTCCAGGTAACCCTTTCAGATTACCAGGTGCATGGCTGACCATTTGCAATGTCTTACAATGGGCATTTACCATCACAAAATGGACATGCTCTAATATACTTCAGAAATGCCCAATTGACTGGCCCGTTGAACTCGGGATAGTCGAGCAGCGATAGTTGTTCCTCTCCATCGCTTGTTGGTGTTGATTTCAGCATGTCCATTTGGTGATGGTAAATCCGTCATTAACTTCTACTTAGTACTCATCCAGGATCCGGGAGCACCCCCATCAGTAAAAAAAGCTGACTAGCATAGCCTAGCATAGCGCCACAAGTAAATACTAGCATCTAAATATCAATAAATCACAAGTCCAAGACACCAGATGAAAGATACACATCTTGTGAATCCAGCCATCATTTCTGATTTCTGCTATATTGTGTCTTGTTTTACAAGACACAATATGTAAATCTATTAGCTAACCACGATAGCAAAAGACACAACTTTTTTTTCCCACCATTTTTTTCCTGCATGGGTAGCTATCACAATTTCGACCAAATAAAGATATATATAGCCACTAACCAAGAAACAACTTCATAAGATGACAGTCTGATAACATATTTATTGTATAGCATATGTTTTTTTAGAAAAATGTGCATATTTCAGGTATAAATCACAGTTCTACATTGCAGCTGCAATCTGAAATAGTGCCGAAGCTGCCAGAATAATTACAGAGACCAACGTCAAAAACCTAATTACTCATCTTTAAAACATTTCTGAAAAATACACAGCGTACAGCCAATGAAAGCCCAAACATCTTGTGAATCCAGCCAATATGTCAGATTTTTTAAGTGTTTTACAGCGAAAACACAATATAGCATTATATTAGCTTACCACAATAGCCAGAAACACAAGCAATTTTACCAGCAGCAAAGGTTAGCGATCGTAACAATCCAGCAAAAGTTATATCATTTTTGAACTAACCTTGATATACTTCATCAGATGACAGTCCTGTAACATCATATTACACAATGCATATAGGTTTTTGTTCGAAAATGTGCATATTTAGCAGCACAAATCGTGGTTATACAATGTCAACAGTAGCAACAGTTCATGCATTCTGGCCGGCGCCATCTTGGAGAGGCACCTAATCTAATCAATAAATAATCGTAAACTTGACTAAAAATACAGGTGGACAGCAAATGAAAGATGCATTAGTTATTAATGCAACGCTGAGTTAGATTTTTAAAAATTAACGTTACTAGACATACAGTGTGCGTTACAGCCAGACTAGTGCCGCAATTAATGGCGGACAAATCCATTTACATTTTTCCACATAAATACGGAATAACATCATAAATAGCTCTTACTTTTGGACGAGCTTCCATCAGAATCTTGGGCAAGTTGTCCTTTGTCAAAAGAATCGTTGCTCGGTTGTAAAACGTCGTCTTCAACTTTGGAACTAGCAGCTAACAATAGCTATGTGGCGCAGACATGCCCAAATCCTCAAAACGCAATACTAAGGAAATTCCGAAAATAGCAATATACTCGCATAAACTGATATAACTCGGTTGAAAATAAACTTCGTTATGATGTTTCTAACACCTATATCGAATTAAATCACAGACGGATATAACTTAGCCTATAACGAGAGCTTTTGAGCATGCCATCCTAAGGTCCTCCATTGCGTCTTGACGAACGTCGAAAGGAGCGCTCCCCCCATGCCATGTCCTTTTATAAGGTCTGAGATTCACGTAGAAACTCCATTCCAATTCTCATTGGTTACTGACATCCAGGGGAAGGTGGGTGCAGTTCATGTCGACCCATAGGATACATACAGAGCTTTAAACTGATCTGAGAACAGAGCCTCGTTTTCAGACCTTCGCAGTTCCTGTCATGAATTTTGCTGCAGAAAGAGTTCTGTTTCACCCACAGACATAATTCAAACGGTTTAAGAAACTAGAGATGTTTTCTATCCAATAGTAATAATAATGTGCATATTGTACGAGTAAGAATTGAGTACGAGGCAGTTTAATTTGGGAACGATAAAATGATAACGTTGAAACAGCACCCCCTATATTGAGAAAAGGTTAAAAACATTGCAAATGTACTGTCCATTTGCAATGTCTTATAATGGGAATTTACCATCACGAATTTGACATGCTCTAATATACTGCAGAAATGCCTAATTGAACTAGTGGTTCTTCTCCATTGCTCGTTGGTGTTGATTTCAGCATGTCAATTTTGTGATGGTTCATCACTGTTTAAACTTATTGCAAACAAATAAAAGTCAGCCATCATGTCAGCGTCCAACAGTCAATAAGATATCATTCTGACACCAAACTGATACATACTGCACCAAACCTACTTTGTCCAACACATTTAGAAGCCAACTATCACATATTTCAGAGCAGGCCCAAATTCACAGCGCCTTTTGTTTAAACCATAATAAAAACTTAAAACACGTACAGTCGTGGCCAAAGGTTTTGAGAATGACACAAATATTAATTTTCACAAAGTCTCTGTGCCTCAGTTTGTATGATGGCAATTTGCATATACTCCAGAATGTTATGAAGAGTGATCAGATGAATTGCAATTAATTGCAAAGTCCCTCTTGCCATGCAAATGAACTGAATCCCCAAAAAAACATTTCCACTGCATTTCAGCCCTTCCACAAAAGGACCAGCTGAACTCATGTCAGTGATTCTCTCGTTAACACACGTGTGATGTGTTGAGAGGACAAGGTTGGAGATTCACTCTGTCATGCTGATTGAGTTCGAATAACACACTGGAAGCTTCAAGAGGAGGGTGGTGCTTGGAATCATTGTTCTTCCTCTGTCAACCATGGTTACATGCAAGGAAACACGTGCTGTCATCATTGCTTTGCACAAAAAGGGCTTCACAGGCAAGGATATTGCTGCCAGTAAGATTGCACCTAAATCAACCATTTATCGGATCATCAAGAACTTCAAGGAGAGCGGTTCAGTGCACCCAAGAAAGTCCAGCAAGCGCCAGTTGATTCAGCTGCGGGATCGGGGCACCACCAGTACAGAGCTTGCTCAGGAATGGCAGCAGACAGGTGTGAGTACATCTGCACGCACAGTGAGGCGAAGACCTTTGGCGGATGGCCTGGTGTCACGAAGGGCAGCAAAGAAGCCACTTCTCTCCAGGAAAAACATCAGGGACAGATTGATATTCTGCAAAAGGTTCAGGGATTGGACTGCTGAGGACTGGGGTAAAGTCATTTTCTCTGATGAATCCCATTTCCGATTGTTTGGGGCATCCTTAATTAAGGTTTTTTTTCGAAACAGTAATTGTTTCAAAACATCTCCTGCCATGTAACTGATGCGTTGTGAAACAGTGTTGTTTGATGAGGTCATTGTCTATATAGTTTTTTTGGCCTTTTCCCCCAGCATTGGCCCAGCCATATCCGTGGCAGCAGGAAGAATGAAGTCCTCCACAATAGTATGGGGCTTGCCTGTCCTAGCCATCGGTAGCTCACCATATAAGACGCTTCTAGCCCCTTCTTATTAATGGTATCTGTTGCTTTTATACATGTCTTACTACTCGAAAGTCATCTTTATTCTCGCTCCAAAAACTCTCGGGGCATATTTTTCAAATTGTCATGTTTCGTTTCTAAATGTCTGCGCAAGAATGAAGGAATCCCGCGACAGAGTAATGGTTAATGTGATCGGATGTTAATTATTTGACGAGGCCATCTGTATTTGACATTGTGTTGTTAATTCGCTGAACAGTAGATGGTTTAATGTTATTTTTGGCAGTGAAAGGCAACTCAGGCGAGAAAAAAAACTCACCCAAATGTATAGCCCCATTGGAAAATATAAATGTATTGTTTGAAAATGTGAAGAAATAGTATAAAAAAATAAATAAACGTAAATGTGAATCACATTTTTATTTGGCGTACCCCCGATGGCATTGCTACACCAGTTTGGGAATACCTGTTCTAGACGATTCTGAGCTTCCAACTTTGTGGCAACAGTTTGGGGAAGGCCCTTTACTGCTTCAGCATGACAATGCCCCAGTGCACAAAGCGAGGTCCATACAGAAATGGTATGTCAATATCGGTGTGGAAGAATTTGACTGGCCTGCACAGAGCCCTGACCTCAACCCCACTGAACACCTTTTGTATGAATTGGAACGCTGACAGCAAGCCAGGCATAATCGCCCAACACCATGCTGAATGGAAGCAAGTCGCCGCAGCAATGTTTCAACATCTATTGGAATGTCTTCCCAGAAGAGTGGAGGATGTTAAAGCAGCAAAGGGGGGACCAACTCCATAATTTGCTCAGGATTTTAGGAATGGGATGTTTGACGAGCACGTGTCCACATACTTTTGGTCATGTACAGTTGAAGTCGGAAGTTTACATACACTTAGGTTGGAGTCGTTAAAACTTGTTTTTCAACCACTCCACAAATTTCTTGTTAACAAACTATAGTTCTGGCAAGTCGGTTAGGACATCTACTTTGTGCATGACACAAGTAATTTTTACAACAATTGTTTACAGATTATTTCACTTATAATTCACTGTATCACAATTCCAGTGGGTCAGAAGTTTACATTCACTAAGTTGACTGTGCCTTAAAACAGCTTGGAAAATTCCAGAAAATTATGTAATGGCTTTAAAAGTTTCTGACAGACTAATTGACATCATTTGAGTCAATTGGAGGTGTACCTGTGGATGTATTTCAAGGCCTACCTTCAAACGCAGTGCCTCTTTCCTTGACATCATGGGGAAATCAAAAGAAATCAGCCAAGACCTCAGAAAAAAAAATTGTAGACCTCCACAAGTCTGGTTCATCATTGGGAGCAATTTCCAAACGCCTGAAGGTACCAGTTTCATCTGTACAAACAATAGTACTGTCACGCCCTGACCATAGAAAGCCTTTTTTATTCTCTATTTTGGTTAGGTCGGGATGTGACTAGGAGGGGTGTTCCTATCTAGGTGTTTTGTTTCTATGTTGGCCTGGTATGGTTCCCAATCACAGGCAGCTGTTTATCGTTGTCTCTGATTGGGGATCATATTTAGGAAGCCTTTTCCCCACTGTGTTTTGTGGGATCTTGTTTTTGTGTTGTTGCCTGTGAGCACTTCATTTCCGTCACGTTTCGTTGTTTCTTTATTTTGTCTTGTTCAAAGTTTCACTTCAATAAATATGTGGAACCCAGATCACGCTGCGCTTTGGTCCGAGTATGCTTCCAACGACGATTGTGAGAGAAGATCCCACCACAACAGGACCAAGCAGCGTGCCCGGGAGGAAAAGGTATCCTGGGGTTGGGAGGAGTTAACCTGTTGAGGATAGAGGGCGCTATTTACACTTTGGGGGGAAATCGTGCCCAAATGAAACGGCCTCGTACTCTATTCTTGCTCGTACAATATGCATATTATTATTACTATTGGATAGAAAACACTCTCAAGTTTCTAAAACCGTTTGAATTATATCTGTGAGTAAAACAGAACTCATTTTGCAGCAAACTTCCTGTCAGAAAGTGAAAAATTGCAAATCGAGGCTCTGTTCCAGGCCCTCCCTATCATTTTGCTTGAGATTTATGACTATACATGCACTTCATACGCCTTCCACTAGATGTCAATAGGCTGTGAGAGGTGAAATGGGGTCTCAATCTCTTTCTATGGTCAAAAGAGACAGCTTGGAATGACATGACCCCAGAATTCGTTTGTTCAGGAAGCGCATAAAGGTCACCAGTATTGGCTTCTGAAAAGCAATCGTTATAGACGTCTTATATCTCCGGCTTTGATTTTATTTGATAAATGTGAGGATATCATCGTAAAGTATGTTTTTTCAATATAGTTTTATTAGATTATTGAAATTTTTTCGGGAGTTTAGACGTGTTGCGTTCTTTGCGTTTGGTGACGAGGAGAGCTTAGCGCCACTTGGCTAGTTTTGCTTGCTCATTCGAGAGGGAAAAATGCCATTCTAAAACCAAACAACGATTGTTCCCGACAAAGGACCCCTTGTACAACATTCTGATGGAAGCTCAACAAAAGTAGGACCCATTTATGATGTTATTTCATATATCTGTCGAACATGTGTACTATTAGTTTGCGCCCAGATTTTGGGCGCTCTCTCGCCATAACGTAAGCTGCATGTCGTAATGAAGTTATTTTTAGAATTCTAACACGGCGATTGCATTAAGAACTAGTGTATCTATCATTTCCTATACAACATGTATTTTTTAGTAATGTTTATGAATAGTTATTTGGTCAGAATAGGTGAGTGTCAGAGAAATATCCGGACATTCTGGGAAAAAGATGCTACGTTTTCAGAATGTATAACCACGGATATCAGCTCTAAATATGCACATTTTCGAACAAACCATATATGTATTGTGTAATATGATGTTATAGGACTGTCATCTGATGAAGTTGATGAAGGTTAGTGAAAAAATGTATATCTTTTGCTGGTCTATTCTATTGCTATCGCTAACGTGCCTTAAATGAATGAATGCGGTTGTGTGGTTGGCTATTGTAGTAASCTAATATAATGCTATATTGTGTTTTCGCTGTAAAACACTTAAAAAATTGGAAATATTGGCTGGATTCACAAGATGCTTGTCTTTCATTTGCTGTACACCATGCATTTTTCAGATTTTTTTTATGATGAGTATTTAGGTATTTCACGTGGGTCTCTATAATTACTCTGGCTGCTTCGGTGCTATTTGTGACGGTAGCTGTGATGGTAGCTGCAATGTAAAGCTGATTTATAGCTCAAATATGCAAATTTTTCGAACAAAACATAGATTTATTGTGTAACATCTTATAAGACTGTCATCTGATGAAGTTGTTTCTTGGTTAGTTTGGTTGGTTCTTGGTTAGTTTGGTTGGTTTTGTGCATGCTACCTGTGCTGTGAAAAATGTCTGTGCTTTTTTGTATTTGGTGGTGAGCTAACATAAATATACGTGGTGTTTTCGCTGTAAAACATTTTAAAAATCGGACATGTTGACTGGATTCACAAGATGTTTATCTTTCATTTGCTGTATTGGACTTGTTAATGTGTGAAAGTTAAATATTTCTCAAAAATATTTTTTGAATTTCGCGCTCTGCCTTTTCAGTGGAATGTGGGAGGAGTTCTGCTAGCGGAACCCCGGGGCTAGACAGGATAAAGGAGGTGAAGACATCCTGGACTTGGGAGGAAATTATGGCAGGAGACGAAAGCCTTCCGTGGAAGCAGACGCAAGGAGAGAAGAGAGGATTGCGACGACGCCGGGGTTCTCGTCCACATAGAAAGCCCAAAAGAAGGCCCAATTTTTGGGGGGAGGGACACGGGGTGGTCGGCAGGGCCGAGGAGTGAGCCAGAGCCAGTATGGGAGAAGAGGGAGAAACTGGAGGAGAGTGAACGGAGAGAGTCAGAGACCGTCAGTGAGCTGATGGAGAAACTGGAGGAGAGAGAAATGAGAGAGTTGGTGGGTTGGTGTATGATGCACAACATTCGCCCTAAGGAGCGTGTCATCAGTTTGCTGCCACCTGAGTCAACTCTCCGCACTCGTCCTGAGGAGCGTGCTAGCAGACTGGTTAAAACTGTGCCGGCTCCACGCACCAGGTCTCCAGTACGCTTCCACAGCAAAGACCCGCACCGGAGCCGCCACCGACATTAGTCACCCCCCTACCCTCCCCAGTTGGTTTCAGGTTTATTGGCCGGAGCCCGCATCTTTGGGGAGAAGGGGGGTACTGTCACGCCCTGACCATAGAGAGAGTTTTTTAATCTCTATTTTGGTTAGGTCAGGGTGTTCCTATCTAGGTGTTTTGTTTCTATGTTGGCCTGGTATAGTTCCCAAACAGAGGCAGCTGTTTATCGTTGTCTCTGATTGTGGATCATATTTAGGCAGCCATTTCCCTACTGTGTTTTGTGGGATCTTGTTTCTGTGTAGTTGCCTGTGAGCACTACAGAACGTCACGTTTCGTGTATTCTTTATATTTTTTCGTGCGGTTCACTGAAATAAAAAGATGTCGAACTGATTCCACGCTGCGCTTTGGTCTTACAACGACGAGCGTGACAAGTACGCAAGTATAAACACCATGGGACCACACAGCCGTCATACCGCTCAGGATGGAGACGCTTTCTGTCTCCTAGAGATGAACGTACTTTGGTGCGAAATGTGCAAATCAATCCCAGAACAACAGCAAAGGACCTTGTGAAGATGCTGGAGGAAACAGGTGCAAAAGTATCTATATCCATAGTAAAACGAGTCCTATATAGACATAACCTGAAAGGCCGCTGAGCAAGGAAGAAGCCACTGCTCCAAAACCGCCATAAAAAAGACAGACTACAGATTGCAACTGCACATGGGGACAAAGATCGTACTTTCTGGAGAATTGTCCTCTGGTCTGATGAAACAAAAATATAACTGTTTGGCCATAATGATCATTGTTATGTTTGGAGGAAAAAGGGGGAGTCTTGCAAGTCAAAGAACACCATCCTGTCAGGACCCGGTGCGAGAAACAGTCACTAATAATTGGCAGAACCCAGAAGATGAGGCAGACACAGCAGTACTAGAGATGGTGGTTTAATAAAAAATAGATATCTTCCAAAATACAAAAGAAAATCCACAAAGTGGTAAAAACAGCAAGGGAAAAAACAAACCTCAAAAGACCAATCCAAAAATACACGAGAACAAAACCAGAGAACCTCTGGAAAATCCAACAAGAGAAAAATGTTCACAAAGGCTGGGGCTGGGTGCTAACATACAAACACTGAGCAAGGAACTAAGGAACACACAGGGTTTAAATACTAACAAGGGAATGACTTACAGGTGCAAACAATAATTAGGGCAAGAAAAACAAAAGGTACAAAAAAGGTGCAAGGGGGACATCTAGTGAACAAAACCAAACAGTCCTGGCCAAAACCTGACACATCCCAAAAGTGAAGCACGGGGGTGGCAGCATCATGTTGTGGGGGTGCTTTGCTGCAGGAAGGACTGGTGCAC
This sequence comes from Salvelinus sp. IW2-2015, assembly GCF_002910315.2. Classification (NCBI taxonomy): domain Eukaryota; kingdom Metazoa; phylum Chordata; class Actinopteri; order Salmoniformes; family Salmonidae; genus Salvelinus; species Salvelinus sp. IW2-2015. The sequence continues at coordinate 24,860,129 of NC_036872.1, read as the reverse complement.
TTCACAAAATAGATGGCATCATGAGGCAGGAAAATTATGTGGATATATTGAAGCAACATCTCAAGACATCAGTCAGGAGTTAAAGCTTGGTCGCAAATGGGTCTTCCAAATGGACAATGACCCCAAGCTTACTTCCAAAGTTGTGGCAAAATGCCTTAAGGACAAAAAAGTCAAGGTATTGGAGTGGCCATCACAAAGCCCTGACCTCAATCCTATAGAACATTTGTGGGCAGAACTGAATAAGCCTGTGTGAGCAAGGAGACCTGACTCAGTTACACCAGCTCTGTCAGGAGGAATGGGCCAAAATTCACCCATCTTAATGTGGGAAGCTTGTGGAAGGCTACCCAAAACGTTTGACCCAAGTTAAACAATTTAAAGGCAATGCTATCAAATACTAACTGAGTGTATGTAAACGTCTGACCCACTGGCAATGTGATTAAATAAATAAAAGCTGAAATAAATCATTTTCTCTACTATTATTCTGACATTTCACATTCGTAAAATAAAGTGGTGATCCTAACTGACCTGAGACAGGACATTTTTACTATGATTAAATGTCAGGAATTGTGAATAACTGAGTTTAAATGTATTTGGCTAAGGTGTATGTAAACTTCCGACTTCAACTGTATATGTTGAAATTGTGTAGGGCTGTCCCTGACAACAACAAAAATTCTTGGTGACTGAAAGTCATCTGTTCTTTTGACCAGTTTAAATGTGTATTTTTCCATATATAGACACAATCTATGTGTTTTAATAAAATCAGCTATATGTATTGGCCTTGTCTGATGCTTCCGGTTTGATTAAATAAGATAAATGCCTCAAGACAGCGCCAGAGATCTAGATAACCAGAAGGAAAAAAACTATTCTCCCCCTGCTTCTGCTGGTTTTCACAGATTCTGCCATTACTCTCCCGAAGTTGCCAGTAATAGGCTACAAGAGGAGTCGGCAACCTTTCTCATGTGGAATTGCAATTTATCTTACCATTTCTACCGATCTGTGTACCAGTTCTGGTTTTCATATGCACATTTTCATGAAACAGTTTCATTTAATTTATAATAACGTCTTCATATCTCAATCATTGTCATGTGGTTAATCACTTGACCTCCCGAGTGGTGCAGTGATCTAAGGCACTGCATCTCAGTGCTACATACATCACTACAGACCCTGATTCGATTCCAGGCTGTATCACACCCGGTCGTGATTGGGAGTCCCATAGGGCGGCACACAATTGGCCCAGCTTCGTCCGGGTTAGGGTTTGGCCGGGGTAGGCCGTCATTGTAAATAAGAATTTATTCTTAACTGACTTGCCTAGTTAATAAATAAAGGTTAAATAAAATAATTTAAAAATAATTTAAAAAATTATATCCAAATGAAAATGATACAAACCTAAAACTATGTAAAAAAAATAGCCTACATAAAGCCGAGAAATAAAAACATAGCAGCCTGCAGGTAGAAAATATCCTGATAAAAATAAATATCCTATACATTTCATTGCCTACACATGGCCTTTCTGCAACGAACTTGAAACATTGAATAAACTATTATGTGTCTGGCCTGAAGATTGCTGCTAGCGAACTTGCAACATTGTATAAAATATTCTGGGCACTCAGTTTCCTGTACCAGTGAGCTCTGGAAAGTTACAGTACAGCTGTAGGCTATTTGTGCAAGGGAGAAGAATTAGTGCTTGACTTGGGCAGGAGATCACCGGAGCCTTGTACCGGCACCTCAAATGTTCTACTGCTTAATTAAGCTCCTGTTCCTCTTGTAGAATATTAGCTCAAAAGTATTGTGGAGGTCCTGCACCTAAATATAAAACAGTACCAGCACCCAAAATGAGTACCAGAACCTATTTCAGTCGAAGTCAAGCACTGATAAGAAGTAATCAGGATGGGCAATTTTATGACGTTTCCATTGGATCAGAGCATGATATTTTACCCTTTCACGCTGTGGTTATCGAAAGGGAGAGAGCTGTAAAGATTTTTCAAATACATTGAAGAACTATTGTAATTCTCAATGGATGTAAAAACAGACTTTGTTTGTTTGCTGTTTGAGGCAAAGAAAACATTACCTTGAGAAGCTCCACAGATCATTAGTGGTGATGCATTAAGTCAATCAGAAATACTATCAGATCCCCAAATGGCCACCTTTATATGCCTACATTTGCGCCCAGGCCAGGCGTCCCTATTCAACACTGACAGGAGCGCTCCAAACAAAAGACAATGACAAAATTGACAAAACTCGTAAATGGAATGAAATAAACCAGAACCTGTTTCTCACAAGTGAAAGCATAGGTTGTGCGCTCTGCAAACAACGTGTCCACTCCGACAATAAGAACTGGAAGACTGAAATAATAATATTGAATGCATTAAAATAAATGACCGTAACAAACATTGTAGATTAGGAATTAACGGTAAATGTGCTACCGGTGCTATATGTAATGGGGAATTGATATAGACTAATAATCAAAGGCAAACCATTCACACAATGAAACAATGAATGTGCACAAATTGGCAGAAGAGCGCATTCTGGAGAGAGAAGTGCATTGTGCATCTGGGCGCATGGTCAATCCCACGTCTGCATTGGCCATGCAGCAGTTATGGTGATATGGCCACAGGAGAAGTCAGGGCATTCATACTTCTTCCGCTTTGCAGAGCAGTGCAGAGCTGTTGTCAAGGAAGTGAGTTTGTATTATACAAACCAAATATCAATCATGTCAATGTGGAGCTATACAGAGCCCTCCGCATTGTTACAAAATTTGGGAGGCGCATGCCGATGAGGTCGGTTTGGCCTCTGCATGCCTCTGGAGGCTCCGCATTTGCGTCACACCCTCCATATGGAGCTTCCTACTCATATTTTCGGATCAAACTTAAATAGGCTTTTAGTCTAGGCCTCCATAATGGATTAGTGAACTGAGATGGGTGCAAATATATATTTGTTGCTGCTAGACTAAAACAATCTCAGTTGACCAACAGCCTAACGACCAAACAATCGACCAGTCGACTAATTGGGGTCAGTCCTAAAATATGTGGGGGTAAAAATATATATATATATWTTTTTTTTTTCATTGTATTTAAATTGTGAATTCATGCATCATATTTTGACATGCTATATAATTTGACCACATCAGCGCATTTGTTACAATAATAATCCATATAAAGTACAGTCATTTCTTAAATGAGAGGTATTGTGAAAGTGAAACCACTGTTGAAATATTATTATAAAAGACTGAGATAATTGGAAATGAGTGATGGCTGATCTTGTGGTTTGAATATTTGGCATGTGCTGCATTTTGCAGAGAGTGCGTTTTTAGAGACCGGTGGGACTTTTTCTGCAGAAAGTACAGATTGGCTCACCAGATATCGTTTCCCAAAACCAATCTTATAGGATTTCTGCAAGGATTTAAGGTGAAAGGTGCCCAGAGGTGCCCAGAGTAAACGGCCTGCTCCTCAGTCCCAGTTGCTAATATATGCATATTATTAGTAGTATTGGATAGAAAACACTCTGAAGTTTCTGTTTGAATGATGTCTGTGAGTATAACAGAACTCATATGGCAGGCAAAAACCTGAGAAGAAATCCAAACAGGAAGTGGGAAATCTAAGGTTGGTCGATTTTCAACCCAGCCCCTATTGAATACACAGTGTGATATGGATCTGTTTGCACTTCCTACGGCTTAAACTAGATGTCAACAGTCTGTAGAACCTTGAATGAGGCTTCTACTGTGATGTGGAGCCGGATGGGAGCTGTTTGAGTCAGTGGTCTGGCAGAGAGCCAGGTCCTGGTCACGCGCATTTCACATGATAGCGACCTGCGTTCCATTGCTTCTCTACAGACAAAGGAATTCTCCGGTTGGAATGTTATTAAATATTTATGATAACAACATCCTAAAGATTGATTCTATACTTAGTTTGACAAGTTTCTTCGGCCTGTAATATAACTTTTTGAAGTTTTCGTCCGACGTTCGGCTGGACCTGCACGAGCGTTTGGATTTGTGTACTAAACGCGCTAACAAAAGTAGCTACTTGGACATAAATAATGGACATTATCGAACAAAACAAACAGTTATTGTGGAACTAGGATTCCTGGGAGTGCATTCTGATGAAGATCATCAAAGGTAAGGGAATATTTATACTGTTATTTCTGATTTCTGTTGACTCCAACATGGCGGATAATTTATTTATTTTTCTGAGCGCCGTCTCAGATTWTTGCATGGTTTGCTTTTTCCGTAAAGTTTTTTTTAAATCTGACACAGCGGTTACATTAAGAACAAGTGTATCTTTAATTCTATGTTAAACAGGTATCTTTCATCAAAGTTTATGATGAGTATTTATGTTATTTGACGTGGCTCTCTGCAATTTCTCCGGATATTTTGGAGGCTTTTCTGAACATGGCGCCAATGTAAACTGAGGTTTTTGGATATAAATATTAACTTTATCGATCAAAACATATATGTATTGTGTAACATGAAGTCCTATGAGTGTCATCTGATGAAGATCATCAAAGGTTAGTGATTCATTTTATCTCTATTTCTGCTTTTTGTGAATTCTGTCTTTGGCTGAAAAATTGCTGTGTTTTTCTGTGATTTTACGGTGACCTAACATAATCGTTTTTGGTGCTTTCGCTGTAAAGCCTATTTGAAATCGGACACTTTAGTGGGATTAACAACAAGATTACCTTTAAAATGGTATAAGGTACATGTATGTTTGAGGAATATTAATTATGAGATTTCTGTTGTTTGAATTTTGCCCACCCTCAGGTTTTTGGCAACGGCACTTTTCAGCTGGATTTGTAAGAGTTGTTGCCCTGTTCCTTTCTTTGCAGTTCTCATTTTAATGTAATCCAGAAATAACAAAACCCTGTTATTGGCAAAACCCCTAAACATCCATATCAAATTTAATATTTTTCTTGATAAAATAACAGGGAAAACAACCATTTTCTGTGCAAAATGTAATTACCATCCTTACAAACCACTTAATGTAAATGTACGTTACTGTATTGTACATAGGCTGGTCATCAATGTACATTGAGACATCAAGTGGTATGTGATGTGACGATGTGGCTCAGTTGGTAGAGCATTGCGCTTGCAATGCCAGGGTTGTGGGTTTGATTCCCACGGGGCAGCAGTGCGAAAATGTATGTGCTCACTACTGTAAGTTGCTCTGGATACGAGTGTCTAGTAAACGGAATGGATAGAGCATTTCAGTTTTCACAGAAATTGGTTGCATTTGCAAAGTATTTCAAGAAAATTTAAAACAAAGAATTTCTATTTTCCACAAGTATTATTAAATTAACTGTTTTGTACAGACTAAATTTACAAATGCTGGTAAACACTGAAATATAAATACATTTAGTTCAAAAAAAAATCACAAACGCCCTGTATTATCGGACCGATAGACGTCTGTAGGGCGGGCAAAAAAACTATTTCAGTATATCCACCCCCCCTCCGTCAGCAACAAAATTGCAGCACCCCCTCCCTCAGACTATACCGAACAAAAATATAAATGCAACATGTAAAGTGTTGGTCCCATGTTTCATGAGCTGAAATAAAAGATCCCAGAAATGTTTCAAATGTACAAAAAGCATATTTCTCTCAAATTTTGTGCACAAATTTGATTACATCCCTGTTAGTGAGCATTTCTCCTTTGCCAAGATAATCCATCCACCTAACAGGTGTGGCATATCAAGAAGCTTATTAAATTGCATGATCATTACACAGTGCTGAGGACAATAAAAGGACACTCTAAAATGTGCAGTTTTGTCACACGACACAATGCCACAGATGTCTCAAGTTTTGAGGGAGCGTGCAATTAGCAGGAATGTCCACCAGAGCTGTTGCCAGATAATTGAATGTTAATTTCTCTACCATAAGCCAGATTGGCTCATGTTGGAGGTCAACATCGTTTTAGAGAACTTGACAGTACGTCCAACCGGGCTCACAACCATGTGTAACCTCGCCAGCCTAGGAACTCCACACTGGCTTCTTCACCTTTCAGAATCGTCTGGGACCAGCCACCCGGACAACTGATGAAACTCAGGAGTATTTCTGTCTGTAATAAAGCCCTTTTGTGGGGAAAAACACGTTCTGATTGGCAGGCCCTGGCTCCCCAGTTGGTGGGCTTATGCCCTACTGTTCTTCAGAATGAACGAGTCACGTGTTCCACCTGGCCACCACATTCAGCAGCGTCTTTAGCGCATCACATAACCTATCACTTGCACATAAAGAGTGGAAGCCTTTTCTCTTCACATAGTTGAACTCGTTTTGGGATGGGGATTTTATGGTGATGTGGGTGCCATCTATTGCTCCGTTCGTATTTGGGAACCCATTGATGCCATTATGGCAAATAAATCCCTATTGAGTCAACCTGTTGTTGGAAACATCCGATGAGCCAATCTGTACTTTCTGCAGAAAAAAATCCAAACCGTGTCGAGAAACACGCTCTCTGCGAAATGCTCTGCGTTCCAAATCTTCCAGCCATCGCTCATTCAGTTTCTATTTATCTTAGTATCTTTTACAGTATTTCAACAATGGTTTCACTTTCATGGTTTTATTTTCACACACATTTAACAAATTACTGTACTTGATATGGATTATTATTGTAACAAATGCACTGATGTGGTGGGATTTTGCCTAGGCTACTTTGAAGCAAGGTTAAACATGCCTCATATGTAGTAAAACGTTCAGGTTTCAAACAATTAAGTAGCTATACGTTTTAAAAATGTATACTGCCTCCAGCTCATTGCAAAGTGGTGTGTGACGCGCTGATGAAGCCTGCCTTCCGATGCCTATATATTTGAATGGAAGCGCTCTTCAATTACCAGTTGATAAATAAAAAGCTTTTTTTAATACACGATTGCATTTAGAATTGTTTCCCGATGATTGGGCTTATAAAAGTGCCGCCTGACAGGTTTTCTGCTAAAAGGCTCTGTATCTGTATGCTGTGCGCAGGTGATAAATAAGATACATAACGAATATACACATGCACCAATTTAATTTCACAAAATTATGCAAAATAACTGATAAGCATGACCAGTCAAATGTATTTACAATCAACTTGTATTTCCATCAATGAATAGGCTAAAAAAACTTATTTCGCAATGGGATTTTTTGTCCAGTGCCAATTTTATTTATCGATCGGGTTTTCTATTATTTTTTTACTGCCAAAAGCCGGCTATTAACACCATGAAATGTTTGCGGTTTTCAATATGAATGAATGAGAGACCAACAAAATCAATGGGGGCCCCGGTCGGTAATTTGACCATGATTACTACAAGTTTAGATAGCTGGTTAGACTAATTTACCAATCTAAATTGAGTAACTGTCAGTGACTGACCTAACAAGAGAAAAACTGCCTCTGCACAACCACATTTTCTAAATTGCACCTTGTGTATTCTAACTCTCAACATTAAGTTGAGACCCCAACTGAGTTTCTGAGCCTACAAAAGGGGGCCCGCGGGCTGCTAGTTGTCTATCCCTGACATAGATGCACAAAGTAAACAGCAAAGTGCAGGGCTGTCAAACTCATTTTGACCTGGGGGACACATTTGGGGGAATGAGGTCTAGAGGGCCTTGTGAAAATGTGTTATAATTCCAATTTTTCAGAATTTTTGATACTCCCCGACTGTCGAGCTTTAATTTCGGTGCTTATTTGTCAGTGTTCTAGGTGAATGGAATAAGGCGGAGTCAGGCGCAGGACACAGGCATGAGTAAAGCCACGATATTTACTCAAATTAAACAATAATCCAACAAGGATAAACATAAACAATCCAGATCACGTACACGGAACCACTTGACAAAAACAGTCACGCACAAAACAACAGGGGAAGCCAGAGGGTTAAATAAGGAACACTGATTATGGAATGGAAACCAGGTGAGTATAATGAAGACAAAACAAAATGAAAATGAAACATGGATCGGTGGTGACTAGAAAGCCGGTGACATCGACCGCCGAACGCCGCCCGAACAAGGAGAGGGACCAACTTTGCCGGAAGTCGTGACATTATTAGCAAGCTGGACAGTCAAGAAACTGTAGAGATGTAGGTCCATTATCATTATCATTCATTTCTACACAGTTTGGTTTTAGTCATTTTAAAGTATACGTTTTTCTCAAACCACCCGAGGGCCAGATTGGGGTCCTCGCGCGCCGGTTCCGGCCATATGTTTGAAACCCCTGGCATAGTGGGTCAATTTCTGCAACAACTAAGAGCATTGAAGTACAATGCTAAACTTCTCTGCTGTTTTGGTCCCGTTGCTACCACTCTGTAACAGTGTGAAGCAAACCCATGCACATGCAGAGATACTGTGTGTGACTGTGTGAGACCGAGTCTTGCATCTTACTTATTGCAATATCTGCAGTGCTGCTCGTGGCAACATCATTTTAGCAGAAAGTAATATTCCCGGCTCCATCTCGCTTTTAAGGCTCTCCTTTTCTTTCTATTGTTCTCCCTTCTGCTCTTCACAAATTCTACGTCTCTTGTTCATTCTATTCTTCCACCTTTCTCTCCCCTTTTATCTTGCTCTCATTCACTCTGCTCTCTCTCTCTTTCTCTCGCTTTCTCTCTCTCTCTGTCTCTGTCGCTGTGTCTCAGTCACTCCAGTGGTGTGTTGGAGAGGTGTGTTGAGTGGTCTGTGTGATTACTGCTGAGGACAGGAAGCCACTGAGATGGGAGAGCTACTGAGGATATGCTTCTTCCTTCCCATACAGGCATACCACACTGACGTTACAGGAGCTGCTATCCACAGGCCACACTTGCTACTCTCATTACATTGTTTATATCAGATCTCGTTCCGTTTGTCATCTACCACGTATTATAAAGGTCAATATTTTTGGTTTTGATTGGTTGGGAGATGGTCATCATGTGTAAATGACTAAGCCCTAGTTTAAACAACTTACCACCTGTAATTTGTCATGAATGATTTTAAAGTCATTTTTGATTTGTTTTATCCACCAACTTTTGAAGAATGGTGCCAACAAAAAGAGGAGGGGGAGGACATGAAACAAATCAAACAAGGAGAGAAAGTGGACCAGCAACCGTATCCTAGTGTTAACATTAGACATGCAGAAATCAGTAGCACTGCTGTAGACAAGATAGAAAAGGGGAAAAATGAAGAAGCTACATTAAGAGAAACTAACTGTGCAGTAAAATGCTTTCTGGAATGGCCGGTCTGGCAACTGTTTCAAAACAGGAGATGGGTAATATTCTCTGGCGTTTCTGCGCCACCGCGAGGACTGCAAAAGGAGACCGATATGGAATCAGCAGTTTCYCTGGACTGTGGGCCAGCCTAAACCGCCACATGAACATGTCACGTTTCAGGTAAGACCCAAATGCAGACTGTATTGAAGTAACAATGTTAATTACAGCAACAGTTGCAGCTAAACGACAGGTCAAGACAGGCAGAGGTTGATAATCCAGAGTAGTGGGGCAAGCGTACCGGATGGCAGGCAGGCTCAGGTCAGGCAGAGGTTGGTAATCCAGAGTAGGGGCAAAGGCACAGGACGACAGGCAAACTCGGGGTCAGGGGCAGGCAGAGTGATCGGGAAGAGTGGGGAAAAGGTGCAGGATGACAGGAACCGCCACATGAACATGTCACGTTTCAGGTAAGACCCAAATGCAGACTGTATTGAAGTAACAATGTTAATTACAGCAACAGTTGCAGCTAAACGACAGGTCAAGACAGGCAGAGGTTGATAATCCAGAGTAGTGGGGCAAGCGTACCGGATGGCAGGCAGGCTCAGGTCAGGCAGAGGTTGGTAATCCAGAGTAGGGGCAAAGGCACAGGACGACAGGCAAACTCGGGGTCAGGGGCAGGCAGAGTGGTCAGGCAGACGGGCTCAGAGTCAGGAAAGGCAAGGGTCAAAACTAGGAGGGTTTTGAGATCCACCGGAGTACTCATTCAAAACCAGGACTGGGGTAAACAGGAGCTGAGACAAAACGCTGGTTGACTTGACAAACAAGACAAACTGGCAACAGACAAACAGCGAACACAGGTATAAGTACCCAGGGCATAATGGGGAAGATGGGCGACACCTGGAGGGGGTGGAGACAAGCACAAGGACAGGTGAAACAGACCAGGGGGGAGACAAAGGGCTGTGAGACATGGGTTTACATCTAGACACATGAAAATTAGGAAATATACAGAGGGGCTAATGATTTTCGAGCAGGGGGAAAAGTCTCGTCTTCCAGGGGGTCTCAGCTTCCAGGGGTGTAGCCGTGGGGCTATAGTGGCATGACAGCGCATCCGGTTTAACATCCTTGTATACCGGTCGGTGTTGTGGAAGCAAAGTGGCCCGGGCCTTACTGAACCCCTCCCGGAGGTCCTGGTACTCCGCGGGAATGGTGGAGAGGTCCAGGGCAATTTCCAAGCCCCAAGGAAGACGTCCCAGGCCAGGCAGAGCTGGTTTCAGGAAATGAGTGTGGCAGAACAGGCTCCAGCCAATGATGGCACCAGTAGACCAGTCAATCGAGGGATTGTGTTGCTGGAGCCAAGAGAATCCCAATACCACAGGAACCTGCGGAGACTCAATTAGCAGGAATTGAATCGCCTCGCTGTGGTTCCCCGACACTCGTAGGTTGATGGGGGTGGTATGGTGGGTGACCCGGCCTATAGAGTGCCCGTCCAGCACTCTAACATCCATGGGAAGGGAGAGAGGTTGAGTGGGGATGCCCAGCTCAGATGCCAGGGTAACGTCCATAAGACTCATATCAGCCCCTTAGTAGAAGAGTATCTGGAGAGACTTGGACTTGTCGCCCCACAGCAGGGTGGCATGGAGAGGGGGGGAGTAGGGGGAGAAGCAACATTTCCCTTAAGACCAACCAGAGTACTCATTCCTACCAATGAGCTAAGTCTCTTGAAGGGACAGGTAGCCACATAATGACCGGGAGTACCGCAATACAGACATCACTGGGTGTTAAGTCTGTGTACACGTTCGGCTGGAGACTGCCTAGCCCAGCCGAGCTCCATCGGCTCGGGAAGAGGCAAATTTGCTGTCTTCGGGGCCTCTTGGAGGAACTCGGGTAAACTCGGATTCTATCGGGGACGGAGACGCCGGGGACTTCCGGAGTTCATCAGATGCAAGGTGGGATCCTTGAGTAAGCGATTGCGACCGCAATCAGACCTCTTCTCCCTCCCTCGTTCCCGTAGCCGACCATCGATCCGGATGGTTAAAGTGAAACTTTTCTCACCTCCGCCTCGAATACCTCCAGACTGAAGCAGACGGCAGATTGTGGCTCCCACACCGTTGTGGCCCAGGCGAGTGCCCTCCCAGACATCAGTGTAATAATGTACGCTATCTTCGAGCGGTCCGAGGGGAACGAAGAAGGCTGCAGCTCAAACACAAGGGAGCACTGGGAGAGAAAGGCCTGACAGGTTCTGGAATCTCCATCATAGGGCTCCGGGGGAGGTAAGCGGTTTCCGGGAAACCGGGGTGACGGCGCTGCTACTAGCCCGGGTTACTGAGGGGCTGGGAGGTTACTGTCGTGGTAGGCTGCCTAGTAGGCAACCCACGGAATTGCTACTGCAAAGCGTTCAATGCTAGGTCGTGACGGTCGGCCACGTCCTGGACCCCTTCCATCAGACCGCGAAGCAACTCTTCGTGTCAACCAATGATGGCTCCTTGGGAGGAGATGGCGTTGCGGAGCTGGTCCAAGTCTGCTGGGTTAGTCATGGTCCAGTTAGTACTATCACATTTCAGGTAAGACCCAAATGCAGACTGTGTTGAAGTAACAATGTTTATTACAGCAACAAGGGCAAGCAAACGGCAGGTCAAGACAGGCAGAGGTCGGGTACCGGATGGCACACAGGCTCAGGGTCAGGTCAGGCAGAGGTCAGTAATCCAGAGTAGGGGCAAAGACACAGGACGACAGGCAGACTCCGGGTCAGGGACAGGCAGAGTGGTCAGGCAGGAGGGCTCAGAGTCAGGACTGGCAAGGTTCAAAACCAGGAGGTCGAGAAAAAGAGAGACTGGAGAAAAACAGGAGCTGAGACCAAACACTGGTTGCCTTACAAACAAGACAAACTGGCAACAGACAAACAGAGAACCCAGGTATAAGTACCCAGGGGATAATGGGGAAGATGGGTGACAACTAGAGGGGGTGGAGACAAGCACAAGGACAGGTGAACCACACCAGGGGGGAGACAAAGGGCTGTGAGACATGGGTTTACATCTAGACATGAAAACTAGGAAGTATACGGAGGGTACGGGGCAACAGAGGACAAACAGCAGAGGGGCTAATGATTTTGGAGCAGGGGGGAAAGGTCTCAGCTTCCAGGTGTGTAGCCACGGGCGCTATAGCGTTGTATAAGTACCCAGAGGATAACGGGGAAGATGGGCGACACCTGGAGGGGGTGGAGACAAGCACAAGGACAGGTGAAACAGATCAGGGCGTGACAGAATGAGCCTCCACTGAGCTGGTCTTGGTGCCTGATGAGAGATACTGAGTTCCTGAACTCAAACAATATCTTTGCTGGTATCATTAAACAGCTGAGAGGGAGAGCAGGGACAGAACCAGCCACCACCCAGATATACAGTGCATTCGAAAAGTATTCAAACCGCTTCAATTTTTCTACGTTTTCTTACGTTACAGCCTTATTCTAAAATGGATTCAATTGTTTTTTTCCCCTCATCGATCTACACACAGTACCCCATAATGACAAAGCAAAAACTGTTTTTTATTTATTTTTGCTAATTTATAAAACATAAATATCACATTTACATAAGTATTCAGACCCTTTAGCAGACCCTTTGGCAGATATTACAGCCTCGAATCTTCTTGGGTATGACACTACAAGCTTGGCACACCTGTATTTGGGGAGTTTCTCCCATTCTTCTCTGCAGATCCTCTCAAACTCTGTCAGTTTGGATGGGGAGCATCGCTGCACAGCTATTTTCAGGTCTCTCCAGAGATGTTCGATTGGATTCAAGTCCGGGCTCTGGCTGGGCCACTCAAGGACATTGAGACATGTCCCGATGCCACTCCTGAGTTGCCTTGGCTGTGTGCTTAGGGTTGTTGTCCTGTTGGAAGGTGAACCTTCGCCCCAGTCTGAGGTCCTGAGCGCTCTGGAGCAGATTTTCATTAACAATCTCTCTGTACTTTGCTCCATTCATCATTCCCTTTATCCTGACTAGTCTCCCAGTCCCTGCCGCTGAAAAACATCCCCACAGCAGTTTTGTAATTGTTTTAAATGTTTTTATTTTGTCGGCTTTATGTAGGCTATTTTTTACATAGTTTTAGGTTTGTATCATTTTCATTTGGATAGAATTGTTGATTTTGTTTTGGTAATTATTTTATTTAACCTTTATTTAACTAGGCAAGGCAGTTAAGAAAAATTGTTATTTACAATGACAGCCTAATCCGGACGACACTGGGCCAATTGTGCGCCGCCCTGTGGGACTCCCAATCATGTCCGGTTGTGATACAGCCTGGAATCAAACCAGGGTCTGTAGTGATGCCTCTAGTACTGAGATGCAGTGCCTTAGAGCGCTGTGCCACTCAGGAGCCACCACCATGCTTCACCATAGGGATGTTATTGGCAAGGTGATGAGCAGTGCCTGGTTTCCTCCAGACGTGACGCTTGTCATTCAGGCCAAAAAGTTCAATCTTGGTTTCATCAGACCAGAGAATCTTGTTTCTCATGGTCAGAGTTCTTTAGGGGCCTTTTGGCAAACTCCAAGCGGGCTATCATGTGCCTTTTACTAAGGAGTGGCTTCTGTCTGGCCACTCTACTATAAAGGCCTGATTGCTGGAGTGCTGCAGAGATGGTTGTCCTTCTGGAAGGTTCTCCCATCTCGACAGAGGAACTCTGGAGCTCTGTCAGAGTGACTATCGGGTTCTTGGTCACGTCCCTGACCAAGGCCCTTCTCCCTCGATTGCTCAGTTTGGCCAGGCGGCCAGCTCTAGGGCGAGTCTTGGTGGTTCCAAACTTCTTCCACTTCCACTGTGTTCTTGGAGACGTTCAATGCTGCAGACTTTTTTTGTTACTTATCCCTAGATCTGTGCCTCAACATAATCCTGTCTCGGAGCTCTACGGACAATTCCTTCGACCTCATGGCTTGGTTTTTGCTCTGACATGCACTGTCGACTGTGGGACCTTATATAGACAGGTGTGTGCCTTTCCACATAATTTCCAATTAATTGAATTTACCACAGGTGGATTCCAATCAAGTTGTAGAAACAGCTCAAGGATGATCAATGGAAACAGGATGCACCTGAACTCAATTTTCAGTCTCATAGCAGAGGGTCTGAATACTTATGTAAATAAGGTATTTCTGTTTAGAATTTTTTATAAATGTGCAAAAATGTCTAAAAAGCTGTTTTCGCTTTTTTGTTATGGAGTATTGTGTGTAGATTGTTGACCGAAAAAAATACATGCAAAAGGTGAAGGAGTCTGAATACTTTCCGAAGATACTGTAACACAGCTGGACCTAAAACTCTGCAAGTCTGAGCCCCGCCACCCCTAGAGGATTACTGAATAAGGTGTGGTTTGATGTGCAGTTGCACTTTGGCCGAAGATGCAACGAAGGAAACCTCACACTGAAGTCAGACTCATTTGTAATAAAAGAGTATGAGAATGGTTCGAGATACGCGACATTGAGTGTCAATGAAGAAACCAATGACCACAAAAGTTCAATGGAAAGAGACAGAGAATCATCGCGGCTGCATGTATGAGGACCCAGGGAACGAGCTCTGCCCCGTGGCATCGCTGGAAAAATATCTCTCTAAATTACCCAAACATTCCTCAGCCTTTTATCTACACCCCAGACGAAAGCTTGCTGATGATGACAATGTGTGGTATACCATAGAGCCGATGGGACTCAACACCCTTTCATCAATGCTGCCCCGTCTGTGCAAGGTTTAACGTTTTGTTCAAATTATGTAACTAGGCTGCTATACAGTATATTAATAGAATGAGCATGAATAGAATCGTTGTCATAGAGCAATCTCTCTTTCTCTCTCTGTAGGAGGCTGTCATATCCCGTAGGTATACCACTGCATCAGGATGACTACCATCCAGCTGGTCTCCAATGCAGGTCTGGAGGCCAGAGAGATATTGAGTGTGAGCGGGCACAGGGCTGAAAGCTCTCTTAGGAGCTATTGGAAGCCGTAGACGGAAAACAAGAGGAGATGGGGTAACATCCTAACAGCTGGGAGCGACAACAAGGCAGCCGTTCCTGAGAAATGGCGCCCAACTGCGCTTGAGACCCCGGTGTTTGACAGCTACTTCACTAATTGCACACTGAACGGAAATGCAATTCAATGTGTATCATAAATAATTAGCTGTTGATGCTGTGACCATCTGAAAAAACCTGTCATTGTGGTTTCTATGATCTGCTGTGTCGATGCCTTTGCTACAATGTTTCAGGGAAATAAGACATGAGGTTACTTCATTACTCTGAGGTAACCTACATCACATTAGAGGTACCCTATTATTATGCATAGACCTGCGCTGTTTTCAGAACCATGGACAGCTTCCCTCGATAACACATGTTCTGGAACTGTCAACCAGCGCTTGGGCAGCAGAACTAACAACCAGAGAACGCCTAAAATTGCACTTGACAACTAGTGTTAGTGAATGAAGTATCACGTTTTGCTGAAAAATGTATGGTTTGGGAATTAAATATTTTAATGCAGGTATATAAGGTATAAAAGCAATAATACACTCGAGTCCATGTGTTATGACATTTTTATCATGGCTGTGACGTGGTCATAGCCATGAGGCGAAGCGATCATATTCACTGTTTCAAACATTAACTTCAGCGCTGCACTGGTGTGTAAATCGTCTTTCTTTGCCTCTTTTGTGGGTTATTTAACACAGAAGAGGTCGCTGTTAGGCCTGAATTCGACCCAAAACCAACGAGGAAGTCTGCAGTGGTGAGAGCGGTTGTATGAAATGAATCGGTACATCAAGAAAAGCTCTGAACTGTGCCAACCCACTCTGAATTTCTATTCAGTTTGACTTGCCATAAATTCGGAGTCTGAACTGTGCGTAACATTCTTGAATATTTTTTTATAGCATGGTAGCAACTGATAATCTGCTAAAACTAGTAACTGGGGATGACTTTGATATAGCTAATCATCAGATATTTGTATTTTTTTTTAATACTTTTTGTCGGGATTGACATCAGCCTTGAGAATAACATCAGCCTTGGCTTGAATAAACAAACCTTAACCGGTAAGCTGATCTCCCTCTAAGCACTAGTCTGTCTTTCCTCTGTTGTGTTGACCTACCACACTCTCTCTGATACATGTGTAATAAGGATATTCCACTTACTGAGTAAATGGCAGACACTCACTTCCTGTTTTTCATGGTTAACCTCATGTCCCATGACCGGCCACAACCTCCCTACAGTGGCCTGGAGAAACACACACACACAGTTATTTTAGACTTCCAAAAAGCCATTGTGAGATCTTTCGTCAGAAACAAGGTTATAAGTAACCTCAGATTCTGATTTCCGAGGATTGCGACATACAACACTTTCCAGGAAGTCTCTGAAATGTGTCTGAAACAGTAGCTTATTTCCTCATGCTTTGCTGTTTTTTTTGGGGGGGGTTAAATGTTATTCTGGCTGTAAAAAGAGGAAATGTATTGAAAAAAACTGAGTTGGAAAGGAAAATTAAAGTGCTACAATTAGATAATTCTACTATGAACGCACCTAATGTTAATCAGCAAAGATTGTTAAACATCAATACAACATGTTGCAAATTAAAGCAATTGAAGCAGAATTAGCATATTTAAAGTTTACATACTATGAAGAGGAGGACAAGGCTGGACAATTGCTGTCAAGAACGATAAAGAGAAGGACAACACGATCATATATCCTGTCCATAAAGAATGCTACAGGTACTTATTGTGCTGAGAAAGACTAAGGCTTTTTTTGGATTCCATTTAAGTTACCGAAGTTGCATGATGAGTGCCTAAGTTCCAATTGGATGAAGCAATAGCAATACAGGAAATCAATTATGCCATTTTAGAGCTACCAAAATCAAAGGCACCAGGAAGTAATGGTTATACCTCAGAATTGTAGAAGAGGTTCTTAACTAAACTTCTACCAATGCTGCTTAGACTATATCATATTTTGGGGGGGATCATGGTATTGTAAATGGAACTACTGCTGAGGCAATTATCACACTCATTCCTAAAGTGGGAAAATACCTGTCTCAATGCTCTAACCATAGACCAATCACTTTAGTGTTGATTTTAAGACACTTTCCTATGTCTGTTTGCTAATAATTTAGAAAGTACATTTTTTGATTTCAACTGACCACGTTGGTTTAATTTCAAATCGATATAGCTCAGACAATGCAAGGACATTTTATAATATGGGGCATAGAGCTAAGATGTTTAAGGTACCATCTGCAGCATTATCACTTGATGCTAAAAAAGTATTTGATCAAATAGAATGGAAATATTTGTTCTATACAATGGAAAGATTTGGGTTTGGTCCTTTGTTTATAAGATGGGTCTCCATTATATACAATAGCCCTAAAAGCAGCAGTTATAGCAAATGTTATGATATCTCCTTTCTATACATTGGAGAGGGGCACAAGGCAGGGATGTCCCTTGCTCTTTGTTTTAGCATTAGAACCATTAGCAGAAGCCATGACAACAAAGTGATAATGAATGAATTGTGGTCGGAAAGTGTGAGTATAAACTGGCAATGTACGCAGATTGCATGTTGTTTGTTAGGAATACTGAAACGTCAATTACGGGGCTACTTAAGTTTGTCAATGAATATACAGAGATTGCTGGCTTTAGAATAAACTGGAAAAAGTCAGAGGTTACTCTGATAAATGATCCATGTACTGCAGACCAAATTTCAGATTAAAATATTGTTTGGACACTAGAAGGTCTAAAATATCATTGTATTTTTCTAATCATCAAAAATTAAGTGCATGGTTGAAGAGAACTTAGAAGCTATTGTGAATTCCTTGAAAACAGACTTTTTTGAGATGGTTCTCCCTCTTTTTAGCGTTCAGAGCAAGAATTTAAATAATAAAAATTACATTGGCTCCAACAATCAATTACAAACTAAGAATGTTGCCTAACAATCTACCTCAATATTTTTTAAAGAATATCAATGAAATTATCACTACATTTTATATGGAATTCAAAGCAACCCACATCGCCTTAGAGAAACTAATAATGCAAAATATAAAGGAGGCTTGGCACTTCCGGATATTAAAACATATTACATTTCATATGTAACAAGACGAAGTATATACTGTCTCTACCCACCAAAAGAACCCCCCTCTTGGTTAGCAATTGAAGAAGAAATGTCCAATCCCATGCCACTTAGCTTCATAGCATTCCGAATACTACCTGAATATCTGAAAGACCATCCAGCAATATCTGCTTCTTGGAAAAATTGTTGGAAATAAATGTGCAGTCTCTTTATGTACCTCTTTTCATGCAACCGTCTGGAACAATCCACACATTTTAATCAATCATAGACTGGTATTGTGGAGAGATTGGCTACAGATGGGAGATTGGATGTAATTTCTATAAAGATGGTGAAATTATGGATCAGCTCTACCAGCCATTTTAGAATAATTCCGATTGTACAGGCAATCTGTTTGCAGATTACATTTAAACATTATTTGAACAAATTGGAACGTGTCCAAAACTGTTTAAAAATGTGCAGAGTCTAAAACACAAATGGTTCAGTATAATGCATGTAATAGAACTTACTGGACTCCCTATAAAATGTACAAGGTAAAAATGACAACCAACAGCAAATGTTGGAGATGTGTAATCAGATTATGCTGGGCTTGTACATATGTTGGTCAAGTCCTAAGTTGGAAGCATATTGGCAAATAATATTCTCTCTATTTCAAGGAGCAATAGAAAAATAGACTACACACAAATGAAGCCTTTATCTTGCTGGGAATTAACCTCCCAGAAAATGCACAATGCTTCCATGCTCAGGACACTAACTCTCATTGCTAAAAGGGCCATTTTAAAGCATTGGAAAGAGGAGCAGCTGCCCTCATTTGCAGAATGGCTCCAACTGTCAATGAACGCTGATAAATTTGAGAACTATTGCAAAAGGAAATGGAAAGTCAAAGAAAAAAAATATGGGCCAAGTTTGAAGTTACTGTCTTAGAGTGAATGAAAACATGGGGGAAATGTATGTTATTTGTAATATGTAATTAATACCAATCATGTGTACTGATACCAAATCATTATACCAATCAATAATATGTCATTCATACAAATCATGTACATAATGAGAAACTGTTGGCATTCATTCCTCCATGACTGCAACAGTCAGTATTTATGCTGCAATAGTCAGAATTTATGCCGCAATAGTTTGTGTCGAGGGGCTAGGGTCAGTCTGTTATATCTGGAGTATTTCTCATGTCTTATCCGGTGTCCTGTGTGAATTTAAGTATGCTCCCTCTAATTCTCTCTCTCTCTCTTTTTCTCTCTCTCTCTTTCTCTCTCTTTCTCTCTCTCTTCTCTCGTAGGACCTGAGCCCTAGGACCATGCCTCAGGACTACCTGG
Organism: Salvelinus sp. IW2-2015; assembly: GCF_002910315.2. Classification (NCBI taxonomy): domain Eukaryota; kingdom Metazoa; phylum Chordata; class Actinopteri; order Salmoniformes; family Salmonidae; genus Salvelinus; species Salvelinus sp. IW2-2015. The sequence goes on along the minus strand of NC_036872.1, from coordinate 24,840,631 downwards.
CCTGATGACTCCTTGCTGTCCCCAGTCCACCTGGTCATGCTGATGCTCCAGTTTCAACTGTTCTGCCTGCGGCTATGGAACCCTGACCTGTTCACTGGATGTGCTACCTTGTCCCGGACCTGCTGTTTTGGACTCTCTCTCTAACGCACCTGCTGTCTCTAACTCTGAATAATCGGCTATGAAAAGCCAACTGTCATTTACTCCGGAGGTTGCACCCTCGACAACCACTGTGATTTTTATTATCTGACCCTGCTGGTCATCTATGAATGTTTGAACATCTTGGCCATGTTCTGTTATAATCTCCACCRGGCACAGCCAGAAGAGGACTGGCCACCCCTCAGAGCCTGGTTTCTCTCGAGGTTTCTTCCTAGGTTCTGGCCTTTTTAGGGAGTTTTTCCTAGCCACGGTGCTTCTACATCTGCATTGCTTGCTGTTTGGGGTTTTAGGCTGGGTTTCTGTACATCGGCTGATGTAAAAAGGGCTTTATAAATAAATGTGAATGATTTATACTATCAATTACCCATTTATTTATTTATTGTTTTTGAAATTTCGTTGCAGCCCTCCCATATATGCAGCATTCTTGTTTATTTATTGTTAGGATCAAATTGGGATATGCAAAGAATACAAAAAAAAAAAGGGAAGTCTAGAAATGTGCCTTTGAGTCTAAAAATGATTTAGACCAGGATGAGAGAGAACAATGTTGTGTTATGTGTTTACATGTGGTGTGTTTTGTTGTTTGGTTAGTTTGATATGTTCTATGTGTTGTAAATAAATAATTGTTCATACTTTTTTATAAACAAATAAACAGTGCTCGGGAAAAATATATATTTTATTGTTCTGCCTCTCTTCCTCTCTTTTGCGCTCTCTTTCTCCCTTTCCTCACATTGCTCTTCTTATATCCCCTCCATGTTTATCTTCCCTTCTGAGTGTAGAAGAAATCCTATAAATCCTATAAAGGTTTAACCCGAAAAGTGGTTTCACTTTTTGTTCCAGTGAGTCCCAGTGGCCTTGACTGAAACCTACACTTTTAACCTTCGAAATCATACTTTTATACTTGTGACCTTAACATAAAACATTTAAAGACTGGGAGAGGARGCATGGCTTCTTCTCCACAAAAGGTCAGACTGACTTAGGGGATTTCTCTGGTCCTCTGGTGCCTCCAGGGGTAGGAAAGGTAAAAAGGTGAATGAGGATCACTATGAAAGATGAATCATTGTACCTGGTGAATATGTCTAAAATAGCCCTGCTCTGCCTGAAAGGGATAATTCACCCCAACATGTGTGCCTCAGAAGTGGTCGAACTCCCAAGCGTCGCATTTTCCCTCCATTTGGACGTCTATGGTCTCACGAGACTGCAGTGCCGACGACATCGGAGGCATAAAAACGGAGGCAAACATCAAAAGCACAATCCACTTTATTAGGCTAGTTGTGAACACTTAGATGTGTGTGTTAAATGCTTGAAATAGACTTGATGTGTAAAAAGAGGCTTCAGCAGCATTGATTGACTGATGGTACAGATGTAGGATCTTAATTTGTCAACACTTTTCTTTCTGAGAGACAGTGGGAAAGAGAGTTTTGATGAAATATCAGTGAGCAAGATTTGAACTGCAGCGGTATATGTGATCTGGAGGCAGCGGTTTAGACCGCTAGACCAGACTACCCTAGGTCACACACAGTTATATTAACAATATTGCACTTTTCATGTAGCCTCATTTTGACCAGCTAATAGCCTAACCACCGATCAAGCAACATTATGGAATTAAACATTCAAATTCTGTTGCTGCAGGATTAGTTTTCTGCAACAATACAGGTCAAATTAAGATCCTACATCTGTATGTCAGATTATGTCTGATGGTATGTCTGGTGTATCATGCCTCATTGATTACAGTGGGTCCGTTTTTAACTAGCTGACATGGGGGAGATAAATGGACATGCCACACTTTCAGAAGCCCTATAGGCAGTGGTGTAAAGTACTTAAGTAAAAAATACTGTACAATCAAATCAAATCAAATTGTATTTGTCACATGCGCCGAATACAACAGGTGTAGGTAGACATTACTGTGAAATGCTTACGAGCCCTTAACCAAAAATGCAGTTCAATAAATAGTGTTAAGAAAATAAACTAAAGATAAAAATAAAATATAAAGTAACACAAAAAAATAACAATAATGAGGCTATATACAGGGGGTACCTGTACCGAGTCAATGTGCGGTTGTACAGGTTAGTCTAGGTAATTTGTACATGTAGGTAAGGGTAAAGTGACTAAGCATGGATAACTACTAAAGTTGTTTTTGGGGGTATCTGTACTTTACTTTACTATCTATATTTTTGACAACTTTACTTCTAATTCACTGCATTCCTAATGAAAATGATGTACTTTTACCTCCATACATTTTCCCTGACACCCAAAAGTACTTGTTACATTTTGAATGCAGGACAGGGAAATTGTCTAATTCACATACTAATCAAGAGAACATCCCTGGTCATCCCTACTGCCTCTGATCTGGCGGACTCACTAAACGCATGCCCTTGGCTATCCATAAATAAAAAACAAGAAAATGGTTCTGTCTGGTTTGCTTAATGTAAGGAATTCGAAATTATTTATACTTTTACTTTTGATACTAAGTATATTTAAAACCAAATACTTTTAGACTTTTACTCAAGTAGGATTTTACTGGGTGACTCACATTTACTTGAGTCAATTTCTATTAAGGTATCTTTACTTTTACTATGACAATTGGGTACTTTTTCCACCACTGCCTATAGCCTTGTTGTGGATGTACAACTGGCAGGTTGGTCAGTTCTGTAGATCAAAGTTTACGTGATGGGATTACTGCAGCTGCCTGTATTAGGAGCCATTCTTCAGGTCTCAATCATCAAACATGTGTGTTACTGTATTGTGTGATGATATCCACATCTGCCTTTTCGTTCATTCCATGCATGTTTTTGCCCACTGGGATATGCCTCTGAATTGATAATGCGGTGCTGTGTGTAGACTGTGGGTTGGGAAAGGCTGTACAGTATACTAATAGGCTGGGCTGCTGCTACAGCTACTGTCTGTGTGATTATGGATGAGATCTTGCTCTTTGTGATTATTTCTCTCTCCTCTCCCCCTACCTCTCTCTCATCACCTGTCCCTCTTTTTCTACCATCTGACCTGCCCTCTGTGTTCTGCCTCACATACCTCCCTCCCTCCCTCTCCCCCTTTATTACATTTTCCTTTTCTGCCTCTCTCTCTACTTTCTCTTCTCGCTCTCTTCTCTTTCCCCTTCCCACCCACCCTCTCTCTCTCTCTCTCTCTCTCTCTCTCTCTCTGCGTATGCTTAAGTTTAAAATGTGGGCACTGATCGTTTTGATTTTCTACTGTATGCACTATAGATATTAAGATCACCACAATATCACATTAATACTGCTACTGTATGACACGTCTCAAGTATTTTTCTCTCAAGTATATTTCTCTCTCTCTCTCTCTCTCTCTCTCGCTCTCTCTCACTCTCTCTCACTCGGCTGTAGCAGTAAGATGAGATCACAGACACTGTCAGGCAATGATGTTGTTTACATCAGTGGCCCTGCCATACTGACACACACAAACCAATTCTTTATCCACCCCGCTCTCCCTTCCTCCCTTCTTCCACTCTCTCATCTCTATACATCACTCTCTCCCTCCATCCCTTCTCCCACAACTTATTCAACTCTACCCCTTTCATCCTGTCATCCTCTCACCGTCTTTCTCAGCTAGCAGGGCTGTCAGTGTTATCACTAACCCCCCCCCCCCCTCTCTCTCACTCGGTTGTAGCAGTAAGATGAGATCACAGACACTGTCAGGCAGTGATGTTGTTTACACCAGTGGCCGTGCCCTACTGACACATACACAAACCAACTCTTCACCTCTTTATCCATTCCTCTCTCTCTCTCTCCCTTCCTTCCTTCCTTCCTTCTTCCACTCCCTCATTTCTATACATCACTCTCTCCCTCCATCCCTTCTCCCACCACTTTTTCAACTCCACCCCTTTCATCCTGTAATCCGCTCACCGTCTTTCTCAGTTGGCAGGGCTGTCAGTATTTTATTAAGGATCCCCATTAGCTGCTGCCATTAGCAGCTACTCTTCCTGGGTTCCAGGGATAATCAAAGCTCTCCTTATCTTTCCCTCTATCACCCCCCCTCTCTCATTCCCTCTCTGTATTGTTGCTTCACATGCTGGATCAGTCTTTTTGAACAGGTGTCAGGGAAATTGCAAGATTATGTTATAATGCTTGTATTGCATTATAATGGTTGTTTTATTCGACATAATAGAGTATTCTGTTAACTATTGTGTGTGTGTGTTCTACTGAGGATGGGCCTCTATGAGATAACACTGACAGAGGAGATTTACGATGTCTTTGGGTGATAAAACCTAAAGAGCATTCCAGAGAACATGAGTTAATGTTTCTGCTCTATACTGTACCAGGAAGAGATGGTTCCAGTTTGGAGTCTTAACCTTGTGAACATTCTATGTATCTGTTGTTCGTCATGTAGGTTGAAAGGGGTGTATCTTGGCTATTAAATACCTTTGTACTTTTGTTTTATCACTCTCAACGGATCATTAGAAATGGTGAACCGTTGAAAGTCATTGCTCTTATTATTAAAGATTTAGTTTAAGTATAACTCTGACTTGTGTGATAAGTTTGTCTCTCCTTATTTGATAGTAAAGAAATTAACCACCACACAGGAAACAGCTCCCTCTCTCCTCTCCTCTCCGTCTCCTCATTGTTCACCCTTTACATTTATCTTCATCTTCCCACTCATCCACTCTTCCATGTCTCTTCTCCCATCAGTTTAATGTTTCCTCTCTGCAGTGGCTGCCTCATTTATCTCACTATCTTTGTCCTCACCAGTTTGTATCCCTCTATTTTCTTCTCTCTTTCTGTTTGCATCATATTTATCTCTCTATCCATCTGTCTGTCATCTATCAGGACTGTCAGATTGGGTTTGGGGAAGTAGTTTAACCCTGGCTCCTCCCCCTACCAATTGAAATGTTATCAGGGTCTGGAAAGCATCCTCTGCCTGCTTTGCCATTTCAGTAAACAGGGTGCAGGCTTATTTGTAGCTCAATGGAATATACTTTTTACTAACAGATGTGGATGTTGTTCTGTAATATGAAGATATTTGATGGTACTTAATGGAGATTTTTTTTAGAAACACTCAAACTTCCTCTAAAACTTTTAAAATAATGTCTTTCAAAAGTTCCTAATGCATCAAGTCCTGCCTACTTTCTCTTTTAGTCTGTGCCCTGAGCTTCCCTCCTTCCACCCATCCCTCACAGTGTGAGGGTGTTTACTAAGGGGCTGAAAGGACCTTGCTCTCTTTTTGACCAGAGAGAAAGTGAAATCTCTTTCAATGGATCGATAAACAACAGGGAGCCTACTTCAGGTAGAGGGATGGAGGGAGAGGGAGATGGAGGGTGAGGGCGAGAGCAAGAGTGGGAAAGAGTGACCCTGGCTGTGTCCACAACCTCTCTTTAACTAAATCAAATCAAATCCAATTTTATTTGTCACATACACATGGTTAGCAGATGTTAATGCGAGTGTAGCGAAATGCTTGTGCTTCTAGTTCCGACAATGCAGTAATAACCAACAAGTAATCTAACCTAACAATTCCACAACTACTACCTTATACAAACAAGTGTAAAGGGATAAAGAATATGTACATAAAGATATATGAATGAGTGATGGTACAGAACGGCATAGGCAAGATAAGTAGATGGTATAGTGTACAGTCTATACATATGAGATGAGTAATGTAGGGTATGTAAACATAAAGTGGCATAGTTTAAAGTGGCTAGTGATACATGTATTACATAAAGATGGCAAGATGGCAGTGGATGATATACAGTACAGTATATACATATACATATGAGATGAGTAATGTAGGGTATGTAAACATTATATTAAGTGCCATAGTTTAAAGTGGCTAGTGATACATGTATTACATAAAGATGGCAAGATGCAGTGGATGATATACAGTCAGTAATATACACTATACATATGAGATGAGTAATGTAGGGTATGTAAACATTATATTAAGTGGCATTGTTTAAAGTGGCTAGTGATACATTTTTACATAATTTCCATCAATTCCCATTATTAAAGTGGCTGGAGTTGAGTCAGTATGTTAGCAGCGGCCACTAAATGTTAGTGGTGGCCTCTATAAGTTTCTGTTTAACGTTTTGAAGTTTGATGCATATAAATATAAGAGAGAGAGAGACCGAGACAAACAGCAAGGAGAGAGACATTTTTAAAGTAGAGAGATGGGGGGATATGGAGCGAGAGTGGATGATGAGAGAGAAAGAGAGAGATGGAGAGGCAGACCTAGTTGTGTAGTCGGATGCTGCAGCTCCATGTGCGAGGATTAGAGAGACACTTCTACGTAGATTGTTGGTACAGAGATCATGCATTGCCATCGTAATCCTGTTCTCCCGTCCTCTCCTCCTCACAGGGCCATTAAACTCATTACTTTAAAGCACTTATTTGCCCAGACTCATTCCTCTCTTTCTTTCTTTCTCTCTCTCTCTCTTACTCTCTTTCCCTCCTCTTACGGCAGCTTTGTCAGACATCCTGTAAAATCCATATATTTTCCTGTTCTATTGCTCCACGGTGTGGGTTAAAACTTCTTATGGCTGCAGGGGCAGTATTGAGTAGCTTGGATGAAAGGTGCACAGAGGTGCCCATAGTAAACTGCCTGCTCCTTAGTCCCAGTTGCGAATATATGCATATTATTATTCGTATTGGATAAAAAACACTCGGAAGTTTCTAAAAACCTGAGAAAAGATCCAAACAGGAAGTGGGAATTCTGAGGTTGGTCGATTTTCAACCAAGACCCTATTGAATACATAGTGGGATATGGATGAGTTTGCACTTCCTACGGCTTCCACTAGATGTCAACAGTCTGTAGAATCTTGTCTGATGCCTCTACTGTGAAGGGGGGCCGAATGAGAGGGGATTGAGTAAGGTCTATCATGACCTGACCATGCTCTGACCATGCGCGTTTACATGAGGGAGCTCTGTTCCATCGCACATCTGAAGTCAATGTAATTCTCAGGTTGGAAGGTTACTGAAGATTTATGTTAAAAACATTCTAAAGATTGATTCAATACATCGTTTGACATGTTTCTACTGACTGTTTTTGACATTTCGTCTGCTTTTAGTGAACACGCTTCCTGACTTTGGATTTGTTTACCAAACACGCTAACAAAAATAGCTATATGGACATTACCGAACAAAACAAACATTTCTTGTGGAAGTGGGAGTCCTGGGAGTGCATTCCGATGAAGATCAGCAAAGGTAAGTGAAGATTTATAATGCTTTTTATGAGTTTTGTTGACTGCACAATTTGGCGGGTAACTGTATGGCTTCCTTTGTGGCTGAACCCTGTTCTCAGATGATTGAATATTGTGCTTTTGCCGTAAAGCTTTTTGAAATCTGACACAGCGGTTGCATTAAGAACAATTTTATCTTTAATTCTATGTAAAACATGTATCTTTCATCAAAGTTTATGATGAGTATTTATGTTATTTGACGTGGCTCTCTGCAATTTCTCCGGATATTTTGGAGGCATTTCTGAACATGGCGCCAATGTAAACTGAGGTTTTTGGATATAAATATGAACTTTATCGAACAAAACATATATGTATTGTGTAACATGAAGTCCTATGAGTGTCTTCTGATGAAGATCATCAAAGGTTAGTGATTCATTTTATCTCTATTTCTGCTTTTTGTGACTGTGTTTGTCTGTGATTTTACGGTGACCTAACATAATCGTTTGTGGTGCTTTCGCTGAAAAGCCTATTTGAAATCGGACACTTTGGTGGGATTAACAACAAGATTAC